>NW_006439816.1:617143-620152 GCF_000325575.1 Pteropus alecto
CTCGCTTCTGCCTAGGTGGCTACTGCTCCTCCTTCAGATCTCAGCTCCGGCGTTACTATCCCAGAGAAGCCTTCTCTATTATCGCTGACAAAGTCAAATCTCCAGAGGGTATCGTAGCAACAGACAGCACTTAACACGTTTCCAATTGTGCATTTTAATTTTCTATCATTATTTAATGTCTGAATCACCATATCCTCATCCATTTGGTCCACGAATGGAAGGACCAAATCCATTCCCCCCTGTGACCTACAGCCTTTCCCTCTTACTGGCACGCAGGATGATCTGTCTTTATATAATTAATTGCCAAATAAACAGAAAAAACAAAAAACAATAAATCTGAGTGAATCTGATACTTGTTTCTAGCAACTCTCATCCAAAATAGGCTCAACTTTCCAGATGGTTTTGAATGTCCTGATGACATAGAAGCCCGGAAAAACAGAACAGCTTCCTCTGCTCCTGACTGTCTCTGGATTTTCCTCTCTTAGTGGTCCTTACATCAGATTTCCGGAAGAGCTGAGCAAGTGCTAATATACATAAAAGTAAGCTGAAGTGAACTGAATTTAAAAATCCTGAAATGATGTAGTGGGACAATCATTCTAATAGAAGTTAGGAGATCTTGGTTTTAAAGTGATTCATTCATTATCTCTTCGTGCTACCAAGCATGTGATTCTTCAGTCTCTCATTTGTAAGATTAGTAAAATGAATAACATTACCCCTAAAGTCTATGTAAATACTAACAGCCAATGAATCCATGATGCATGTGTAATCACCTTCACGTACTTAAAAAAGCAACTGCCTTTGCTGGAAATTAAAACATTAGCTAACAAGCCATTTGAAATATCCAAAAGTAAACAAAGTTTACTTAAATGAAATTTGTATAGAATGCAATATTTGGCCTTTATGAGTACCCTAAAATCTGACTTTTATTTACTGAACTTTTATTTTAGAAGGTAAAAATATTACATGAAGTTGTTATGCAATTTCAAACATTAGTAAGTCAAAACTGAAAGTAAATTTCTTAAACGACAACATTACATAATTGCATGTTTTCATCTACGTAAAAATGTAATAGATAATAGGGGGCCTTATGATTAATCACTTGAAAACCACACTAGCTCTAAAAATATTACTTGCCGTTCACAGTTTTTACATCACATGTGTCAACCTAAATTACTAAAGTATAACAATTAATGTACAGGAAAAAATAAACACTAATATAATGGCTCGGATATAGGTGAGTTTAAATATCACAAATAAACTAAGGAAGCTCAAAGAAAAGTAAACAGAATAATTAACTTTGGTTATAACTCTAAGAATCTTGGCTAATGAGGTGACGATGGCAAATGGCCGGGCAGACGGTTCAAAACACTCACTCCTCCAAAGAAACGGTGAAAACAATCAAAATCAGTCAGAACCAACTGTATCACAGGAAGTCTGTAGTTAGTAGACATGTCTTACAAGAAATGTTAAAGGGAATTCTATTAAAAAAAAATAAAAAAAGTTTCTCAAAGACATATAAGAAATCAAGATTTCCAGTAAAGGTAACTACATAGGTAAATATAAAAGTACTTAGTGTTACTGTATTTTTGGATTATAATTCCATGCTTTATTTCTCACCTGGCTTAAAAGACAAATGTGTAAAAATATTTATGAAACTATGTTAAGGAGCACGCAATAGAAAGACGTGATATACAATAACAGCAATGTAAAGGGAGGAGAATACGCCTATTAGCAGCAGAGCTTCTGTATGCTATGAAAGCTAAATCAGTATTAATTCAAACCAGATTGTTATAAATATAGGATGCGAAGTGTATCCTTATAGTAAACACTGATTTCTAAAAAAAATATACACGAAACGAAATGAGAAGGGAGTCAAAATGGTACATAAAAATATCAACTAAAGGCAAGATATGAGGGACAAAAACAGTAAATGACATAGTGAAAACAGAGTACAGGCAAAATGTCTTCCTAATTAGAAATAACTACAAAAGTAAATGAATTAAACAAATGGTAAGGGTAAACTAGATATTCACATACAAAAGAATGAAGCTGGACTCACACCATACGCAAAAATCAACTCAAAATGGATTAAAGATCTAAAAATAAGTACAAAAACTATAAAACTTCAAGAATCAAACAGAGGAAAAGTGGCGTGACATTGGATTTGGCAATGTTTTCTTGGATACAACATCAAAAACACAGGCAATGAAATCAAAAATAAACAAATGAGAGTACCTCAAACTTCAAAACTGCACGTCAAAGGAATCAACAGTCGGAAAATGCAACTTCTTGAATGGGAGAAAATATCTGCAAACCATATATCTGAAAGAGGGCTAATATCTAAAATATATACATGGAACTCATACAACTCGGTAGCAAAAAAACAAACTACCCAATTTAAAAATGGACAGAGGACCTAGATAGGTATTTTTCCAAAGAAGACTTACAGATGGCAAACAGATATAAAAAGATGCTCAACGTCACTAATCAGGGAAATGCAAATCGAAACCGCAAGATATCACGTCTTTCCATGTCAGAATGGCCATCACCAAGAAACAAACAGACAGCAGCGCTGGCGGCAACGTAGACTAATGCAGCCGCTGTGGGAAACGGTATGGAGGGTCCTCAAAAAGCAGAAGTACCACAAGATCCAGCAACCGCACTTCTGGGTATTGATCTGAAGGAAATGAAATCAGGACCTCAAAGAGATATCTGCTCCCCCATGTCACTGCAGCATTATTCACAATGGCCAAGGCATGGAAATAAGCTAGCTAGGTGTCCACCGACGGATGGATGAAGTGTGATACACAGACATAACCGGATATCATTCGGCCATAAAAAAGGAAATCCTACCATTAGTTGACGACGTGGATAGAACCTGAGGGCATTATGCTACAGGAAAAAAGTCAAACAGAAAAAAGACAAATACTCGATGATCCCCTTATATATGGGTTCTAAAAAGCCAAACCATACAAACAGAGCAGACTGGTGGATGCCGGTGGGGGCGGG
>NW_006439816.1:620169-626287 GCF_000325575.1 Pteropus alecto
AAGGTGCAGATTTTCATTTACGAGATAAGCGTGCTCTGGGAACGTAATAAATGGCATAGTCGGGACAGCTAACAATACTGTGTTGTATATTCGAATGTCGCTGAGAGTAAATCTTAAAAATTCTCATCACAAAAAAAATAAAACTTATAACTGAGGTGACGCATATTGAGTAAACATATTGTGATAATCATTTCACGATACAGATATATATCAAATCATTGTGTCGTACACCTTAAAATAACACCATGTTGTATGTCAATTACAGCGCAACGTAAGATGGAAGATAAAGTCAGGCTCAGGTATGGGCTGCATGAGATTAACGGTCAACCAAACACGAGAGTCAGTGTTGCCACGTTTGTCAGTGTGCACGTGTGCGGTCAGTGATTATTTGGGGTCAGTCACACTAACCACCAAATGTTATAAACCAATCAATTGAGCACTGAGATAATTTAATTAGAACCATCTAGCTATTTATTATTAATTCAAACTAATATTTTTTTGTGGGTATGGGTGGGAATCATGGAATATTGTTAAACAAGCAGTAGACAACTCCAGTATGAATTTTTAAATTTAAACTGGCTTTACTAAAATATATCAGTTTCATATATAATTTAAGCTTTCTTTTCCAGTCTCATTTGCACTATTAATTTACTCAGCAAAAGTTTCTTTGTACTGTACAAAGGTAAAACCCTCGGCCCTGTGTTCACCGGATTTGTCATGAATTCGAACAGGGATGAATGATGTGTTTACTGGGACAGACACAGGCATTTGTCAAATATTAATCCAATTTTACTCTGGCTTACCTGTCAGCTTTCATTGATTGATGAAAAGTAGCCAACAGTAACACACGAATTCATTAAATGGCTCTGTATGTCACTCAGAGCCAAGCCCTGGAATCACCCATGAACAGTAAGGGGCTGTCTTTAAGGGGCTAGCAGTCTAGCAGCGCAGGAGACAGCAAAACGTGGTGACATGGGAGCCACATGAATGTGACACTCTGCATCAAAGTTGCAGCGGCTTCTCATTTGTCAAGACAAATCCAAATGCTTCTCCATGTCCCTCAAGGCCCTGACAGACGGGCGTTGGCCCATCTTCTGGCCTCGTCTCACTGCCTGTTGGGCCCCTGTGGCCACGTCAGCTTCTTTCTGTTCCTCAAACCCTCAGACCCACCGCCATCTTGGGGCCATCATGAATTCGTGTGCCTGGACAGATGCCTCTATACAGAGAGAGAACTAAGGGAGCCTGGGCCCACACATGTGCTTCGAGCCATTCTCTCATCTCTCAGCTGTTGCAGCCGATCATCTACTAGGACCCAGCAGGTGCGAGGCCCTGTGGTCCCAGTCTCCAAGGAGTGATTACTGAGCAAAAACTAAAAATAAAAAAGACAAATGTGAGCTGAAAATGAAGGAATGGAAAAAATATTTCATGCAATTGGCAACCAAAAGAGGGTAAGGATGGTCATAATTATATCAGACAAAATAGACTTTAAGTCTAAACCTGTCTCTAGAAAAACAACAACAAAAAAGGAATTGTATAACAATAAAAGGGTTAATTCAACAGGAAGATATAACACTATAGATAGATACGCACCCAACATCAGAGCATGTAAATATACGAAGCGAATATTAACAAATGCAAGGGTAGTGGAGGACTTTAATGCTCTCCTTATAATAATGGACAGAACCTGAGACAGAAAACCAGTAAAGAAACAGTTGACTCAAACAACACTATAGAGCACATAGACCTAACAGACATATGCAGAACTTTCCACCCAACGGCAGAAGAATACACAATCTTCTTGAGTTCACTCACAGAACATTCTCCAGGACAGATCACGTGTTAGGTCACAAAACAAGCCTTAACGAATTTAAGATGGAAATCATTCCACGTATATTTTCCAACCACAATGGAATAAAACTAGAAAAACAGTAACAGCCACAAAATGAGAAAAGTTACAAATACTTGGAAACGATATACAATCTTGAACCACTAGGTCAAAGAGGAAAACAAAAGGGAATTTAAAAATTATCTTGCAATAAATGAATAGGTAAACACAACATGTCAAAACTTACGGGATGTAGCAAAATAAAAGTTTATAGTGATAAACACCTACACTGAAAAACAAGAAAGATCTCAAATAGATTAAATGTGTCTCCCTGAAAATTCATATGTTGAAACTAATCCACAGTGCAATTGTATTTGGAGGTACGGCCTTTGAGAAGTGATTATGCCACAAAGGTACAGCCTCATTAATGAGATTATTGCCCTTATAATAGAGGCCACAGCAAGATCCCTGAGCCATTCCGCCATGTAAAGATACAGGAATAAGACAGCCATCTATGAACCAGAAAGTGAGCCCTCACCAGACACTGAATGTCCTGGGGCACCTTGATCTTGGACTTCCTAGCCTTCGGAACTGTGAAAATGAACAGCAGTTGTTGATAAGCCACTAGTCTATAATACTTTATTATAGCAGCCTGAACTAAGATACGATCTCAAATAACATCCTTACTTTTCACTTCAAGGCAAATAAAGAACTAGACCCAAAGACAGGAAAAGGAAGGCAAGAATAAAGACTAGAGCAGCAATAAATCAAATAGAGAATAAAAAACAAAAGAAAAAAATCAATGAACCATAAATAGATATTTTGGAAAGATAAATAAAATCAACGAATCCTTAGCTAGATTAAGAAAAAATAAAGACTGGGAAAAATAAAATCAGAAATGAAAGAATAGACAATACAACAGATCCCTCAACAATATAAAGGACCATAAGGGATTACTGTGAACTTTAAATGGCACTGAATCTATAACCTTCCTAGACAGAATCAAGAAGAACTGGAAAATCTAAATAGACCAATCAGCAGTACGGAAATTGAAACAATCATGAACCCCATCTACCTCCCCCTCCCCCATCCTCTGGTAACCACTAATCTATAGCCCATGTCCATGAGTCTCCGTTTGTTCGTCCTGCTCATTTGTTGTAACACCAAAAGTATGACCAACGAAAGAAAAAACAGATAAATTTGACTTCTTCAAAATAAAAAAAACATTTGTTTCAAAGGACACGATCGAGAAAGTCAAAACATAACCCATGGAATGGAAGAAAATATTTGTAAATCATATATCTGATAAGGGACTAGAATCTAGAATATATAACAAACAACCACATCCCAATAATAAAAGACCAATAACCCAATGAAATAATGGGCAAAGGATCAGAACAGACACTTCTCCAGAGAAGGCATACAGATTGCCAATAAGCACATGGACAGATGCTCAATATCTTCAGTCAACAGGGAAATGCAAACCAAACCGCAACGAGATACCACATCGCAGCCACTAAGATGGCTTGGCTAAAAAAGTCAGATAACAACTGCTGTCAAGGACGTGGAGAATATGAAACCCTCATACACTCCTTATGCTAATGTAAATGGTGTGCTCACTTTGAAAATGCATCTGGCAGGCCCTTAAATAGTTAAACACAGAGTTACCGTGTGACCCAGCAACTCCGCTCCTAGGTATATACCCAGGACAAATGAAAACTTATGTTCGCCCCAAACTTGTACGTGAACGTTTACTGCTGTATCATTCCCAACAGCTAAAATATGAAAACAACCCAGATGTCCATCAACTGAGGAATGCATAAACTCTTGTATATTCATATCGTGAAATATTATACGACCATAAAAAAGCATAAAGTACTGAATACATGCCCAACATGGATGATCCTTGAAAGCATAATGCTGAGTGAAAGAAGCCAGTCTCAAAAGACTACTACATATTATATAATTCTATTTATGTGAAATGTCCAGAATGGACAAATCTATACAGATTGAACACAGATTAGTGGTTGCTTAGGACAGGTCGGGGGGACAAGGGATGGCAGGCGATAGCGAAAACGGTACTGGTTTCTTTCTGAGATGATGAAAAATGTAAATTGACTATGGTGATGGTGGTGCATATCATTGAATATACTAAGATCCATTGAAACGCACACTTTGAATGGGTGAATTGTATGGTATGTGAATTAATCTCAATAAAATTGTTTTAAAACTGCAGTTCTCGGTACCTATCCAAAGAAATCTAAAACACTAATTTGAAAAGATATATGCACCCCTATGTACACTGCAGCGTTATTTACGTTAGCCAAGATATAGAAGCAACCTCTCAACAGACGATTGGATAAAGAGGTGCGACATATATACCATGGAATATTACTCGGCCTAAAAAAGAATGAAATCTTACCATCTGCAATGACATGGATGGATCTGGAAGGTATCAAGCTAAGTAAATCAGAGAAGGACAAATACCGCATGATCTCACTTATATGTAGATCCTAAAGAACAAAACAAAAGAACCAACAAAACAGAAACAGACTCAAAGCTGCAGGAACAAGCTGGTGGTCGCCAGGTGGGAGTGGGGTGGGAGACCGGGTGGAAAAGGGGGAGGGATTAGGAAGTACGAACCGGCAGTAACGACACAGTCGCGGGGATGCGAAGTACAGCACAGGGAATACGGTCCATGATACTGTAATAACCATGGATGGTGCAGGTGACAGACATGTATGGGGACTAATCTAACCACCATGCTGTCCACCTGAAACTGATATAAAATAATACCGAATGTCAGCTGTAATTGAAAAAAAATTTTAAGAGGATGAAAAAGGTGAAGAGGAATAAGAGGTTCAAGTTTCCAGGTATTAAATAAATAAGTCATGGGGATGAGGTTACGGTGTAGGGCTTTCAGCCAATAATATCGTGATAGCGTTGTACTGTGTCAGATGGTTACTGGACTCATCATGGTGATCACTTCTTCAGGTGTATAAATGTTGAATAACAATGCCGTGCACCTGAAACTACTTATATATTGTATGTTAGCTACATTTTAATAAAAATAAAAGACAAAGACATTTTGGCATAACGAAAACAAATGAAGAAAGTTTATGATCAATGACAAGATCCAGAGTCAAGGACTCTTAGATGAAAGGTGCTATGGATTAACCGTATGCTACCTCAGTTTCTACTATTTAAATATTAATGAAATAAACTCAAAATTCTATCTTTCAAAATTCTAAGTCCTTTTAATATTAACTAATGTTGTAGAGGGAACTGTAATAATAAACCATTATAATTTAAATCCTATCACAAACGATCTTCCAATTTTAAGAAAAATGTTAATGTTTAAGGTATTTCTCTCTATTAATAGTGCTCTAGTAATTATGAGACAAGTATCTTTACAATGCAACATTTATTGTGTGCCCAGTATCTGCCAGTCTTATTTACCCTTATATAAATATCTGAGACAAAGAAGGCAATAAGTGAATGAATGGCCTTAAAGACTGTCATTTAACTATACTAGGACTTAGTTTCCTCATCTGCAAAATTAGAAGGGCCAGATATGATATTCTCTAGAGCAGCGCAGTTCGACAGAACTTTCTGCAATGATGGCAATGCTCCATATCTATGTGGCTATTCAGCTCTTAAAATGTGGCTAATGCAACTGAAGAATTAAATTTTTAATTTAATTTAAATTAAACAGCCCCATGAAACTAGTGAGTACCATACTGCACAGCATAAATCTAGGGCATCATCCTGTGTGGAAAACACATTTCACAATGCATCGTGGTAATCACATACATGTGGGAGTGTGTGTGTATGTGCATAAAATCGAAGTACATAAAACAATGCTTTCCTTAATGTGTATAAAGCGCTGCTATTTTCTTTCCTATTGAACTGAATCTCACGTTTAAAAAAGTGCTGATCCAGCCGACTAGCATGATTTCATAACTATGCACTAAGGTTTCTTTCCGCTCTAAAGCATTATGCTATATACCGACTGTCCTACAAGTATGCATTCAGTATTTATTCCGTAATGTTAATCGCAAGTCAGCAATTAATTTGAATGTGTCTCACATTATATCAGGTTCTACTTTAAAAGTGTTATAATCATTCCTTCATGTCCCTGTTAAGTCCATATTTTATAAAAAGATGGCAAGAGTTGCATGCCTTTGAGAAGTAGAAAAAGAGGTTAAGATCTTTCCCTTGTTTTTCACAGTAAGGAAATGGTCACCAAAGGAAACAGTAGGATGTAGAGCAGAGAATGGAGGAAGGAAGTTG
>NW_006439816.1:626299-663970 GCF_000325575.1 Pteropus alecto
AGACTTCACGAAGAGAAAGCTAACTTTTTACCGCCATAATCTCCTCTGAAACTCCTGAAGACTTCTCTTCCCCCCTCATTCTTCCAGCCTGACAAAGTCGTACAAATTTTATCATAATTTGGCCTATCAGAGGACTACAGAACAAGAATGGTTCACGTGGGATCACGTGTTACAAACTTTCAACTATAGGGTGTTTTAAAAACTTTAATAAAATGCTCTGGATTTGCTTCTCTAGACTAAAGCCACTTGCTACCTTGAACTCCTCACTAGTCTAAACCAGATAAAGCTCTACGAAAGGTCCATGCTCCGTCTTAGCTGTGGGCCTTTGCACATGCTGGTCCCGCTTCAACTAGCTAACTTCTCATGTTTCAGGTGGTGGCTAAGATATCAGTGACGCAAGGCAATCTTCCCCGCCTGGAGATTAGACTTGATGCCCCGGTCCTTCTTACGTCCCCGTCACTGCACTGCTGTATTATAGTTGCCTGTTAAATCTATTTCCGCTACTAGGTTCTAAATGCCTTAAGGACAGGGCTAGATTTTGTTCTGTTCACACTGCTGTAAAGGTGTTCATGACTTAGTGAACGAACGAACGCATCCCACGTGCCTAATGTCATGTGTATTCTCCCTGCTTGGAATGTTCTCCGCACTTCTACCGCTGCCATGAGAGTCTCTCTCCATGATCCGGTCCTTAATTATCACTATTTCATCTGGATGCCTACGGCCCTTACCGTTCCTACTACTCATCTGATATCTGACCTACCTCGTTTTTCTAGTCACTCTCGTGCTGCATAGACTCAATCCCCGTAACTAAACTGAGCAGTCTGGAAGGCATTAGTGTCTGTGTTTGTCTTGGTACCCCATTATCTAGCTCAGTGCTACGTACATAGTAGACCTTAAATATTCGTGGAAGAAACAAAATTCTAAGAGGTTGTTCCTTATACGAAGCTGACAGTACTTCAGTGATACTGACGACGAGCGGTGGCAGTTAAACGTTTTGTCCATGCACAGGACACAAAAAGATACACTGAAGTAGAGACAGTACAGATAAGAAAAAAAACTGTTCTCGAGAGATAATAATGGACACAAACATTAAGAGGCACTTTAAACATAGCTACATTCACGAGATAAAGCTAAGTAGCCTGATGGGTTCCAAAGAGACCTGTGTACACATTAGAACGCGATTTTATTTTCAGATCGAAGGACGATCGCGTTTGCACACGAATTCGGGAAGGTCTGTCTTGGAGAGACAGATCCTTGGGGCTCGGCCAGGCCGGGCGCCCTGTGGGCAGAGGGGTTCGCTGGTGGCGCCGATTTGCCGCCGGTGTAGACAGCTCGCCCTCCGCATCCCGACGGAGTGAAATCTGAACCGCAGGCAACTTGGCCCCTCGTTCCAGTGCCGGCGTTGGAAAGGCGCCCAGTGAGCCTGGTATCTGCACAGGTGGCAGTCTGGGGACGAAGTTTGGCCCCCCTCTCAAGCTAACAGAGCCTGCTAGTCCTGCGGGAGAGCGGGGCGCTCCAGGTGCCCGCTGGGCCGTGCCCCCAAGGGTGTCCCGCGCCCCTTCCTCAAGTCCTCCGTGCCCCTCGTTTCCCTCACGCGCTGCGGCGCCCAGGCGGCCCCGAGCACCTTTGTTCTGGGCGCCTCCCGCGCCCCGCGGTCACGAGCGCAACGCCTCCCCCACAGGTCCCCTTGCCCTTCAGCGGGAGAGCGGGGCGCTCCAGGTGCCCGCTGGGCCGTGCCCCCAAGGGTGTCCCGCGCCCCTTCCTCAAGTCCTCCGTGCCCCTCGTTTCCCTCACGCGCTGCGGCGCCCAGGCGGCCCCGAGCACCTTTGTTCTGGGCGCCTCCCGCGCCCCGCGGTCACGAGCGCAACGCCTCCCCCACAGGTCCCCTTGCCCTTCAGCCCGCGGGGACCGCCGGAACGAGCCACTCGGAAGCGGCGGATACTTTGCCGCCGCGGCTCTCTGCCTCCGGCGCGGGCCCCCGAGCGCCTTTCTCACCCAGCCGGGGACGTGGGAGCCGCGGAGGACACGGGGCGCGCGCAGTCTGAGGCGCGGACGAACCATCGTTGTCAGCATAAGTGTGTCTTAAACGCCGCACGCGCTCGGCCTGCGGCGCGTCGGTCAGCGCGCTCCTCGCGTCCCCTGCACTGTCCCTGTCTCGACTCCTGTGCACGAACGTGGACGGCGAAGCCCACTGCAAACGACCGTTTGCCCTGGCGGGGGGCTGCACCCGAGACATCCACTGCCTCCCCCTCCCGTAAGCGCTGTTATTTGGCTGACGTTCTCTCTCGCACACGCCTTGGGGCAGTTTTCCTTTGATCTGTGGCTCGTGGGGACAGTCTCACTCACACACACACACTCACACTCACACAGAGCTCCCCTCTGCTAATTTGCCTCTCTGAACTCTTCCCTTTGGTTTCTGCAGCGTCCCTAATTATTTCAAAACACCTAAATCTGCCAAGGGACAGTAAAGTGAAAATGTATGTAAAGTCCACGTTGAAAGACAGGTTTATACTCTTTTGTCACCACTATTAGCAAACGAAACGATCTTGAAATATGCTCCAGTTCTCCTAGAAACTGCATTTCCCAGTGTAAATGTCACCCGCAGTCTTGAAGACAGTAACGCGGTGCAATTTTTTATTCGTTGCTGCCTTCTCTAACCTGCCACACAAGACAGGCAAATAATTACGAACTCACGTAGAGGCTCCCTGGATTAAAGATAAATCTGATGAAGACAAAAAATGTGCACGGCCCAGGCACTAAGCTCTACTTTCTTTCAAGACTCATGTTACACTCCAGCTTTCCTGAGAAGAGGAAATAAATCCTGCTTGTCAGGACTTATTTCAATAAGAATAAAGTTTCCAATTGCAGCACTTGAAGAGAATTCCATGTGCATGCAATGGCTTGCTAAAAGCTAGAAGGCATAAGAAAACTTTTTCAAATTCAAGAATCTAGGGAGTGTTTGGCAGAGTAGTAGGAGGTGAACCTGGGTGAGCAGAAGCCTGATGGCGAAAGGCCTTGTATTTCATTCTAAGAAGTTAATGCTTGTTCCTGTAGCCAGTGAAGGGTCTTAATCAGGAGAGTAACGTGATCGAATCTGTATGTCCATTAAACCACTCTGGCTTAAGCGGGAAGCTTGGACTGGAGGGAGTTCGGATTGGAGTCATGGCTTTAATGCAATAGTTGTCATAAAATAAAGGCCTTAACCTGGCAGTGGCAGTACATCAATTCCTGAGATATTATGCAGATGTAATTGGTAGGACTTAGTGACTAGTTAGATGCTTCTGACTCATTATTGTCTTGTTTCTAGATCGGTAATGGCCTCCTTTATTAACGCCTGTACCATCATCGGCAAATATGTATTCAGCATCTGTTCTGTTACAGAGGAGCAATCTACACTAGAGAAACCCTAGACACTTCCAGTAATTTCTCTGAGGGCTGAATATCGTCACTAAATCTTTTTACTCAGGTAAGGCATTGTCCGGTAATGCTCTAACTTTTTTTAAGATGTAGGAACCTACACAATATATATTTTGTGAGAGATTGTCAGATATAACGTAACAAAATAATCTTTCAGAAACTCTCATACAGATTATCTTGCTGGATCTTAATAACAGGTTTTTTTGGGGGGGGGGTCCTCATTCCTGTTAGATAAAGAAGACCAGGGCCACGTGGTGACGAGTCAGATCTACAACCATGCTATTCCCACTGTCCTTCCACTGTTCTTTACACTAAACATGTTGCCTACAAACAAACGCAAGATTTCATTCAAAGTCTCTAGAGGCCGTGCAGAATCATAACATTTTAAATCAGGCAAGACCTCAGAATTCCGAAACGCCCAAGCCTACAGATAACTTCTCAGAATTCTTGAGAAGTTTCATTAGAATCTCCTACAGGCAGTATTGGCGTGGAATAACATATTTTCACTGAAGCAGTTCTCATCGTAAGCCAACTCCTCTGATGAAGAAATGCGAATAACATTGGAATACCCAAGTAGTTACTCTATGACAAGCTAAAGTGGGCAAACATGAGCCAAATAAGTCAAAGAAAATCAGGGCACCCAGAAATAGAATATGAAGCACAGTGAGTTGTGCATTGCTGGAGAGCTACAGCAGCGGACCGGCCAACTTGGCCTAGAGATAAATGTCCGAAATAAATTAAAGAGACAGAGGAGCGCACAATAAAAGCCACTGTCCACAGATGTTGCAGATACGGAACGCAGGACAGTACTTTATTAATGCAATGATTATATCTATATATGTATATACTATTTTGTAATTCACGAAGTGCTTCTTCCTACCTTATTTAATCCGGAGACATTGGAGATTAGGTATTATTTATTAATATTCCCATATTTATGAGGAAACAGGCTAGATAGATTGTTACTTGACAGAAGTCAAAAAGTAATGGGATGAAGACCAAACCTAGGTTTTATGACTCCAAATACAGTGCTCTTTCCATGTAATTACACCCGAAACGTGGAAGAAATTCTTGAGTACTTCAAGAAGGCCGCAGTGGTCTTTCTTTCTTCTAGAGAATGCCAGAACTTACTCCTACCTAAGTGCATTTGCACTTGCTTTCCGCTCTATCTGGAGCATCCTTCCCAGACACTCCTTAATGACTCAGCCACCACCTGCTTAGAGAAGCTTTTATACTACACCTTATCTAAAGAAGCACCCCCTCCCCGCCCCCGTCCCTGACACTCTATCGCATTGCCTTGTTTGATTTCCCTTAAAATCTTGCTACTTCAAGTGTGAGCTGTGGACCCTTAGCACTGGCGTCACCTGGGAGCTTATACGAAATGTAGACTCTCAGGTCTCACTCTGGACCTAAGAGGTCAGAATCTGCATTCTGGTAAGAATTCCCTGCGTCATCTGTATGCACGTTACAATTTGAGAAGCGGTTTTAGAGCATATATCACTTTCTGAAAGTAACTTGTTTATTTTTTGTGCATTTTTAAGAAAAACTAAATATTTTTAAATATTAAGTATTTCATGATAACTGAAAATTATAAAGGAAAGATAACGGACACCCAGATACCTGCAACCCAGCTCAATCATAGGGTAACGTTTTATTATATTTGCTTTAGATCTTAAAAATAATAATTTAGCAAAGACCCCTGTGTTGCCCCTCTCCAACCCTAGCCTCTTTGTCCTCATAGGTTTATTCCTGTTTTATTCTCTTCTGTGGATTTTGGGAAGAAGAGGAGACGAATAGATTTGATTAAAACCCACCATGATTATCTGGATGTCCCACATATTTTATGAGGCAAGCATAAACTTAATACCAAATGTGGACAAGGATTTTACAAGAAAATTATATGTCAACTTACTTACGAACATAAATGAAAAACTAGAAAAATAAAATAGTGAACTCAATCCAACGTTGTATAAAAAAAATACATCAAGACCAAGTATGCTTTATCCCAGAAATGCAAAGAGGCTACGTATACATGCATAGACTCGTGTATTCTATAGCTTTTGGGAGTAGTTTACCTATATGTCCGTTACATTAAAGTTGATAATTGTCCATACAATAGACAAATTTTAAAGAATAACTATCATATACAAACATACATAATTCAGAAAAGATTTTCAATAAAATTTAATACTAACTCAAGATTTTGAAACTCTTGGTTAACTCAGAATAGAAAAGATCTTCTCTCTCACCATAAAAAAAATCTGTTTCAAGCATTTTACTGAATGATGACACTTTTAGTAGTGTTTGCTTAAAGATGGGACTATGCCAGCAATGCCCACTTACCCAACTACTGTTCAACGTTGTGTTGGATGGAAGTAGTGATCAATGCAATAAGATAAGGAATAAAAACCAAGGTATAAGGACTGAAAGAGAGAAAATAGTAGTAATTTGTATATTATATCATTTTCCAGATAACAAAGATAATCTATAGATAAACTAATAAAAAAACAGTTAATCAAGGTTGCTAAGTAGAAGGTCAACACAAAATAAAAAGTACCCTGTAGGGCGTATAAAAAATTTAACTTGTCCAAATTTTCTACACGTTTCTTATTTGTGCACTTTGTTCTGTTGGTGTTAAAATGTCCCACTATGAATGTGAATTTCTTGATTTTTTCCTTGCAATTTGGTCAACTATTGTTTTGTATATTAGATTGCTGTTATGAGGTACATACAAGTTCATGGTTGTTATATCTTTGTAGTGGCCATTAAAAGATTCTGAAGTCAGTTAATGTTCCTACCCTTCTCGTAAAAAAAGGTTAGAACTCTCAACTTTCCCCTTTTATCTTCCATGTTAAAGTAGTTTAAATTTTAATTCTATAAACCTCTTCAAATTAATTCTTATCATGTTTTTTTACAGTCAGTACTTACTTGGATTTTTCAACATGATTTACTGATTTCTTTGCTTAACATCTATTATATCACACTCCTTACTTCCGGTTTCAATTTTAGTCTTGCCGGAATGCATCCTTTGGTAGTTCTTTCACTGAAGTTCTGTATGTGGTAAACTGAGTCTTGGGACACCTGAAAATATTTTTATTTCATCCTTACTTTTGCTTAATAGTGCAAGCGGTTATCACATTCTAAGTCGATAATTACTCCATTAGATTTTCTTGGGCCTAAATTTTCCTATTACCTGTTCTGATTTTCTTTTCTAGTGGTAAGATTCTCTGAAGGCTTTATAATTGTTTGTTAAGATCTCTTTTTTAGAGAGAGTTGTCTTTCCTAAGAATTCTGCATGTACACCAGATTGTAGAGATGTCGCTGATGGGACAGTTTCGTCTTTCCTTCTGCAGTGTCCTTATAAAATTTACCAATTTGGGACCAGTTTTTCCTCTTTTTTTAGCATTTGTTTTTCACACCGTATGTAGTACGTATATGGACCCCACACCCACACACAGTGCAGATTTTTCATGGAGGACCCACAGCTGAGAATGGACTTTCTGCTTATAAGTCCGCATTCGTAGGCCAAGGGTCATAGTTTTAGTAGGACTTCTTACTGCGGAAAGCCCAATTCCAGCTCACTACCCACACATCGGGTCTGTGGCTTCTCAGCCATTCAGCAGGGCATTAAAACCCCAGCCACATGGGGTCGGAGAAACGGTTTGACTACAAAGGAGCACGGAAGAGTTTTGAAGAATGATAGAACTGTTTCATATCTCGATCGTGGTAGTCGTTGCACTACTATATGCATGTATTAAAACTCACACTATATTGTACACCTGAAACTAATATAACCAATATACGATTGTATACCACCTATACTGAAACTAAAAAAAGAAAAAAAAGAATATTATAAAATTTATGACAACGAAGAGTGAGTAAAAAAAAAAAAACTTGCAGAACTGTACACCAAAGGATGATTTTTCCTTTATATCTTAATTTTAAAAAGAAAAAAAAATAACCCAGACTTTGTCTTGCATCTATATCTGATTCCTCTCTCGGGCACTGGGCTTCAACTCTGTTCACTGTTCGGTCTTTTGGCTTCCCTTTCCCCTAAGTGTCTTACCCCCAGAGAGTTACTTTATTTGCTTTCAAATTCAACTATGCATTTTTAAAACCCGGAGTGGTGTTGTGATTCCTATCCAACTTCTCTATTTATTTGGCGTGTAGAAGGGAGCACATCTCACACCTCGTCAGTTAACCCCGTTGACTCCACTGCATACCTCCTGACCTGCCTGGTATTTGTACTTTAAGGAAATACGGCCCAAAAGTTAACACAAAAAAATAAGATAAATTTTTATATTATAGATGTTCATACTAGTGCTGTTTATAATAGCAACTTTTGAAAACAATTCCAAATCTTCCAAAAGAAGTTTAATGAAAAACCTCGACAACAATTACATGAAAAGTATACGGACTTGTATTGCTATATGGAAGATTATATATGAATAACGTTTAGTAAAGCAGGACACATATCCATTTTCATTACTGTTAGGATTTCAAAAGAGCACAGTACAAAATGCATAGGTGATGTTTTAAAGTTCTGTTTATCACTTTTCGCCCTTTCTTCAGGGGAACGTTTAGCGCCTTCTAAGCACCGCACTAATTTAACTGGAGTCATCTAATTTCATTCTCTCAAAAGCCCATGTAGACTAGGTTATATTATAACCCCCACTTTTCTAATAAGGACAAGACAGCGTAGGGCTTGCCCAAGGACTCAGAGGTTGGAAGCGGTAGAGCTGATCTCCAAATTCGGAGGGGCTGACTGCAAAGCCCATGCTCCCATCATTATTCCATAGAGCTTTTTAGTCACAGTTGTTTGTATTAAAACATTTTAAAAACTCATGCAAGGTTTTAGTTATTTTTTAACCTAACAAAAGTTTACAGATTCGAGTCAATTTTATCACTTTACTTTCAGGTGAAAAACTATTTTGCCAATTTATAAATAAGTTGTTTCATTTGTGTGTTATACAAAATAATCATATCTTAATCCTTCTCGTGTATAATAATAACAGCTATTAATTATTGAGCACTTAATTTGTCATAGAGACTTGCTACACGCTTTATATATGAGCTCATATAATCTCAAATGTTGTATGAGGTAGGTAATATTAAACTTATAATCACATTATAATTTTTTTCTGCTGAGGGAAATCGAGACTTCCAGAGGTTAAGGAACTTGCCCTAGATTACTTACCGAGTAAGCAGTCGAGCCGGAACTCAAACCTAAGCCCGACCCCAAAGTCTGCTGTCGACCTAAACCATGCTGCTTCCTCACGCCATGCTGCTTCCTCACGCGTTTGTTAATACACGTCAGTTTCAGGAGCATGCCAAAGCTGCTTTTGCTCCCTAATAGTGTGGGCAACCTTATATATTGTAAAGCAGCAACCAAGCTTTTTCTTGGCAAAGAATGATCTTATGGGAATTTCTGCGGGACGGTGGGACCCTATGCAGACGAAACAATAGGAATCATCTCTTTCTGAGCGCTATGCATACCAATGTTCAGAAATTAATCAAGTGATTCCTTTAGAAATGTTGCTAGGTGTGCCCTGCTTTCAAGTTTCTTGAAGATCTAATTAGCTTATGGTTTCATAGCTCCATGGTTTTACTCTAGTATGAAATCCTCCCTAAACAGTGAAAATGTGCATGGCACGTAGGCCCAGCATGACGCTATATGCAGCATGATGTTTTTAATCCGTCCTTCATTACCTTGCATTGTTGAATAATACTCCACTAAATGGATATACCAAATTTTGTTTATCTATTCGTCGGTTGATGGACATTTGAGTTGTTTCCATTTATGTACTTTTTAACTTTCCCTTGAGATGTCCCCTTTGACCCGTAGATTGTTTAGAAGTTATTTTGTGGTCGCCCTAGGAATTACGTTCTGTATGCACACCTTATCATGGTCTACCACTGTCAACATTTTACCAGTGAGAGTGGCGTACTGAAGCCTTGTCTCCTTGTAACTTGTTTTACATTCCCCTGTTAATAATTGTCTTAAATATTTGTTCTACACACACTGAGAAGGATATCAGACGATGATATAAGTTTTACTTCAATAATTAAATACCATTTAGAAATCTTAAGGAGGAAAGTCCTGGCCTCCCCCGTGGCCTCCCCTGACATCTCGACTAGGGGATCGCTAATCGTAGTCGAGTGAGGGGAGGAGTCTTGGCTCTCGACTCAGCCTTTGCTGACGGCAGTGGAGCCCCAGTTTATTTCCATGATTTTTGAGAGATTATTGTGTAAAAGTTTTCTGTCTTGCTCGGTTTCCTTCTTTCCTGTTCTTTGGCAAGAGAGAGTAGGCTTTGATTAGGGCTTTTATTTGGTCCACGCTCGTTGGCGTTTCTGGCTTGTTGACCTCTCTACCACCTAGTCCAGGATACATGAGGGAAAAACAAAACCCCGAGCGCTCACCACCATGTCATTCCTTGGGTTTTGGCATCTTTAGTCATTCTGTCTTTTCTCCACATTTTAGCCTTATGTTTGTTTTAGATCTAGCGTCCACGGTTTTTGCCTTGTTCTTAGTTGGAAGAAGGACAAAAAATAAATTTACTCCTTTTTGTGCAGAACTGGAAGCATCTCTTTTGCCCATTTTGTCTTGTATTATTTATCTTTCCATTATTGATCTCTAAGTCTTTATATAGTCTCGAAACAAGTTTTACACGTGTGTGTGTGTGTGTGTGTGTGTGTACACATGGAGAGAGAGTGTTGGTCTTTTACTCTCTTAACGGTGTCTTTTGTTAAAGAGAAGTTTTAAATTCTGATAAAGCCTTATTGATCAGTTTTTTTCTTTTATTTTTTTAAATTTTTAAATTTTTTATTTTTTATTCACTTATTTTTTTGTCCTAAGAAAACTTTGCCAACACTTAGGTTGCAAAGATATTCTTCTGTGTTCTCTTCTAGGGTGTTTATAGTTCTAGCATTTACATGTAGGTTTATGATCCATCTGAAATTGATTTTTGTGCATGATATGAGGTAGGGATTACATCGATAGCCAGCTGTCCCCTCACCATTTGTTGAAAAATATGATTTTGTTTCATATCCCACATATAAGTGATATCATGTGATTTTCAACTTTTTCTGGGTTATTTCGCTTAGCATGATTATCTCGAGGTCCACCCATGTAGTCGCAAATGGCAGGATTTCATCTCTCCTTATGGCTGAGTAACATTACATTGGATATATGTACCACAGCTTCTTTAGCCAATCATCTATCGTAGGACACTTCAGTTGCTTCCATGTCCTGGCCACTGTGAATAATTCTGCTATGAACATCAGTGTGAAAATATCTTTATGGATATGGGTTTTCAAGTCTTTGGGTAAATACCCAGTAGAGGGATTGCTGGATCGTATGGTAGATCCATTCTTAGTTTTTTGAGGAACCTCCATGCTGTTTTCCATAGTGGCTGTAGCAATTCGCAGTCCCACCAGCAGTGTATGAGGGGTCCTTTTTCTCCGCCTCCTCTCCAACATCTGTTATTACTTGTCCTGTTGATAACAGCTATTCTGAGATGTGTGAGAAGGTATCTCATTGTGGTTTCGATTTGCATTTCCCTAATAGGTAGCGATGTTGAGCATCTTTTCATATATTTGTTGGCCATTTGTATGTCCTCTAGGGTGAAGTGTCTGTTCAGGTCCTCTGCCCGTTTTTTTTGATTGCATTGTTTTTGCTGTTGTTGTTGTTATTGAGTTAGGTCACCCTTCTTCATGAATGTGATTCCCCTCCCTCACCTCTTATACTATTTTTCTCATATTAAAAAAATACTCTTTACCTTTTTCCTCACCTATTTGCCATGGCAAAACTAAAACCACATATCTAAAATTGCTGTCTATAATTTCTCCCACAATTCTTTCTTAAAGTCACTCCAACCATGTGGATAGTTATGTTATCAACTTGAGCTCTTTCTTGTCTGTTATAGGTATTTACTGCCATAAATTTTCCTTTAAGCATCCCTTTAGCTGCATTCTATAAGTTTTGGTATGTTGTGTCTTTATTTTCACTCATCTGAAAATATTTTCTGATTTACTTTTTGATCTCTTCTTTGGTCTGTTTGTTGTTTAGGAGTGTGTTATTTATTTTCCACATATTTATGGGTTTTGCCATATTTTGCCTTTTATTGATTTCTGATTTCATTCCATCATGGTTAGAGACCATGCTTTGTGATATTTCTACCCTTTTAAATTTATTGAGGTTTGTTTTATGGCCTAGCATATGCTCTAACCTCAGGAATGTTTCTTCTGTGCTTGAAAAACATGTATAACCTAGAGTGTTCTACAGATGTCTGATAGGTCCGCTTGGTTTACCTTTGTTGAGTTTCTTGTATGTGTAGATTTTTTTCAGTAAATTCAAATTTTCAGCTTTTCTTCAGATTTTTTCTCCCCCTTTTTCTTCTTATCCCATTATGCGCATGTTCATGTGCTTAATGATACCTCACCCCCTTCTGAGGCTCTTTTCATTTAAATTTTTTTCTCTCGGTCCGTTCAGCATGCACGATCTCATTAATATCTCTTCAAATTCCTTCATTATTTTTTATGCCAGTTCGAACCTACTGTTGAGCCCCCATATATTTTTTAGAATTTTCAGTTATCGTACTTTTCGACCTTGGAATTTCCATTTGGTTCTTTAAAAATGTTTCTACTTATTTATTGATAAACTATTTGATGCAACATTGTCATCATATGCTCCTTTACTTATTTAATCAAGTTTTAGTTCCGTGACTATATTTACAATAACTACTTCAAAATCTTTTCTGTTAAATCTAATGTGTGGTCTCTCTCATGGGAAATTTTCGTTGCCTGTTTTTTTTTTAACCTAGTGAAGAGGTCATATTTCCATGTTTCTTTGCATGACTTGTAATTTTTTGTTGGAAACTGCATATTTTAGAAAATATAGTGTATCAACTCCGAGTACTGCTACCTCCTCTTTGACTTGTTATTGTTATTTGCTTCTTTATTTGTTAAGAGACTGGCTGAACTGTTTTAGTAAAGTCTCTTTCCTCCTCCAGCGTCCACAGAACCAAGGTAAGGTATACATCTGAAAGGTGATACAGCTATTCGTTTGGAAAAAAGCGAATCCCAGTATTTGTTCAGAACATCGGCTATCTTTTAATTAATAGATTTTTTGTTCCTAAGAATTCGAAATTACGATGCAATGGCTTAAGCAGCACCAAAGTCAACTTAAATTAAGAAATTCCTGGAGTTTGGGGCACAAAGGGATGGTCAAGGAGTTCATTGGAGGACTAAGTATTAGTATAAAATCATATCAGGATTTTCCAGCTTAGTCACATAGTACAATTTTGGGTTTCATAGGATAACTCTGGTACTGCAGGTGTAATATGATCTAGTACCAGCACAATATGTGGTATACATAGAGGAATATGAGCTGGACTAATCTGAGGACCTGGGTTACAGAAACAGCCAAATTGTTCCGATCGCGCTTAGGTTCAAATCCGTGCTGTCGCACTACCGCCTCAGGTCGTCAAAAGGCTTACATGAGATAACTAAAACGTCCCGTAAGAAAAATAGAGTTGAATATTCATATTGTCTTTTGCCTTCCCTCAACTCTACTACTGGTGATGTAACTCTAAATTAGATTCATAGGTCTCAATTTTCTCACCTGTAGAACAGGCATTATCATACTGGGCTTAAGTACTTCACTATGTTGAATGAGATAAGCCGCATAAAAGTGTTTTGTAAAGACATAAACAGATGCACGTGAAGGATTTCTACTGATACGTGCAATGGGTTTGTTGCTTCCGTTATTTCCAGTAACAGCAGCTTCAGTTTGCCCATGTGACCAGACCAAATGAACTTAAACGACGCCGAGCCGGCCGCGCCTTCCCAGGTGTGCTTGGCCGCTATGCCTTCCCTTATGTCTGTCGGCTGGGCCCGACGCTGTGCAGTTACCATGGCGGTGCCGACGGCATTTCACATCCACTACCCCTTGATTTCTTTTGAAGAGTTAGAAAGAAACTGTCCACTCAGCACAGAAGCTCGAGCGGAGAACGTGTGGGCAGTAATTTTCGACGTCGGCGTGTACGGAGGCGTCGTAGAGCTGGCTGGGGTGCGGGTTCCCAGGGCCTGCATTTCAGATGCGCGTTCGCGACGTCTGAGATGGAACCCAGGGACGCGAAAGGAAAGGCGGGGTGCTCCGTGCGCAGTCGGTCAGTTTGCAGCGTGCACCCCAGCTTTTCCCGGCTCCCCACTCGCGCTGTCTGCACAATTCCCCAGGTGGCCCGGAAGACGGTCCCGCCACGCGGCCGTGTCGCAGCGGGACACCGAAAGGGTTAAGGAGCCGCGCACGGCGGAGTGGCAGGGGCGGGAGCCGAGGACGGAGCCCGGGGGGCGGGGCCGGGGCGGCGGCGGCGACACGGAGCCGGCCGGGACCTCGGGGTGAGAGGGCACCGCGGGTCGGAGGTTCCGCGGGACGGCACGTGAGCATCGGGCCCTGCTGTCCTCTGTCCGTAGGGGTCCGTAGCTGCGGGGACAGCCGGCGTGCGGCGTATGGCCACGGGGTTACGCTGTGCGGACTCCATGCCCTGTCACAACCAAAAAGTAAACTCTGCCTCGACCCCGAGCGCCGAGCCGCCGCGACCTGGCGACGAGATCGCGGATCATGCCGGGGGCAGCGGCGCCTCGGACACCAAGCCCAGCCTCGGCACGGGGCACGCCCACGGCGACGCGCCCGCCGACGGGACCCCTCAGGCCTGCGGGGTCGCCGGCCACAGCACGGACAGCAGCCTCGGGGACTGCGAAGTGTCCTGGCAGATCGGGGCTCAGCTCAAGCTGCTGCCCATGAACGAGCAGATCCGGGAGCTGCAGACCATCATCCGCGACAAGTGAGCCGGGCCGGAGGCGGGCGGGAGCCGGGGTCCCCGCGGGGGCAAGGGCCGTGGCACGTCGGGCCTGGTCTGTGAAGGGGAGCGGCACGTAGCCCGCCTCGCCAACCGTCCTCCCCCGTCTCTCCGCTGACGGTCGCTTTGTGCTCGCTAGGGACCTTCTCGGTAGCGTCCCGCTTCCTCTCGGCCCCCCTGAGCGGCGACGAACGCAGTCCCCGGGTGGCGCACGCGCCACGCTGTGCTGCGCGTCCGCCGCCGGGCCGCGTGCTGACCCTGTGACCCAGGCACGGTTGCCCCGCAAGGTTACAGGCCACCTCCAGGCACCTCGGGCACAAACAAATAGAGCGATGGCGACAAAATGTGCCCAGCCGACCCCGCCGTGCTCGCTATCGCGGGCGTGTCATTTCTCGGAGCGTACGTTGACTCGGTCACGTGCACGCTCACAGTCCAGCTCCTCTCGGCACTGTTTACTGTCACCTGGAGAACGTTACCGGTGCCCGCTACGCTTATCACAGCGTTCGGCGCCCCTCCTCATCCCACAAGCCAGCGTAGCCTGACCTTCACCTTAAACGCTAAATTAAAATCTCAAAACTCATGTTGTACATGGCGTTTTTCAAGGGACATGTGTACCACGATGAGCTACAGCTGTCTTCTCTACTGGCAGGACTTTAAATGAGTGGCTTCTAACTTTCCAGCGGGTGCCTTGATCCTTCTAAATAGCTACTGAGCCACGATGCCACTGGCGAAATCAGATTAGTAACTTTTTCTTCACACCATTAGACTAGGTCCCCTATTTGTGTCCCTGCTCCAAGTTTCCCGTCTCCCACTTCCAGCCACAACCCTATTAACACACCACTTTGACCGGCAGCTTGCCGTGGCCTCCCAAACCGAGGCCAGGACCCTCGGCGTGACAATAAGGTCCCTCTTCGTGGTTCCCAGGAACGATTCGGAAGGGATGCCTGCTCCTTTTCCCATCTGAAATTCTCTCTAATCCTCTGCGTGTTCAAATCCCACCTATTCTTCAAGGCGAAAAACAGCGTTAAAGTCCACCTCTGCCAAGAAGCTTTCCTTTAATCACTCTTCCGCCCCTCTTCCTTGGCCTATTCAATGCAAGATTCACCTTTTATTACGTATATTGTTATTTCTGTGTTGATCTTTCGCCATCCATTAGATTTTAAGCTCCTTGAGAACAAAAACTGTATCTTCTACATTTTGAATTCCAGCCATGCCTTACAAATAATACTCAGTTACTCAAGGTCCCTTTTAAAGCTCTCAAAAGTTATTGTTATGAAACTATACTATTTAACTGTTTTTAATGACTGTGTATTGAAAACCACTGTGATCGTGTGATCTTCAAACGTAGGCAGCATAGGCCTGGTAGCTGTGCTGTGGGAATCTGAAATAAACTTATCTGTAAAACAAAGAAAATAGGATGATGATTCTTGTTTCTCTAGAGCAGGAGTTACTGACCTTGAGTCTTCTACCCCACTGCACCTGTAGATGAGCTTTCGTGAACCTTCAGAAATTATCTGGCAAATGTTATTTTCCGTATGTGCATTTTTTAATGCTTGTTTTTAAAATAACATCTTCGCTGACATATAATTCACATAGCTTACAATACACTGTTTTAAGGGTCCAATCCAGTGGGTTTTAAGTATGTTCTTGGGTGCGCAAGCATCGCTACAATCAATTTTAGAACATTTTCATCATCCCAACAAGAAACCCCATACTCATGAGCAGTCATTCCCCATTTGCCCCAACCCCCCAAAGCCCCAGACAACCACTAATCTACTTCCTGTCTCTATAGATTTGCCTATTCTGGACATTTCGTGCAAACGGACTTGTACGACATGCGGTTTCTTGTGACTCGTTTCTTTTTTTCATTTAACGTAATGTTTTCAGGGTTCCTCCACGTTGTGTCATACACCATGCCTTTTTTGGCTGAATGATATTCAGGTGATGGACATTTGGGTGGTTTCTACTCTGGCTATTATGAATAATGCTGCTGCGAACATTTGCATGTGCTCTTTTTTTATGGGGTAAGGATTCCTTAGGTTTCATTAGGTTGTACAGAAGGGTCTTCATGACAATATAAGAGTGAACTGTCACTGTGGAACTTGGCGAGGGCATGGCATTCAGCATTCGTATATGAGAAGACCAATACCTGATTCTACTGTGTTAATCAGAAAAGCCTGGGTTGTATAGTACACCTGGGTGTAAGTGAAATCTTTTTTTCCCCCGAGTTTGGAGGGAGACAACGGGATCTAGAGTGATTTTAGGAAAGATATTTAGCGTTTCTGTGCTTCAAGTTTATCATTTGTAAAATGAGGACGTTGGTAGCATCTCACAGAGGTCTGGGGAGGCTACAACAAGATACTTTGCTGTCTGAACATTTATTATAAACGGGGAACAGCTGTGCACACTTACGGCGTTTCAAGCCTTCGTGTTGGGATGGTTCTGATGGTATCCATAAGTGCTGGTTTCTTGAGCTTTCGGGAGACAGTAAAAGGAATTAAACTGTACATACAACTCACCTTATTTTAAAATGCGACGCTGAGAGATTCTAGGTAATTTTTGTCCTGCTACCAAATAGTATGGAAAGACTCGCGACAAATTTTGATGACTTAGTTATGTAGACCGGAGACCGTTTGAATTTTGTTTTCGTTCATCGAATCCGTCAGCGGAGACCTCTGTTGCTTTTCTCTTCGAAAGTTGGCACCCCTTGCACAAACAAGACCTGCTCCATCTCATTTAGGGGGCTCGCGTAGGGCACCGCTAGTAAGCGGAACGTTTCCCTAGGTCTGGTGGAGGAGTCGCCCCTCGATCGCACCCCGTCTTACTCAGGGCTTTGGGCCGGCAGGGCCGCGTGTTGCTGTGACCGTATAAAGCAAGATCAAGCACATCGGACTGATTTCAGACGTCTTTATTTTTGGAAATGTACGGTATTTGCAACATAGTATGTCGGTGGTATTATTGGAATTTCAGGGGATGGTTTTCTCAGTGAGAGTGCAGTAATCTAAACACGCCCCTGGTCAGGTGATTGACTCCGTCACGCATGGGTCACTGATGAATTTCAGAAGAGAAATGACGTCGTTCCTTTCCAGTTCCTGTTGTCGCAGTGGATGAAACCACACACGCCCCCCTTCCTGCCTCCTCTGCGTACTAAACCCAGCGACACCTGAGTGTGATGTGCTTTTCCCTCCCACATACTTCATGACTCGTATGTAAGGCAACGCTGTGGATTTAAAAGATCATCTTCCTTTCCCAGGTTCTTGTTTCCTTTCGTCTCCGGAAACATGGAAGGAAAGCTGTTCGTGAGCCGGGGAGCATGTGAGTGTGTCCGGCATACTTTCTGGAAGACGTGTGCCGTGACCTCAGGACGAAACTTGGGTGAAAGCTGAGCAATCTTAGCTATTTTCGTCCATGAAGTAGCACTGAGGAAAGAGCACATTTAGTCTCGTAACCTTTTCTTAGTTCCCTGGAGGGGAGAAAATGAACCCCAGGATGGACGAACATCCCTGCAGCCCTCCTGTGAGTGCAGCTGGTGGGATTTGGCTCATCCGACCAGGTGACACGATGTTTTTGCCTGAAGCTGTGCGTCTGAATCTCTTGGGGGGTCTTTCTCTTCTCAGTTTCGGCCCTGTCGTCCCTTGGGTGGAGACTGAGCACCTGTCGCTCGACAAACACCTTGGTGGTCGCGCTGCGGTCAGGCCACTGCCCCCTGCAGCGGGAATCGCCTGCCTTCAGCTCCGGCGTGTAGGCCGAGCCAGGGACCCCACGCCCCGAACGCAGCCCCTAGAGAGCCTGGCCTGGCACCGCCCCGAGACCGGACGGGTCTCGGAACTTTTCCCTTCGAATGTACAAAAGCAAAACGTCCCTCACAGGAGAGTCTGTCACCTGCAAGTTGCTTAAAACGCGAGCATGTTTTTGGTTCCCTGCGGTTTCCACATGAATTTTCGAACTGACTCTCAAGCCAAGACGGAGGAAGTCGCACTCCTGCTGGAATATTTATCCGTGTGAGGTGTCGCCTACTCGTCTGGACTCCAGGGAGGAAGAAAGAATATCAGGCCTGTCACAGTACCTGACACATAGCGGCATTAATGTTGCAATCCTTATAAAAAGCAAATAAATGAACTTTGGAAGGACCGAGACCTGGGTTCTGAGGGCAATGATCCTTTCGCTTCTTTTTCTACCTGACTTTGAATGTTTACATTGAACTCTGCTTTGAGGTGCTGGTAAATAATTAATGACACTATTTTATGAGCTCTTTAAAGAAGGAGCTAAAGAGCCGTAGCATTGATGACTTGCACCTGGCAGGTAGTAAAAGCTATTTTTTTCAACTTCCCCTTCAGCTTAGGTTTGCTTCGGGTACTTCAGTGGGCATTTGTTTTTCTGAGTGGGCAGGAAGAAGGCAAACCATTTCTAAATCGTCTGCATACCATGACCAAGCTTGGAGCTATTCATTATTCTACCGGTCACATAATAAGAAAGTAGCTGTGGAAAGTTTATGTGTTCAGAGTTTTCACTAAACATTAACTTGAAACGAAACATTTCTTTGCCTTAAACCTGCCAGAAAAGGTTTTATGAGCCACTTCCCTTTACCTTGTCGCTTAAAAAACAAAAAAAGAAACAAATAAAAACAACTTAGAGCTGAATTCCAGTCCATGTCGTTCTTTCTCCCTTCCTTGGGTTGACGGGTAAAATACAGGACACCCCGTTAAATATGAATTCAAATATACTTTTCTCATATAACTATATCCTAAACGTTGCATGGGATGCATTTCTGAAATACAAATTTAGGTATCCTGTATTTTTATTTGCTAAATCTGGTGTGCCCAGCCCTAACTCCTCCGACACCAAATGCTGAAAACAGTCCTTGTGTATAATCCTCATCTTCGAAGTGACAGCTAATTCAGTGCTACTGGGACGTGATTACATTAAATTGGTTCAAGTTATGGGGCAGAGGTTTATATTTAGTCATTTTGGGGAAGGGTACACCTTAGCGTATGCTCTACAAGCCGTGTTACAGCTGCCTCCGGAGGGAACATTTTTATGAAGTTTTATGTGCCTGCCAGGCTCTTTATTTTATCGTTTGCATTGTATGTACATGCCATGATGATTCGCAGGGAGAGAAATATTATAAAAACATATCGAAAAACTGATTACCTTTTCGCAAACATTCCCTTGTTGAGGATATCACCGTTTAAATATCTGATATTTGGACCCTTGGATATGTTTTAGAATATTCCAGGGATATGTGCCAGTGTATTGATTGCTTTTTAATAATTTTGCATGAGATTTTATGTGGGGTGATTAAAATGTCTTTCAGAACTTTGTTTCCTAGTATGAGATGTTTTTTAACAGTGATTTTGAGACAAAAGAGAATAGAGTTATGATTTGAAACAGCACGTGGCATGAATAAAACCCGGGGTCCAGTTTACATTCAAGCACCTTTCTTAAATAATTTAGTCCAATGGTGGGCCTGAAGGAAGGGCTCAGAGAATATTTGGAACTCAGATTGATCTAACAAGTAAATATCTGCTTTAGGAAACTCTAGTGTGAACAGTGTTACAGATTTAGATGTGGATATTGAAGACCGCTATTGCTTTTTCAAAAATGCAACCAAATTATTGTATTCTAACTGTATTTAATTTAGAAACCGATTTGAAGTAAACAGTATGGATCTGAAGTGTGTCTGAAACAGCAGGAGATAGGTTAGTAATTGCCGTTTGTAGTGGGGTGACTTGGAGCAGTGAATGCTTTCGTTGGAAATCAAATACGCTATCAAAAGATGACAGTTCATATTAGGTTCTCATAGTGTGTACCTTTTTTGGAATGTAGAGCAGGTGCTTATTATGCAAAAGTTACCTGAAGCTGATATCTTGGGTGAGTGTGTGAAAAGGTATTAAAAATGTCTGATTCCAAAAATAAAACAACAGATCTGGACAACTGTAATCACATAACCTAATATAACTTTTCTATGTGATAAATTTATGCATGACTGTCCAGAAATCAAAAAGGAATATTTCAGATGTCGTTCCCAAGATATGTTACTAGATATTTCTTTAAGATAAATTCAGACTTTTCTTTCCTGTTGAAAACCTGTGTTCCGGCTGCCTAGACAGCTTTGTACAGGTCTAGCCAACACGGCAGTAGGCATCAGTGTTTTTATTTTTTGTAGTTTGCTGACTTTTTCTTCTTTGACAAGCATGTTGTAAAGATTCTTTGGTAGAGATGAAGGATGCTGGTGTAGAACAGGAAGAGCCCCGTCCTCCCGCCACCCCCATCCCCCGCTCAGCACTGGGGGATTTCAAACTGCTTTATTTGTGGCGCACTAAGCAAGGCAGATGGGCCGGAACTCCCCAGTGACTTCAAATTCAGGGCCTTTAAGGGAAAAAATGCTGAGTATTCGAGCGTAAGGCGTTCGGGGCTGTGGGCCGCGCTGAGGGGTCAGCTCTTGGGCGAGCTCCAGCTCCAGGAATCTGACTTGTTCACCTCCTGGTGGCGTGGCTGGGTCTGCAGGGCGATGGCCAGGTGGTCAGGAATGGAAAGAGGTCTGAGACAGCTTGGAACTGTAAGTTGGGGACGTTATCTCAAGAGTAGAACATTCTTCTGTTATCTTAAGCAGAGTTACGTTGTAGAACCTGCTTTACAGGACCAGACGCCGCCCTGCCGGGGACAGGCGAATGTCCCCGAGGGGTGGGGGTAGACCAAGCCCTGCACCGAGAGAAGAGGGTCCTTTGGGAGAGCGCGGAAAGAATTCAACACACACCGAAGTTAGAGTCAAAGGGAGGGTTTGTTAGAAAAGGGGGAACAGTCCACAGAGCGTGGTGTCCGCTCAGACGCAGGGAGGGAGACGGACAGTCACAGAGACAGTGAGAGGGACCGAGAGGGACGTGGAAAGAGGGCGAGCAGGGGGCCGAGCATTCAGGGAATGCAGTGTGTCCAGCAGTTTCGAACCGCGAGTGAGCGTTTAAAAGCCTTTGTCCCCCATCTCCGTGCATCCGGACACAGTGAGGACGGGACGAGCGCGCCGTGGAAAGGCGGGACTGTGGAGGGGGAGGCCTGCTGCAGTCCCCAGCCTTAATCCTCCCGTCCCCAGGGTTTTAGCCACCGGGAATGGCCTGTGGTTCCCGGTTGCCCTGCAGGGCTGAGGGGGTGGTGGGCCTGGCCCAGGGCTGGTCACCGCAGTGCCGCCTGTGATTGTGGCTTGACTAACATTTGAAGTCTCTCACCTCCTCCCTACGGTGACTCCCGTGCAGCTGTGACTCCTCAGGAGGGCTCATTTAAAACTTCCAACTAAAAGCCACGTCCTAACACATCTACTCTGTTCCGATTTGCTGTCGGTTTCATTAATATCTGTAATATGATAGGACCGTGGTCACTCTAAGAGCCCTAATGCCATTTGTATCTGGAAGATTTCATTGTTTTTCCTTGTGAAAGGAAGTAAATACAGCTGGAAAAAACAAAGCCACAATTAACGGCATGTCGCGATACTGTCTGCTTGCATGTGCCACTTTGATGCTGTGTCGGGCCGTCTTCGGTAGGCTGCGTATAGGCAGATGGGGATTTTTAGGTCCATCATCCTGTTCGGGTGAATCGTTTAACTCGAATGGGAGAAAGACGAGGAACAGCGCTAGATTTTTATGAACAGGAAAAAAGTCAGCCTTTAACATTCCCTTTTTGGCTGCTTAACAGCTTGTGGGTGGCTGCAACCCTACATTGTTGTCACTTGGGTCCCTCGGGATATGAAAGTATTGACCAGAAAGGAATGTACGGAAAAATAGCAGAAAGATCTCGAGAATGAAAGATTTGATTGGAAAACAGGCAAAAGGAACAAATTATCAGTGAATAATTTGTGAAAGGGGGCTTAGAAATTGGGTTATCCATTCTTAAAAGCAGTGGCAAAAGTACAGGACTTTTCGCGTGGCCCATTCTCATTCCACAAAGGAGCAGAGAACAGGTCGATGGGTCACTTCTGGTAACAGGGCTTTTAGATCAAGGCGAACGGAAGTGGCGAAACTGAGGGAGAAGCCGATTTTCTTACTGCAAAGTTTTGCTCTTAACTGGACTCGAATGTGGATATCAAATAGGTATTTTCAAGAATATTTACTAAGGCACTCCATCTAGGTTCCTGTATCCTGGTGAAAAATATCTTGCCTCAGTAATAGTCTGTCCATGTAAAGTTTTAAGCTTTTGCTACATGATAGGTTTTAATGTCAGTGTTATTATATGTATTAAGTGATATTTCGCCTTAAAGCTCTAATCTCCACTAAGACTTGTACTCTTTTTTTTTTAGGACAGCCAGTAGAGGGGACTTCATGTTTTCTGCAGATCGTTTGGTAGGTGGAAGCTTTCCGTTTTCATTTCATTACTGTTCCTAGTGATATAATCATTGCGGGCCAAGGGACTTTTTGGTCTAGAGCATTCTGGGGGTGAGAGATTGTGCCGAGTAACCATCATCTCGCTAGACTTCTGACGCGGTCTCCACTCTCGCATTGAAGCTTTGGTCTCGATCCCTTTCCCCTCGAAGCATTGCCCGTGGACTCATTCCCTGTAGTTCTCAGGTGCCGCTGCCTCTAACCTGGTCGTGGGTAACCCTTAAATGCCTCACCTTAGGGCAGTGAAGTACATTAAAGGAAAACCAAGCGTGCAAGGAGACCTAGTAGTTCCCGAATGACATCCATCTAATGCGTAAAAGCGAATACCTCTCGTAGTTTACGCGGGGTGTTTATTTTGCCTCTTCTCTTCTGTACCGTCCTCACACGTGAAGTATTAAGTTGGACCATCTCTGCTTTTCTCGGGGACTTTCTGTTAAGGATTGACCAAGCTCATTTCTCCTCAGCTAGTGAGATCTGAAAGGATCTCAGGCCACATTGGGTTGTCTTCAGGGCAAGCACCGTGTTTCATCCTTGTGATCATATCTAAGCGTGCTCAGTGCTCGGAATGAAGTGGACGCATTTTCTCCTGTGCGTGTTAGCATCCATCCATGCAGGAAATACACATCGAACTCCCGTACGTCAGGCACTGTCCTGGGCAGTGTCACAGGGGGAGGAGATAAAATAAAAAATACAGACGTGGTCCTTCCCTCGTGGAGTTTACAGCCTAAATACTGTTGTCAGTATTTAGTTTGGGAGAGAGAGAAACGTGGCTTATTAATGTTCGTTTAGATTTTTCCCTGAGAAAAATTTGTATTTCAAAAGAATGTACACGACTCCTAATCCACTTTTGGCTTTAAATATTCCTGGTTCAGAGGCCACTTCTATTTACAATTACTTGAGTTTGAGTCGCATCGAAATAAATGTAACTGACATTCCCGGAGGAAGGAACTTGTGTCAGTGGCTGCCGTGGGGAAAACAGAGGTCTTGGTGTTCAATGGTAGAAACTGGTTCCCTTTTCTTTCTGTTGATTTCCTTATGCCCTTTTTCTCTGGAAAGTGGGGGTTAGGATCGTGCTGGTTGTGAAATGCTCCCTTGAAAGTACAGGCACTATATCTCAGTCAAATGAGATCATGAAGACGAGGACATAAGTCAGCCGAGGGGATTGTTGGGGCCGCTCTGTCCTCTGTGGTTGTCTGTGCAGGTCCTGACATTGGGAGGCGGTGGAGCATCTATTTAGGGTTCTAGCTTTGAGGATTTCTAGTACGCTGTCCCATTGTGGTTGACATGAATTCCATCCTGAGTTTATCAAGATCGGCTTCCCTAGCACTCAGATCTCAAATTCTCTAGATTTACTTAGCCGCCCTCCTAATGGTTTTATGTTGTCCTGTAAGGCTCAGACACACAGATTTCTGTGCCAGGGTTGCAGGAGGTGGGCAGGAGGTAAGAGTCTCTACAACACTGTCACTAGGGGGGACCTGGGCTCTCTCAGGGTCCAGGCGCGCAGAGGAAGGAACATCATACCTGGTGTCTGGAGCCTGTTTCTGGAAGTTCTGCTGGGATCTCTCCTCTGTACCCACACATTGAGATCATTAGGAGCCTTTTTTCTCTTTTCGGCTGAGACGCCCAGTGCATTCAAGCTCAGGAAATTGGTTCGACCTCATGTATTCATTTGTTTCCTCCTAAGGAGCTTCAGGCTTTATTGGCATTATTGTGGGCCTCGTTAAAAAGGATCAAACTTAACAATTTCAAAGTACTAGACGAGGCAGAGAAGTTCCCCCGGGCACTGTTTCCAGGGTAATCAGCAGTGTATTCCTTCCGAGGGTGTCACCGTGACTCTTGTCACTTGCTGCACTTGTCCTGGACTGACTGAATGCCAATCAGAAGGGGTAGTTGAGCCTTTTGTTGGCACTCATGTCCCTGACCAAGTCTGGACACCTAGCAGCAAGCAGCCGGGCATTTGGATCTATCTCTGAATCTGACATGTGATGGGGCCCCCTTCCTACTCCATAAGCTAAATCTTTGCCTAGTGTGTTCCTTAATTTTGCCTCGTATTCAGTTCCTGAGGCTAACAGGTGACAGGAGATTCTTAGCAGATTTTCAACTTATTCTTTCTTTGACTCTCTAGATCAGACTGGTTGTGGAAGAGGGATTAAATCAGCTACCGTATAAAGAATGCACGGTCACCACTCCCACAGGTAACCAGGGCTCTTACTCTTATATTTTCATCATAGAAAATCAGGTAGAAGTGTGGGGGGGGGACATGGGAAGAAAGCAGTAAATCAGTATATACGCTGAGGAGTCTAGTTGGAGCTGTTCTTCTAAGCAACTTAATAAACCCAGAGACATTTAGTAAAGAAATTTATGTGGACGGCTTTTTCTCGATGGCTTTGCTTGTCGATTCAAGTTAAAGGTTAATCAGTATTCTTCAGCATGCAGGTGTCGCCTTTCTGGTCCCATCCGGACCAGAGTTAAGAACTGCCGGCAGCTCATCTTCACCTCTGCGGGGAAGCTGCCGGCGTTAGCAAATGGGTGGGCTGCTGGCCATTGAAACTCCAGGTACGAGGATGAGAACAAAGGAAAACAAAGCCCCAAACGCTGAGAACTGGAGAATTGCTTTGTTCTACTCAAATAGAAAGCAGCCAAAGACCCGTATTTCAGGGATTCGAAATTCTGATGTGTTTTGTTTTAGTAAATGATGGAAACCGTGCTTTTCAAAGTCCACTTCACAGAAATCGGGGGCTGAGCTTGCTGTGTCATAACCGATACAAGTCCAGGACGAAACCAAGGGTTGAATATATCTTGGCAACTACTTCCCTGTCTCCCTTCTGCTTTTTAAGGCAGAATGGAGGGTCACGAACAGGGACAGAGAAAGAGGCTCACAGCAGGGCGCCGGTTCGAATCTATGGGGTTTATAGCATTCTCTGAATTCAGTTGGACGAATGTGTTGGTGAAGATCATACTACCATGTATCCTATTCCTGCTTGATGAAGTCCACATCTGCCAATGATCTTCTTATGAAGAATTAAGAAATAGCTATGGAAAATCTTGCCCCTTCTCTGTGTTTTCACGGGGAACCTAAGATGTCACACAGTGCTTCTGGACAAGGGCTGCACAGTGCCCATCTGCTTTAAACCATAGGCACATTATCAAATAAGTAGGTTGGTCCAGTAATGAAAGACAAATTCTTTGGTTTTCTTCCTCAACAGGGTACAAGTATGAAGGAGTGAAATTTGAGAAGGGAAACTGTGGGGTCAGCATAATGAGAAGCGGTAGGTTCGCATGTGCTTGACTGTCTGTTTGCATGGAAGCGCTTGCCATTTTCCCGGGAGAGAGGTGGTCTTGTTTGTCGTGATTGCAGCCCTCCGTAGCTTGAATCTCACCGTCTGTGTTGTCTGTCCTCATGGTGCCTCGAAATCATGGCCTGTGTGTTGCTGAGTTTGGCTGATTTCGACCACAGAGCATCTTTCCTGGCGCCTGTCCCCATGGGCAAGCCAGCGTTCAAAGAGATTCAGGGGACAGTGGGGGGATAGGAGGATGCGGAGGTGCCGTCTTGTGGAGAGTAGAGCAGCTCGATGGACTGTGGCACAAATTCAGACCTGCAGTACTGTGAATGCGTGGCTGGAGAAAATATTTGTTCTTGGTTTTTTGTTTTTTTGTTGTTTTTTTTTTGTTTGTTTGTTTTCGTTTTGTTTGGTTTTGGTTTTGGTTTTTTTGTGTGCGGAACAGTCCTGCCCTCTCAGGAAATGGACCGAATGGCTTGTTCAATTTTTTTAGTTGTGATCATGTAGGCAAAAGCACTCGCTGTTGTTTCCAAATACTGGTCTTATAAATGCTGGATTTGTGTTTGAGTACAACCGATTACCCTTCCTAACCAACCTCTGTTCACCAAATCACGGGGCTGTAATTAGAACCCATACCTGTACGTGGGGATGATTATTTCCATCTAGCAACTTTATGGATTAATTCTTTTTTGCACAGGATCCAAGGTACAGTGGAAGCCCCGCTCGCTTGCGCTGGAAACGGATGATTTTTTATAACATATAAGCATTCCCTTTTTTCCTCTGACTATGAAGTTTGTGAACAATTGAATAGGTCAAGTGAAACAGGAGCTTTAAGCGCCCTTCGTATTAGACTAGCTCTTAAACAACGATAGGATTTTTAGGACAATATTGTTCAACCTTTTAAAGCTGATGACGACAACGTACATAGGCTTTTAAGGCACAGTTTCTTCTGTTCTAGTCCAGTTCCTGCCCTAAATAAACAATTTAAAGAAGACGATTGAGTAAATAATCGTACAAGTAGAATTCTGAAGTGGCCTAAAATCTGGAAGGTGGTATGAGGATGGCTGACTTTTGGCCAACACGTCCTTCAAAGAATTCACACTCAAAAGTAGTTCCGTGTTCAGAAACCGGGGTCGGGGGTGGTGCTGTTGGCCGTGGTCCTCTGAGGGGAGAGGGAACAATATGGTATTTTTTCACTATTTGCCCGTGGAGCCTCTGCCACCGAAGCCACGCTGGGGCTAAGCGACGTCTCCTGATGCCGCCCGGATCTGAAAGGAGGTCCTTCGGTCTGTAGCCCCCGTTCTTCCATGACCCTGCATATTTTTTTCAGATGAAAGTAACAGGTTTAGTCGGTTTAAAGGCTCTCTTAAAATAATGCGAGGAAAAGCTCAGCTTAACAAAACACTTTATTTCCTGTAATTATGGCAGCATGACAGCTCCAGAGTCGCAAGCCAGCAATGAAACTAGCTTACCCTACAGTTGCGTTGACCAGCCCGTAACCTAGTTTCGTTGACCTGCATTGAGTAGGAAATATGAACATTTCAAAAGGAAACCTGTTTGCGTAAGAATTGCTTCCATCTTGACGATGCCCTTCGGCCTGTTCTTGGACTTTCTTTCACTCGATCGCCCCCTCACCCTTTTCGCCTTTTTTATTTCCTTCTTCAAGGTGAGGCGATGGAGCAGGGTTTACGGGATTGCTGTCGATCCATACGGATTGGGAAGATCCTGATCCAGAGTGACGAGGAGACACAACGAGCAAAAGTATATTATGCCAAGTTCCCTCCAGACATTTACAGGAGAAAAGTCCTTCTGATGTACCCCATTCTCAGTGAGTGGCTTGAGCGAAGGCAAAAACTGTTTCCAAATGTGTTTTTTGTCAGTTAGATTTGGAGTCGCCCTGGGCACTTCACTGGACAGTCTTACTTTGTAATAACAGAGTGTACATTAGCCCAACTCCATCAGCGCCGGAGCGCCTCTTTCTGAAAACGCACACGTAGAAGCGAAGGATCTAATGAGGCGAAACATGTGAAACTGAAAATATATTGAAATATATCCCCTCTCTGCCCAGTGAGTTACGGCCTGATTTTCTCAAGGATTTGTCCCCTCTGCAGATGATACGTTTTCTCTTCTTCTGTTCTGTGCCTGAAGCTTAGTCAGATCTCACACATGGCATGATCTCCTAGGGTTGGGGGTGGAGGCCGTGTGTTAAATTTGACATCTCAAGTACTGGATGAATTTAGGGCTTGTGCATTAGAAAACTGAAAAGCGTATGTGTCGTGTTCATTGTTGAAAATAACGTCCTCGGTAAAGAACAGGTGCCTTCGAATGAAGCTTTCCCTAGTGGCATCTTATGTCAGACTACTACACTGCCTTTACTTCAAGAAACGTCAAACACATTTTGAGACAAATGTTAAAGTCGGCGATGCATTTGGTTGTCGTTTGATTTTAGGCACTGGGAATACTGTAATTGAAGCCGTAAAGGTCCTTCTAGAACATGGAGTCCAGCCCAGTGTTATCATCCTTCTCAGCCTGTTCTCCACACCTCACGGTAAGTTCAGCGCGAGGCGGTAACGGGGGCCCCGGACGGTCACTGGGTGGGTAAGTGTGCATCTGTCCAGCCTCTTCTCCTGATGAAGTTTATTTGCATCCACAGTAAATCCGAATCTAGTTTTAGTAGTTATTACGTGTGTTTGTCATTCTAAGCTTACTGACAATATTTCACACCGTTCCGATGTTGTCCAGATACAAATAAGACAGTCTGAACTAACCTCAATGAAGGGGATCGCGCTCGTTTTCCTGGTGGCCCTGTTTGGGTAGAGCCTGCGAATAGCCGAAGGGTCCCTCTGCTCCCAAGGGCGAGGTTCTAGCTAGCCCCCGTGGTCTTACTGAAGTCAGCTTCGCAGTGTGTAGCAAAGAGTTCAAGTGTTTTAAGCTAGACTTCTGCTCAAAGGGTCTGTGATAGAACCGTGTGTTTCACTTCCTGAGGGAGGTGAGCCTCATTTAAGACCCTTCTTTCTTGCCATATGATCTAGGACAATTGCAAAAGTATCCTAGTAATCATAGATGCACATAGAAATTTAGCTTTTAGGCTTTTCATTTACATTTAGTGTAAGAAAAAATTTGAAAGTATGTAAATGACTTACCATAATGAAATGGTTAAACAGATATATATTCAAAGGATGTAACGTTATGTAACTTAAATCATTTTTAAAAATATTTAATGACATCAAAAAAACTATGTGGTAATATAAAAGAGCAGGATAAAAAAATAAGAGTGTTAGAGTAGTGTTGAGTGTCATCAGCAGGTTCAGAGATAGCTTATACAAGTTGTGACTGTTATAACCACCAAAATCAGACTTGGACTTAGGGAACGTAATAAATCTGTCCCAGCACGAGAGACTAGACGGACGCACAGTATCGTTTCAATTTCATCTTAAAATACACAGTAGTGGTTATCTTAGGATGGTTGGATTCTAAGTGATTTGTTTTGTTTTTAAGCTTTTTGATGTTTTTCAAATGTTTACAATGAATGTGCATTTGTTTCATGATTGAAAAGAAAGAAATATGTGGCTCCCAGTTAGGACGGGCTCTCATTTCGAAAGGCCCCAAGCCTCAGCCAGCCCTGAAGAGGCTACAGTGTGTCTAGCTGGGGAGGGCTGCGTTCAGTGGGCCGTTGGTTATTTTCCTGTTTCCTAATTTTAAAAAATTACCTGTGGGTCAGATGTCGCTGGCGACAAAGGGTGATTTGCTTGGTCATCCACTTAAATATTACAGGTGGCATTGTAAACATTGAGATAATCAAATAATTATCAGGTTTTCTGTCTTTGGGAGTAGAAAAGTAATTGTCTTAGGTCTAATAGTATACATTACAAGACTATCCAATTGCTTGACATTAGAGATGAAAAAGTCACGTTCTGTGGCGGCCTAGCTGTGGCTTTTTAGTTTGAGTGGGGTACTAAGTTGGTCCCTTTCTCTAGTCCCTGCCCTGCCCTGCCCTGCCAAGTCTGGAGTACCAACTCCTACAAAGCAACCTTGCTCGGACTTACGAAAGAAGTCCTTGCACCTGTGTTCCAGTTGAAAAACCATCTCATGTTTGATCCTGTTTTCAGAAAGAACTATATCCTCTCTATTCCCACTGCCTTTCAAGTAAAACAAAAGAGACTCTTCAGGGGAAAGGTGGCTATAGCTGAGTATATTTTTCAAATCTGGGATAGAAAACAATTTGATTTAAGAATTTATTGGTGGGCGAGTGGGCGGGAATGTAGTCTGACTACTATCAAAGCTTTTCAGATATCAGACATTACAAAAAACTAATACGAGATGATGCAAGTCTGGCTAGGTATCCAAAGGTCATTGCTCTCTGTCTTTGGTCAATATGAGACCTAGAGACTGACTATAAAATTCCTGAACTGCAACTAATGTTACCAAAAAGTCCTGCAATAACAATGTTCTTCCTCTTATTTTTCGAAGGTGCCAAATCAATCATTCAAGAGTTTCCAGACATCACGATTTTAACTACAGAAGTTCATCCTGTTGCACCAACACATTTTGGACAGAAATACTTTGGCACAGACTAAGTCATTGAAGGAAAATTCATTATCTTGTGTCATATTACAGTTATGTTTTGAGTTTCTGTCTGTCTTACGAATTCACTTGAGGAATGGCAGAGAAGATTGTGTTAAAGATGCTTTGTAATTTTTAGAAGTGGGTATAGTTGAAAGGAAATATTTGAGGCTTATTTATTTTATTCGGTTATTTCTTGACCGTTGACACCAAATTCAACAATGACACACGCGCAACTCTTAGAAAATATTTCGATAACGTTCTTTATGCAAATTGCTGAGCCCTCAGTGCATCGAAGCTATTCCCTCAGTTATGAACCTCTCAGTGTGCAGGTCGCTTGCAGCCTGAAATCAAACTCAAACGGGAGTCAGTTCTTTGGCCCGCTATTGTACTTCGTTAGTTGGTTTTTAGCTCTAGGGAGCCTCGTTTATGTAGGTTCAGTTCTGTTGTCACCTTCCTCAGCTCTTTACTTCCCTCTACTATACATGCTGGTACCTTGGAGAGGATGAAAAACATTTTCTCCCGGAATCTTCCATTTCCGTAGTATCTTCACTCAGTTGCATATATGGTTAGCCCTTCAGTCAAGCCATTATGTTCTTCATGGCTCATGTCCTACCCTGTGTATTTCCGGTCGGTGCCTTGCCAAGTAGGTAAAGAAGTTGGGGCGTTTCCTGCAAGGGGAACTGTAACGTTTACCTGCTTAGATTGAACCGGAGATGTCTGGATGCTGACAAGGGAGGGCTAAGTACCGTTAATGCCTTCGGTGCCCCAGCAAGGAACTGGTGGTGGTTTTTCTGGGGGAAGGACAGTTTCTTGCTGGGTTTTATGGCTAATAATTAGATTAAAATGCTTGATTTTTAATTTGAATGTTTCTGCTAGAGGCCTTTGATTCGGAAATTATTTTGCATGTTTGTCAACTGTAGATATAGTAAAATGGGAAAAATACCATGATATATTTTTTTAAGTCCTTAAAATCTATGTATTCGTATTTAGGCTTCTAAAAGGAAGATAAATCACTTTAGAAATCACAGTTTCTGTTCTAAAACTTGCTCGTCAAACCCCGATCTCATTTTACGTTGATACTAAAACACTCTAACTGGCCGATTACTTGATTAATTGTCCTCTCAGCCGCAGAGGCAGCCGCTGCGGGCCGCCGTTTAAGAAAAAGCAAGAGCAGAAGGCGGTGTTAGAAAGAGCCAGAGCTGGTGAAAGTCAGCAAAGAGGGCGAGGGATTCGGAAGGCTGCTGTGGGACGGGAGGGACTGCGTTTCCCGCTGCGATCTCGGAATGCTAGAAGGACTTCACTGTATTTTTGTCTTGCTGTTCGAGGACTCTCATAATAAAGTGAGATTAATCGATAGATTACTCACATTATAATTCTTCCATGGCAGATGTTGCTTTCGTGTCCTTATTGGAATTACTGTCTCTACTTGTCAGTTAAGTCTTTTGGTACAATGTTGATTTTGTTTATTCCCGATTAGAAGAAGCTTGTAACTGAAGCCCATGAAAGGCAAAATGTTTTTCTCCTTGTCCCAGGAAAGACGGCAGCCAGCAAACGAGATGGAGACAGGGTCCGCTTTAGATGGCTACGTTGAATTAGTTGGAAAGGTGATATTTACCAGTGTAGGAGTCAGTGCTTCTGACTTAGTGCTTATGTCTGGGCTTCGACATTTTGTTGGAAGTCTAGAACATCACACAAATTCATATTCAAGTATCGATATAAAACCATATTTTGAGTGAATTATTTTTATACTAGCAGCCATTCGGATTGAATGTGTCTCTGTTCCTTTTCATCACTTAACTTGATGGGGAGTTGACTGCGTTTGGTTTCCACATGGGGGGAATTCCTACAGTAACCAGCAGAAGTTATTCAGTGGGGTCACATTCCCGCTGGTGTTTGTCTACTATCCCCCTGCAGATTTCAAGAAAAATTTTAACTACGTCTTCTGAAATTTGGACCTTTTTAGCAAACGAGGCATTATTTGTAAGGTTACTATCTTGCAGGACTCTTTGGGCCCAGGAAATTTTGTACATGACACAAAATAACAAGATTCTTTTTAATGACATGAACCTCAGGGCAGTATAAGCTATGTAGATTCCTTATTGAAGAAAGAACCATTAACAAAATAAAAATGACACCCAGACAGTATACAGAAGTGTTTCTCAAAAGTCAAATGTGGATCAGAACCACCTGGAGGGCCACAGATGGCTGGGCCTTACTCCTAGAATTTCTGATTCGGCAGGTCTACAACAGGGTCTGAGGACATGCATTTCTGAGTTCCCAGTTGATGCTGATGTTGCTGGTCTGGTGGCCACGCTTTGACTTCAGACATTTCTTCTTTTATAACTTAAGGATTCAATGATACAGATTTCCCTCCAAATACTGATTTAGCTGTATCCGACAAGTTCTGATACGTTGCTTTCATGTCCACTTGTGCCAAAATGCTTTCTAGTTTCCCTTCTGATTTCTTCTATCTAGAGTTATTTAGAAGTGTTGTTTAATTTCCAAATATTTATAGGCTTTGTAGATTCCTTTTTGGTATTAATTCCTAATTTAGTTAAGAGAATATACTTCATATGATTTGAATCCTTTTAAACTTACTGAGAGTTGTTTTATGGTCCAGCATATAGCCTCTCTTGGTAAATCTTCCCTGCACTTTTGAAAAGTATGTGTATCCTACTGTCGTTGGGTGGACTGCTCTATAAATGTTGATTGGGTTAAGTTGATTGATAGTGTTCACTGTCAACAAGTCATATATTTTTAGAGATTTTCTGTCCTTTTGTTCTATTAATTATTGAAAGAGGGATATTGAAATCTCTGACTAAAATTTTTGCTTTGTGTATTTCTCATTTCAGTTCTATCTTTGCTTTAAGTGTTGTAAAGCTCTGTTGTTAGGTGCATAAACTTTTAAGGTCGTTACGTCTACTTGATAGATTGAACGTTTATCATTATGAAATGTCTCCTTTTATCCCTGTTAATATTCTTTGTTCTGAAATCTACTTTGGCTGTTATTAATATAAATATGCCAGCTTTTATTTTGATAGATATCTTTTTTCATCCTTTTACTTTTAACCTATTTGTGTTTTCATTTTTTTTTTTTACAAAGGCACTGAAATACTTGTGTTGAAAATAAACTATACATGGCTGATTTCTAAGTTTAATTACTAGTAAAGGCAATAAATATATATGACTATAATTATATATACTACCTAGGACTCTTCAGATACTCTATTTTATCCGGAGTGAGCTGTTTAATAGCTTTAGAATATGTAACGATACTGCCTCTCTCATTCCTGTTTTTAATAATTTCGTTCTTCTCTCTTTCATTTTTTTTTTCATATTTAATCTGGGTTTCTGGTAGGCACTCTAAAGTTGTATCTTGCTTTTTTATTCAGTTTGACAGTCTGCTTTTTAATTGGGATGTTTAGACCATTTTAATTTACTGTGATTATTGTTTGGTTTTAAATCTACCATCTTGCTGTTTGCCTTTTATTAGGCCCATTTGTTCTTTATTCATATTTTCCTCTTTTTCTGCCTTCTTTTAGATTAATCATTATTTACAATTCCATTTTATCTCTTTTAATAGCTTATTAGGCATAATAATTTGATTTTTTAGTGGTTTCTTTAGGGCTTATAGTGTACACCTTTAACTTAATCACAGTCACTTGTACCCATGTAACTTCTTTCGAAAGACAATTCACCGGTATAGAATTCTAGGTTGGCAGCGCTTTTTCTTTCAGTGCTCTAAAGACATTACTTCACTCTTTTTCTTGTGTGTTTTTGATAAGTCTGCTGTCATTAATCCATTTACATTGAATTACAGATAAAATAGGATTTACATCTGTCCTTACGTTATTTTTTATGTTTTTAAAATTGTTTTATATATTTCAATTATAGTTGACATACAATATCATATTAGTTTCAGGTGTACAACACAGTGATTAGACATGTAAGTTACGAAGTAATCACCCCGATAAATCCATTGCCCATCTGACACATACACCAGTTATTACAATACTACCGACTCTATTCCCCATGCTGTACTCTACATCCCCATGACTATTTTGTAATTACCAATTTATACCTCTTAATCCCCTCCCCCTTCACATCTCCCCTCACCCCACAATCTGACAACCATCAAAACGCTCTCTGTGTCTATGAGCTTGTTTCTGTTGTTCGTTTACCCTGTTCTCTAGATGCCACGTGTGACATTTGTCTTTCTCCGTCTGACTTGCTCCACTCAGCACAATACCTCTTGTGTCCACCCATGTTGCTACAGATGGCAACATTTCATTCTTTTATATGGCTGAGTGATATTCCTGTGTGTGCGTGCATGTGTGTGTGTGTGTGTGTGTGTGTGTATTACCTCTTCTTTATCTAGTCATCCATTGATGGACACCAAGGTTGCTTCCATATCTTGGCTACTGTAAATAATACTACAATGAACAATGTGGATGCACATGTCCCTTAAAAGTTTCGGGTTTCTTTGGATACATGCCCAGAAGTGGGATAATTGGGTCCTTCTTTGTCTCTTGTTATAGCCTTTGTTTTAAAGTCTATTTTGTCTGGAGAAAGTCTTGCTTCCCCAGCTTTTTGTTATCGTTGTTTCCATTTGCATGAACTATCTTTTTCCATCCTTTTACTTTCAGTCTGTGTGTATATTTCAATTTGAAGTGAGTCTCTCCTAGGCAGCATATGTAAGGGTCTTGTTTTCTTATCCTTTAAGCCACCCTATCTTTTGTTTGGAGCATTTAATCCTTTTACATTTGAAGTAACTGTTGATAGAAATGTAGTTATTACCATTTCATTGTTCATATTTTTTATCTTTTTTCTTCTTTTTAAAGAAGTCCCTCTAACATTTCCTGTAATATGGCTTGCTGATGATGAACTCCTTTAGCTTTTTTTTAAATCTGGGAAGCTCATTATCTGTCCTTCTATTTTAAATGATAGCCTTGCTTACCAGAAGGGAGGGAGAAGGGGGAAGGGGGAAAATAAAAAGAAATAAAATGTTAAAAAAATTATGTCTATATAGTATGCAAAAATACCATTAAACTAGGGACTAAGGCACCAGCCTATGATCTTGACTGGGCACACTTTGGTTCATAGCATTGTGGTTTGCTGGCATTGTTTGTTTTGTTTTTGAAGGCTGTAGTAGTCCATTTGTTTAGTGACTTTTTATTAAAAAATGTTGATAACAGTTGGATTTATGATGCCATTTTACTTTTTACTTTCTATGTGCCTCATGTATTTTCCTTTCTGTATTCCTCATTTACTGATTACTTTTGATTAAATAGATATTTTCCAGTGTTATATTTTGATTATTTAATAAATTTTCACTATATGTTGTTTAGTGACTTTTACAAACTATTTGGTATAGACTATGTTCCTTCTTGTGTATGGTCAGTGAAGTTTTTCACTTCTACTCATGTTCATCTAATGTTTTAACAGAGATTTTCTCGAATGCCGGGAGCTAAAGATAAAGTTAGGGAAAGCAAAAGAAATATAAATGAAAAACAAAATCACCCCCCTAAACAAACACCTCTTCTGGCTTTTGCATATTGGCTATGGGCTGGGAACTCCTTTAACACTTACGAGACTTGCACTGAGCCAAGGAGAAGCCCAAGATGAAAGCTTAGACCTTCTCAGGTCTTTTCCGAGCATGCACCTTCCCCTGGACATGTACATGGGTGTCTAAATTCCATGGGTGTCTAAATTCCATGGGTGTTTTTATATGTCCTGATTTTCCAAAAAATCTTTCTCGGCTTTTCCTCTCAGGCTTTAAGTGGTATATTGTCTCAGCCATATGTTTTGTGCAAGCATTTGTGGGTTTCCACTTCTCCCTACAGTGTTTTCCAGCAATGCCCACTACTCTTCCAGACCGAGTTCCAAGTTTGGAAAAACTGACACTCATGCCTGGCGTCAGTCGTTTGGGCTGCCTCCAGGCAGGTTAGAAGAGACATATACATGTTAAAGCAGAGGAAGTTCTGCTCTGCTCCCTCTGGAACTAGAGACCAGGATTCTGCAGTGGAAACATGGTCTTCCAGCTCTCCAAGGCTGCCACTACCCCCAGGAGGGTGTGCACGTGGCAAGGGCAAGTCAAATGCCACGAAGCGTCCTAGCATTTGCAAATTTCCTTTTTCGTGAGTCAATGTTCGCTTGGTTGCTGTCAAGATTGACTGTCGTCCAGATATATGAGAAAGTTAATCCTAACAGTTTCTGATGGGTTTTTTTAATGTTTCTATGAGGACAGAAGTTTAGAGTTACTTATGCTGCCACTTTGCTGACGTTTTTCTCATATTTGAAAGATAGTTTTTCTAGATTTGAAATTCTTGTTTGAAAATTTTTTTCTTTCAGCCTTTCAAATATATCATACTTCTATCTTTGGGCCTACACTGAAACAAACTGTTACTATTATTGAGATTGTCTTATACATGGTGAGTCATTTTTCTCTTGCTACTTTCTAAATTTTCTCTTCGTCTTTTCATTTCATAATTTTTACTTTATCTGGCTGTGTATCTCTGCTTTTATCTAACTTGAAGTTTATTGAATGCTTGGATACACAACTTAGTGGTTTTCGTTAAATCTGGCAAGTTTTCAGCCATTATTTCTTTGGATATTTTTTGTGCTCCTTTCCCTCATTTCTCTCCTTGTCCTTTCGTTACACATATGTCGATGTGCTTAATGATGTCACACATTTATTGGATTCTCTGTTCATATTTCTTCATTCTTTTTTCTCTCTATTCTTTGGATGACATAATTTCCATCATCTGTCTTTATGTTTGCTGATTCTTCCATCTTCTAGCTCAAATCTACTGTCGGTCACCTCAGTGAATTTTTCATTTCAATTGTACTTTTCAATCACAGAATTTTATGCTTTCTGGTAAATTTTCGTCTATTGATTTTCTTTATTTGATAAGTGTCATTTATCGCTTTAATTATGGTTTCGTTCTTTCAACATATTTGTTATAGCTACATTGAAATCTTTGCTAAGTATGACACGTGGGCCCTCTCAAAGGAAGTTTCTGTTACTAGATTCCCCCTCCCTCGTATATTAGTCATACTTTCATGTTTTTTTGCATGTTTCATTATTTCTTATTGAAAATTGGACATTTCTGATAATGTAGTAATTTGGGGGGACTGGTCACCTTGCCTTTGGGGATTTTTTGGCATTTTTTTTTACTTTAG
>NW_006439816.1:664018-664955 GCF_000325575.1 Pteropus alecto
CCCTTATTTCTCTGTTAAGCTCTGTGTAATACCCTACTTAATATAATACCCCACTATTAGCCTCTACTAATTTCTGGTTGATTGCTCCTTTTTTTGAAACAACTAAGAATAAATTTAGCGAGATTCATGCAATATATTTATGAATAAAACTTTCAAATTCTACTAAGGGATACAAAAGATTATCTGAACAAATGTAAAGACATACCACATTTTTAGAAAGTCCATTTACTCTACATTGTATAAATTTAAGAAGAATCAACTAAATAATACCAAAAAGATTATTCTTTTTGGTAACTGATTGCTCTATTTTTTAAAACAGTGGCCTGGGTCATGAACTGCTCCAGAATCCGATCGAACTAAATTTTGGCATTTTTTTACAACAGTAGTCTTTGAAACCAGCCTTTAAGATTTATTCCTACCACAAGGAAGGCCTTTGTTTGCTCTCTTTCCATGATTCTCTGTTAAACATCTACCTGCCCTGTGGCTTAGCTTGTTTCTCTCATGAAGCTTGAGCCTCCTCTTAATTGCTTCCCATGAATATCTCCATTGCTTTTAAGAGCACCCTCAGGTTTGAATTACTCTACATTGTGTTCCAAATCAATCATGTTCTCTCGGGGAGAACATTGAGCTATCTGTTCTTTATCCTGCCTCTTGTCCTTGTGTAAAATCTCTACACCACTGCTCTAAGGCAGTTGGCGTGGAAAGTGGTCCATGTGTCTCAGAGCAAAACTCCTGCTTTATGAGCAAGGCACTGTTTGGAGTAGTAACCTATGGTCTTGGCTTACCTCTCCTCAAGCTGTCTTCTTGGACTCTCCTTGTTGAACGAGCAAGTCTGCGTGAGGGTGATCAGGGCACTGGTATTCTCAGCCTGCCTTGCCTGGGATAGAACTTCTGTCCCACAATTGTGGACTGTTAGATAAAGAGTCCCCAAATTCTA
>NW_006439816.1:664975-671719 GCF_000325575.1 Pteropus alecto
TTGCCCGGGAGAGTTTCTGGCACATGGAACTGGAGGATGGGATGAGAAATGGTTAGTGGTCTGCCAGTCCAGGGCAGATACCACAGCCTTCACTGGTAATTGTGGGGAGAGGGAGCCCTGTGTTCTTAGCCGTACCTGATTTGGGTAGAGCCTGCAACATGCTGAGCTGGAGAGCGGAGCAAATGGAGGGAGCAAGTTGTTTCAAATGCCATAGACATTCTGTTAATCATGACTTTTCGTATATATTCTCGAATCATCGTTTCTTCATTTGCTGTGTGCTTAGGACAATTTCCATACACTTCAAATGCCTTTAAAAAAAATAATTTTGACCCGTTATGGTTATTTTACTGGGAATGGTGTCTGTGGCGCTCCTCACACCACTATTCTGGAATTTATCTCCTTTGACCATTATTTCTTCAAAATGTTTTTCTGCCCCCTTCCTTCTAGGACTAATAATTACACTTATATGAAGCAGCTTAAAGTTGTACCACAGCTTGCAGGTTATCTATTCTTTCTATTTCAGTCTTTTTTCTTCTATTTAATTTTAAACAGTTCCTAAACTAAACTTGCTCTGTGGTCAAGTTCATTTCTCTGTGATTTCTAATCAGCTGTTAATCCGATCCAGCACATTTTTCATCTCTATCATTTTTTAAATTCCGGTTCACTTTTTATATCCTTCATGTTGCCCCTTAACATGCATATATATTCTATTATGTCTGTCACTTCCACACCTATTTTAACCACTAATTTTTCTTTCCTTTATTGGCTTTATTTTACTGCTCCTTTGAATGCTTGGTAGTTTTTTATTGAATGCCAGGTACAACAAATTTCATCATTTTGGGTGCTAGGTATATTTATTATGATTAATATTCTCGAGTTTTGTTCTGGGACACAGTGAAGTTGCTTGTGAACAGTCTGATCTTTATAAGGCTTATTTTTAAGCTTTGCTGAGCAGGTCCAGAGCACCTTTTAGTCTAGGCATAATTTTTCCCCTGCTTACAACATAAAACCCTGTGAGCACTCTAGCCCATAATCTGTGAATTACCAATCTTTTCTACTCTGGCTATAGGCAAAATGAGTTGTTTCTGGCCCAGAAATCCAAACATTGTTTCTTGCGTTCCTTTTTGATGGTTTAGGGGCTCCACTTTAAGAGCCACTGACATATAGCATTCATTCATTAAAAGAGCTATTAAAACTTTAGGCACACAACTTACAAGATCCAATAAATGACAGGAGGTTTGAGAATAAAAAGGAGCATAATAATCATAATAGAAAATTCTCTTTAAAACCCATTTCTGACATTTAAAAACCAATGTCATTCTGCTGCTTACCCAACTGCTCCAAAGCCTCAGGGAATAGGATAGAGGATGATGCAAATAGCAAATTCTGAAAATATAATAAGATCAGTAATACACTCTGCATAATAGGTAACCTGTAGCCCAGTTCGATAATGTAACGCACTATCACATATAGGTTCACTTATTTGATTTGATGATTCTATAAAGATGGGACACAATTTAAGGTCTTAACTAGGGTATGTGAATGTATTTCAGAGTGTCTGGAAACCCTCTGAAATTGTAAAACTTTCTCTCTGTGTGTGTATGTATTTTTATGTGGAGAGTATCCATGGCTATCTTTAGATTTTCAAAGGATTGCATGACCAAAATAAAGTTTAGGGTTCCTGGTTTAAAGCAACCTCAGATGAGTTCAAACAACTTCCCTCTCTCCCTTCCTTCCTATCGATCCCCCCTTTTCCTTTTTGTTAATAATGTTTACAAAGCGATAGATCGTGGCAGTGAGATCATGAAGAAGTAGATTTAAAAGCTAGATTGGGTAGCAACAGAAAGATTTCAAGGGGAATATAGTCAGTAATAGTGTGATAGTTTTGCATGGTGACAAATGGTTACTACAGTTATCGGGGTGATCACTTCATAAGATATACAAACGTCTAATCACTATGTTGTACACTTGTAATGAATATAATATTGTATGCCAACTATACTTTTAATAACGGAAACACAAAGAGATACCTCTTCACATCCATTAGGATGGCTATAATAAAAAAGACAAATAATTAAGAAATTTTTGCAAGAATGTGCAAAGAAATGAACCCTCATATACTGCTGGTGGGAATGTAAAATGAAGCATTTGCTTTAGAAAACAGTTTGGCATTTCCTCAGATGGTTTAACATAAAGTGACATGATCCAGTAGTGCCACTCCTAGGTATGCACCCAAGAGAAATAAAGGCATACCCTGCCCAAATACGTTGTTTTATTCGTCAACTGGGATTGCAGTGTCTACACCCTTTGACAATAGCCACGTGAATCTGATGACTGGTTGAACTGAGATTATTCAAACTTTTAGGTGAATAAAAAGTAGAAAACTTCACAAGTTCATGACCTGAAAATATTTAAAAATAATGTTTAGAAAAAGATGCTCCATTATACACTCGGGATTTATTGGATTTCGTTGATCAATGTCACCCCAATAATTTTTAATAAAAAAAGAAATAGATGCTCCAGGTGTTTCTGTTTAGATAATTAGAGGCAGTGACAGAAATGCAAATCTGAAGTTGTTTCTGGATCAGTCAGCTAAAAGGCTAGACCTAGAAGAGGTAAATTAATTTTACCCTCAACAACATTATAAATTTAATAGATTGAAAACGGAAAGCCTCAAAGTTTAGAGGAAATAATAATCAAGTGCAAAGGGGATTAAAATGTTAATGTTTCCTATCGCATCTTGGCTTAGTTCCCTCAGGGTCCCCCTTTGATATTTATTTTACATCTTATACAACTTTCAACCCTCAGCACCCAGGAGCTCTGACACAGACTCTTGTGATTCAGAAGCAACTTCAGATTTTCACTTGTAGTCCCTCTGAACCGTATTTAATAAGTGCTTTCTAATTGTCCAAGGTAATTTATGTATGGTATGACAATGAATTGGTAAGTATAACTGAATGACAATTTTTGACTAATTAATGACCTACGTTCTTTACTTTTCCAAGAACAAAACTTTTGCTTTCCTTGTACAGTGAATTGTATGTTATTTTCATTGAAGTTATTTTTTGTAGTTGTCATTTGCTTTTTTAATTTAAGTATAGTTGACCTACAATATTATATTAGTTGCAGGTGTACAACATTATGATTCAACATTTCTGTATTTTATGATGCGATCACCACACTGAGTCTAGTAACCACCTGTCACCATGAAAAGTTATCACACTATTATTGGCTATATTCCCCTTTACATCTTTCACCCAACCCTCCACCCCTGCCTCTGGCAACCGTCAATTGTTTTTTGTTTCTATGAGTCTGTTTCTGTTTTGTTTGTTTATTTTGTTTTATAGATTACACATATGAGGTCATACGATATTTGTCTTTCTCTCTCTGACTTATCTCACTTAGCATAATATCCTCTAGGTCCATCCATGTTGTCGCAAATGTCATTGAAATTCTTATATGCTACAGCCAGTTTAGAGTTTGCCAACATTGTGAAGTTCTGGGTTTGATACTGTGCTAATTCGCAAAATTTGAATATTCTAGTTAAGGTTTATGAGGAAATTTTCTTTCAAAACCATAAATGTATTCAAATACTTTTTAAGAAGTTTGCTTAAAATGTGCTCTTTACTATCATAAATTTTCCACCCCAGTAGAGTTGGAAGTTTAAACATTGAAATATTATGCTACTGGGTGGGAATAAATATTTTAATATTCAAAGAAGAAACTGACAACTTTTTCAATGCCCTGGCACATGATTAGAAAATTAATCTGAACATTTTGTTGTTTTTTACATGAATAAAATGCATGTCACCATGTTTACACATTCCTGTATAAACCAGTATACATATATCTCTATAGCTATATCTATAAAGTTTCCTTTTAAACATCTATGCCTTGAATTTCCTTAGTAACCTCTACTCTATTCTTTTATAAAGGTCTCCTCTCTTCGCTTCTTGGCCTTTTGCCTAAGGTCAAATGTATAAAGTTCTCCTCTTTTATGCCCTTTTTTATCTAGAAAAAAATTAGTTGCCTTTTGTTTCACGTATGGAATTTTTACATTGTGTTTGTGATGCAAATTCAAGCTATTTGTAGGTGATGCATTGCAATAAATGAATTGGGATTTTCACCAGAGATGTTTGAGATCTTTACCTAGGACAGAGTAAGTACTTTTTTTATAAGCTTAACTGGAATAAAAGACTTCTTTCTGGTTTTGTGTTAAGCCTGACCTGTATAGGTTAGATCTCTCCAAAGTGATTCAGGTTCTCCATTATTACTTAGTCACCATCTACAATGACTATTGCAAACTTCGCCTTTCGATGCTCTGCATTTTCAACAACTTCTGCCTTCTTGTTGGTTAATTGAGGGGGATTTGCTCCATTTTGTCTGAAAAGGACTTTCGTGTAAACGATGCATCTATTGAGGGGGATCTTATATGGGGCTTACTTAACGAGGGTCTCTTCAACTGTTTCTCAGAGGGTAATGTAAACTTTAGGAGCAAGCGGACCACTGCTCTTTTTTCAGAATCATTGCATTCTTTTTTTCCCGGTGACATGCATCTGGAGAAAAATAAACATAGTCTTAAGTGTACGAAAAAGCGAACTAGAATTCATATCACCCTTAGGTATATAAGATAAGTTCTTTCTTTTTTTTTTACTTATCACAATAAATAAAGGCAAAGGGTAATAGTGTGATAACTGATAACTTTACGGAGAGAAAGGCAAAAGATGTGTGAGGCTGAACAGAGACTGCGCATAATTAAGTGCCATTAAACTAGTCAGCTTTTTGTCAAAAAGCCACTGCTGGCTAATTTCTCAACTTATATCCGTGTTGGAATATAAGAGAAATGCAGAGCACAGGAAGGGGAGAGGCATTTGGAAGATGAGACGTTACGTGGGAGTCTTCGTATCTAACATACCAATTAACGTAGGAGTGAATAAAGTCCACCAGACGCCCATGAAATGAGATGTACTGAAACTTTCATCAAAGTGGCCTGAAACTTTAGGCTTTGCCAACATTGTTTAACAAAACTATAATATATAAAGGAAACAACAATTTTATGCATATGCTTTTAATAAAGGACATAAGATAAAGTTGGTCAGTATCTGGAGTATTTCTGTAGCAAGTTGTATGGTTTTAAGAATACTATATATAATCACTTTGAGCAGATTGGTGGGGAAAAAAGGATTCGTAGCAAATTGGCAACTTGAGCTGAATTTTAAGCTGAGGTCCTAAGGGCCTTTTTCTGGCTCTCCAGTACATATCGTATATTACCAAGACCCAGTACCAGCTTTTGTACTGTCTCTTTGCTGATGTGGCCGGCAGGGTCACAGCAAGTATCCCTCGAATGCATCTTACTGTTTTGTTCTGTTTTTTACTTTCATGCCATCCCCTACTAAGAACCCATTTCTTGATCTGTTGCGTTCATTGTTTTAACTCATTCTGCTGATGGCCACACGCAAGGCTACTACAAAGAACACATTTAAGTTTTGAACACTGTGCGGGACAAGCCCTAGCGCTTTTGGGGTAGTCGACAGCCATGGGCTACATGCTATTAGGAGCCACCAGTTCATCATTATATTAAATAACACCTGCATGCAAAAGACTACTATTTAATATGGCACATTACAGCTATGGTTAAAGAAATGCAGATGTGCCACACTTCATAAGCAGTTTTCTATCGCTGGGATGGAGCTCAGGAATTTTCTAAGAACATGGGACTTGTGGAAGGGTCGAAGCATCTTGTTGGATGCCTTCTATGCCTCTGACAGAGACACAGAATATCTTTCGAACCAACCGAGACTCAGGTACTGTGGGAGCAGAGGTTCGAGAATGTATAAATAGAATGTTCTTCACTCTCAGTGACTGTTGGACTCTTTTCTGGAAGGAGAGGGCAGAGAAGTATTCCTTTAAAACATTTTTTCTGATGACCAGGCCGCCATTTGGGGGCAGTGTGTGTGTGTGTGTGTGTGTGCGCTTGTGCATGTGCACACATGTAAGTAGATACATATGTGTGATGGGAATTGAAAGAGATTGGCTTTGCACGATTGTTACATTCCTGTAACGTTGAAGAGCCTGTTGAATTTCAGGTGCACGTTACAATAATGTATTCAGTATTCTTCAAACATACCTGCTAGGATTGTGCTTAAATCTCCATTAGCTGCAATGTCTATACTTTGTGTAATTTGGCATAAACATGGGGACGCACATTCTTTTTACCGGCATAGTCAGCCCTGAGATCGGGCTCTACGGGGTCAAGAGGAGATAATGCGCTGGCTGATGCCACATAGTGTGAATTATATGTATGTGTTGCATAGGGTAGTGGAGTAAAGAGGCACGTGTTACATTTCTATCACATAGAAAATAAGAGTTGTATAAAATGCAACTTTGAGATTTGGACAAAGTGGTTCTCTTCTGAGATTTGGGCAAAGCGTTTCTCTTCTGAGATGTGATCTTGCCTGGTCGCGCACAGTGGCCTCAGCTGCCACGTAGGGGGACGGCAGCACTGGGAAGCCACGCGGCTCTGGCAGTGCACTGGACGTGGGAACTGAGCTCCGCCCCCAGAAAGCTATGTGCTTTTGGAGGGCACTTCATTGCTTTTGCCTTCAATTTTTCCAGCGGTACCATGGGGAAATAATTTCTATTCTGTCTCTTTCCAAGGACATTGTTGGACTTAATTGGAAAACATTAATAAAGTACTCTAAGCTGCGCAAGAACAAATCAACACCGAGAACATGGCGGAAAGAG
>NW_006439816.1:671810-682460 GCF_000325575.1 Pteropus alecto
GAGTGGAACACACTAGTTTGCTTAGAAATACCGTTAGAAATACATTAAATTTTTGTTCCAGTCTGGCAAACGAGGAAGTCGAGTGCAAAGATCGGGGAATGAGATCCCACAGAGGTTACTGGATGGGGCCTCAAGGAAAAGCAAGCAGAGGAACCACATCAGGACATGCTAATTAGCAAACAAATCTTTCTGTCTTCTTTATCAATAGTCGACCAATTGCGGGGGGATGCTTGTGGACAGTAGTCAATATTCAATAATGTATGGATATTTCAGAGTCTACAAACTAGCGAAATCAAGGTGCTGAGATAGGAATAGGATTTCTTTATTTCTGCAAGCCCCGAGCTAAAACACTGATTTATTTGGCCTTTCGAAGACAGTGCGAGTCTGTGGGACATTAAACAACCAGCTTTGCGGTACGGCGCTCCTGAGCGTCACCTTCCCATGCTTCCCTGTTCCGCCCCGACACTGTCTTTTATGAGCTGATGTCTCTGAGTGCTGAGTGCTGGTTACGCTCCATGCATCGAAGAAGTTCTCGATTCCTTTCTGACTTTGAATTATACTTAGCAGCTACTCTGCCGAAACCCTTGGCAGAAGATGACAGATGGGAAGGGGAAAGTTTGCTTTGCGGTCCACTGACCGTGGAGTCAGTAATGGCCCTACCTTTAGAGAAAGGTGCATTTCCGTGTGAATAGAAGGCCAGTCTTATCCATCATAAGACCACGTGAATGGCCAAAGAAGCTTTCGAGAAAAACCTAAACAAGAGAGTATTTGGGACGGAGAGAGGAAGGAGAAAACTTTTCATCGGAACATATACGATTTCATTGTGAAAGCCGGTATGCACAGTGTTTTAGGCTGCTTCGTAGTGTCTGAGTTTCAGAAACAGTCCCTAGCACTGAAAGATTTAGTCATGCCTAGTATTCTCTCAAATGCTGGCCACAATCCATTTAATTTATGCTAAAAGTCTCCCCTTCACCGAAATTACCTAGAGGAGCCCAATGAACTTTTGTTGCTTTAAGTAGCTGGATCCCTCACTGTCTCAGCTCCACGGGGGTCCAAACACTGCATTGTGTATGGCAGGCAACTCTTTGCTACTCAAAAGGGTTTTAGGGGGAATAATTTCGTAACCCTAACCTCCCTGTAGGAGCTCAACTATTTGATATCTGTAAGATACCTCGAACTCTCACCAATCTCTGTAAATTGTCGACTAGAGCACTGGCTGAGAAATGAAAAGCATCAATACTCCTAGGTATTATCAGTATTAAAAAGCAGCATTAGTGTTCATACTCATTGATTCAGGCACTAGGACTGAAAGAAACACTGATTACAAATAAATGGGGAAATGGATGTAAACTATCTTAAAGGCTAAGCTACCACTGAAACCAAAAAAAAAAAAAGATTGACATATTACTATTGGATGACATATCACTATCTGTATACTAACCCCTGCTGCGAAAACACAGAACTTTCATGCTAATCTTTGGGCCAATTTCAACAGTGAAACTTTACCCTTAGGAATGATATTGTGATTAAACTTGAATATCACCCTTAAATTCTTAAATGAAATCTACGGTCCATAACTCAGGCTTATAATTTTTCTTGTATCATAACAGTAATTCATAAGGACTAAAAGAAAGCTGGGTAGCCGAGAAAAGAATGAAGTAGTTAGAGAATTTTACCATAGGCTGGCATTTAAAACACCAGTTGTTATATTTAATAAAGTAGAAACCTGATCTGATCTGATCTTCCCTATTAGCTGTGATAATTTCAGGAATAGCACACCTCTATGACAGAGAACAGGTTTTCCATTTCATTGTCGTTCAATCCCAATCTGAGCACCTTGATCACAAAGTGTCGAATCTCTTGAATTTTAGGGACCTGATACAGGCACAGGACCTGATGTTCACAGCTCGACATATATTTAAATTGCTATTTAGGGAAGAACCATGATCGAATAAAAACCTCAGATTTTTTAACCAGATTTTCATAATACCACAGCAGCATTTTATGTAAATATGCTACATACATGCATGCTTGTAAATGCCCAGGCACACAAGCCGCAAATGTAGTCTGTAGTCTGATTCCCCTCGATACCACGGAGTCCCTATAGATACGCCGAATAGTTTAAATGACTTGTAAAGTCCTGAAACATCAACCTGCATAGCAAGTATTTGATGGAATGCCTTCAAATTGTGAAGCTTTCAATCTGCCATGGTGACTTATTTTGAAGATTAAAATGGTTCCGAACATTGAACTCTATCAGCTTCGTGGGAGATAGAGGGTCCTGGGAATAAAAAGAAGAAATTCACATGTGAGCTGAACAACTGTAAATATCTACATGGTAACATTCATTGACAATAAGATGCAAGTGTTAAAATTACATTTATAAAGAATATGAGTCAGCATTAAAGTGGTAAGTAATAAAAGCAGGATGCAAAATTATATATATATTGCTGCGATTATTTTTAACTCAGAAATTGTATCTGGAACCAAAGCCTGAGGAAATACACTGAATTGTAAGTGGCGAGTTCGTGGGTAATTTATTTTCATTTTCTCTATTTTCTACTTGTATTTTCCACATTCTCTCCAGTAAATATATAATAATTTGATAATAAAACTTCATTTATTTTAAAAAATCACATAGAAATAGCATGAGCTTTGAAATTGGGCAGTTCTGAATTTGAATTCTAGATTTGCTGCTCTGGACAAATAACATCAACAGACTTTAATTTCTTCATCCGTAGAATAAACATATTAAAATATATCTAAAACAACATTTTGCATCTAGTAGGCACTCAGGTAGCTATTATTAGTATCGACTTTTTGGAAAACAATTTGGCATATGTATTAAGTGTCTTTAAAAAGTTCATACCAGTAATTTTGATTCTAGAATTCTATCCTAAGAAAATGATTATAAATGAGGAAGAAGATTTATATCCAATATTATTGACAGCATAATAGTGAAAACTGGATAGAATCTTAATATCGGACAGCAGTGAATGGATTAAATAAACGATAAAACCTTGATATGTGGTTAATAGAGGAAAGAACTACTGGTCAATAGGTAAGTAGTGAAGACTTATCAGGCTGATTTAGGATGGAGACTACAAATGTGCAATCTCAGTTGTATTATTTGTAATCAGTCACGCTCAGTATTTCTAATCGGTTGCGTTATTTTTGTAGTAGTTCTCAGCAGCCCGAGTATAGGAATGGAGAAGGTAGACAGCTGGATTGAATCTGGAGTCTCAGTTTTTCTGGCTAAGGCAGAGGAGTTGACGGGATAGGAATACTGGCAAGAGAGAGGCTGACGTGTCAAGGCTGGATAGCAAAGGAAGTAACCCATGAAAACGTCTCTTTTTTACATACATTTTTGGTATATTTCTTTTCTGTGATTTTCTTTCTACATACATAGATATATTTTAATACTGAAAAGTTTTCAATTAAAATAAAATGTAATTTTCGAATGTTTTCAAGCCTCATCCATGTTGCAGCATGTATTCTCTTGGTTGCCATATAGTATTCCTTTGTATGGATAGATCACATTTTATTTATCTGTTCATCAGTACATGGACATTACAGTTGTTTTCACTTTTTGCCTATTATGAATAATGATGCTGTAAACATTCATGTAGCAGTTTTTCTGTACATATATGTTTATATTTCTTTTGGTTTATATGCCTAGGAGTAGAATTGCTGGGTCATCTGGTAACCCTACGTTTCACATTTTGAGGGACTGCCAAACCGTTGTCCACAGCGAGTGCCTCATTTACACTCCCACCAGCAGTGTGTGAGGGTTCTGATTTCTCTACATCCTGGCCAATGCTTATTATCTGCCTTTTGAATTATAGCCATCCTAGTGGATATTAAGTGGTATCTTCTGGTTTTGATTCGTATTCCCTTAATGCACGGGTCCCCAAGCCGCAGGCTGTGGATCGGTACCGGTCCGTGGCCTGTTAGGAACCGTGCCGCACAGCAGGAGGTGAGCGGTGGGTGTGTGAGCGAAGCTTCATCTGCATCTGCAGCCGCTCCCCAGCACTGGCATCACCGCCTCAGCTCCGCCTCAGATCACCAGGCAGTAGATTCTCATAAGAGCACCGGTCCCTGGTGGCAAAAAGCTTAGGGAAGGCTGCTGTAATGGCTAATGATGTTAAGCATCTTTTCATGTGCTTATTGATCATTTGTATATGGAGAAATGTCTATTCATATCCTTTGCCCATTTAAAAATCTGAATTTTCTTTTTATTATAAAATTATCAGACTTCTTTTTATATTCTGCATACAAGTCACTTATCAGATATTTGATTTGCAAATATTTTCTGACAAAAGACAACATATTGTATCATTCCATGGAATCGTGGATTATATAGAATATTCAGAATAGGCAAATCTATAGAGACAAACAGTAGATTAGTGGAGGAATTAAGAGTGAGGTTTCTTTTGGGGGTAATGAAAATATTCTAAAATTGATTATGCTGAGAGTCACACAACTTTGTGAATATCCCGAAAAACCACTGAATTGTACACTTTAAGTGATCGAAGTACATGGTGAGTTATATCTCAATAAAGCTGATAAAATGTACTTTTGAACATCTTATTCACCAGGGTGAGAACTGATTCCTTTTCTAGTATTCCTGACAAGACTGCCTCTTAGAAGTCCAGGTGGCACTCTATGTGTCTCCCTCAGAATACTGACCTGTCTTAGAGATGCAGGAAATGTGAACACTGCTACGTTTCCGTTTCCACCGCAAGAGATGATGAACCTTCTGGATAATCTGTAAGGTTGAAAAGTAAAGGTGATCAAATGTCCCTTTCTCTGGTATGGGTGCGTATTTTTTCACTGGTGTATCTCCTTCTTTCCTAATCCATGGAGGCAGCAGACATCTATGAATCTCTAAAACCTGGTGTGCTATACTGAAGCATTTGTAACCAGTCCAGACATTCACATTCCAAGAGTAGTCAGCCTGCGGTACTGCGAACGACGATTATTTTATTGCCCAGCATTATCCGATCTATAATACTGGCTGGTATTAGACTTAAAAAGCCACGGTGACAACTCAATATCATGTGGCTTTAAATGGAATGTTTTGGGTCTTGCTACTCACAAAATTACCCTGCTTTGATGTTATTCTACTGGACATAATTGAGGTAGCTATTACAGTACTTTAGATGTCGGTGAATTTCTAAAACGGAATGAGGCATCTAGAAAACAAGGCTTTGGCATTAACGAGCAACATCATTCACAATATAAATGTTTCTGTTTCCAACTCCCAGCCTTTTGGGTGAGCAAAGCACATTCTGAATCAACTCGTTTAATGTACAGAGAGTCACTTTCTTTACACTCCCTGCATAATCGTGTACTTGGCATTTCGAGATGAAAAAAGTCAACGGCGGTTGTCCCTTACAGTTTCTGCTTAGTACGTTCTCCTTTACGAAATCAATGTGCCATTCAGAGTGCTCCCACAAGTGTGAGGTTTGGATTCAGAAGATAGAGGCCAGCCAGGGGAGTTCACCCTGCCCTGATCAGGCTGTCAAACTCTCATGCCACTGACTTAAGCAGGCAGACTCCAGAGACAAGCTGCTTTCTGCCAGGAAAAACGGAAAAGTAAAACTGGCTCTGACAATGTCTGTGGAATCACGGCTTCCTGGTGCGTGCACCATTCCGTCTTGTCTGGAATCCTAGACTTAGGCTGTTGTTGCCCATAAGTCTGAACAGAAAGCAGCAATATTAGAGCAGCTCTTCCGCGGAGGATATATAGAGAATAACTCGTGTTTGCCAAATAACTCAAAGAAAAAAGTGGCAGCAAGTACTGAAGCACACATGTCATGTCACCTAGAAGGCGACTGCTAAACCGTGAAAGGCAGTTCCTGAGGTGCAATGCACTGTGCGCCTTGTCGCTCCTTGCCGTCTTGGAGTTTCGTAGATAAGGAATGGCAAGGCACCATTTCACAAACTGGCTTCCAGTATTCTGCTAAATCGGTTTCTTTTACTTTGTACCACTGTCATCCACGCTCCCGGTGGCACAGAACACTTCCTCCCGGCAATTATTTGAATGAAAACCAGGCTCGCAGACGTTGAACCCAATTATCAACTTCCTTCTTGGTTTCACTCCCGGGGGAGATTCAGCTAAGGCTGCAAAGGTAGAGTCATCGCCTGATGAGGACTAAATTGAAAAAACGCAGAGACTTCAAAAAATAATGCGCCATAGAAGACAAATGCGGAATTGAGAAGTCCATTTACCTTCTTCCCACCCCCACCTGTTCTGGCTGCCTACGCTACAGTAATTTCCCTATTATTCAGTAGAAGTCTACCTAACACAAGAATGATGCCATTTTAGTCTCAGTATATGCGGGGACAGCCCTGGCTCTCTTCCTGTGTCATCCTAGATACCCTCCCCTCCTTTAAAATCCCGTTCCCATAGAAACCCTTGAGACTATGGGAAGTGGACACTGTGTGGAATATGAAAGAACTTCGGCCGACTTGGCATCTGCTTCGTGGCCTCACATAAGTCACTCTACCTCCCCAACCTCGGCTTTTTCATCGTAAAACAAAGCAATACTTTCTCATTCGCAGTATTTTGTGATGTCTTCCCCTGAACTAGGAGCGTCCTCTAAGGTTCTACCCTTTACCTTCTGACTTTATCTTTGTCCATTCGGTTCCTTGTCCACATGGAGGCATGTCAACATTGCCTGGGTGATTCCAAATTGTACATTTTATGTGCTTTCCCTAGCTTTATTCTCTCACTTGATTATCTCCTACAACTCTCATGGGTTTAACTGCCATCTCTATATGAATGACTGCCAGATCTCTCTAGTCACTGGGACTATTTCTAGTTATTGACAATGTCTCCTGGCTTTGATACTCCCTCTCCATTTCTAGTGTTGTGACCACTCACGAAGCCGTTGGGACACATGCCCAACTATCTTTCTAGTTCTTGTCTTCCCAAATTTTAATCCAACTTGCACACTAGTACCTGAGTAATCTTTCTAAAATTTATATTTTGTTATATCATTATCGCTTGACGGAGATCAAAGTTGTGCCACCTCAAAACATGCCTTTCGGGATATTGCTTTCAAAGGAAAAGACTCGGAAAGAACCTTTGGCCCTCCTCCTTTACCTGCCTAGAGGAATTCGGATAGAAAAACCTGCTTTACAACAGGAACCTTGGCATATTCACCTTAGCACATTTGAACGAAGTGTGGCAGACAGGGAGTGTTCCAGCCGGTCTCTTTGCCAGACCCTCCTCTGTGTCCCACGGTTTCTAGTGGCCCTGCAAGAATTTGTTTGCCACATGATTGCTCTTTCCCCTCTACCTGGGAATCGCCTGCTTTCCCTTTGAAATCCCAGATCCCTGTCTCCCTCTTCTTTGTCCAAAATGGCATACAAGCCTCAATGGCCCAATGCATCATCAGGTCTCATATTCTTATGACACGCCCATATGTACATTTTGAAATTCAGTACATTTTGAAATTTTCTTCTATCAATCTGCTTCATGTTAATTTGATCATTAGTCCAGCCAGAAGAATCTGGAAAGGTGCGAGGAAAATTACTTTTTGTGCCCCCACACGCTGAGGACCATGGTAGCTGTTTCCTATTGTATCAAGTCTACAAAACCCTCTACCATCTTACCTTATCTTACGGTACCCTCTACCCTAGCTTACCTCTCTAAGATTACCGTCCACAACCCACAATGCCCACCTTTTACTTAGGAATAGATGGCCTCTTCAGTGTTTTTACCACATTCATGTCACACTTCTTACCTGGAATGTTATTTCATTCTTCCAAGCATCTATCAAGATGTTGTCCATCTTAACATCTGGCTTAAGTCATGCCTCTTCCTCAAAACTTTTACCACTACGGCCTGTATGCTTTCCCCCTTCGTTGATATACTTAGTGTTTAAGCATCACTAACAATCGACCACTTACTAAATATACCACACAGTACTTAGCCCGGGGCTAAGCCAACAGTAGGTATGTAATTTTTAACATCACTTTTATGGCAACGAAACATTAAGTCCTGTGTTAGACTTGTGTGCTTTTCCTATCCTGCCCTAGAATTTCTGATTTCTTGAGGTCACAGGCCACCTTTTATTTTATATGCCCCTCCACGGTGCCTTGTCTGAGGTGTACCTTCAGGAAATGCTTTCTGAATGGGATTGATTGGTTGGGGACCTGCAATATTTCAGGGACATGTACCAATTCAGAGCTCAGGGTTGGAAGATGAAGGCAAAGAAGTAAAATAAACATTCATAATATTCACCCTGTCCCATAGATTTGCAGTTGGTGTGTTTTCATTTTCATTTGTCTCTAGGTATCTTTTGATTTCTTCCTCGATCTCATTGTTAACACATTCGTTGTTTAGTAGCATGTTATTTAGCCGCCATTTTTTTGTGTGTATTTTCCAGTTTTTTTTCTTGTAGTTGATTCGTAGTTTCGTACCACTGTGGTCAGAGAAGATGCATGAGATTTCAACCTTCTTAAATTTATTGAGACTTGTTTTGTGGCCTAACATGTGGTCTATCCTGGAAAATGTTCCATGTGCAGTTGAAAAGAATATATATTCTGCTGCTTTGAGGTGAAATGCTCTTAAAAAAATCAATTAAATCCATTTGGTCTAGTGTGTCATTTAAGACTACCGTTTCCTTGCTGATTTTCTGTCTGGAAGATCTGTCCATTGATGTGAATGAGGTGTTCAAGTCCCCTACTATGACTGTATTACTGTCAATCTCTCCTCTTATGTCAGTCAATATTTGCTTTATATACTTAGGTGGTCCTATGTTGGGTACATAAATGTTTATAAGGGTTATGTGCCTTTATCATCATGTAATGTCCTTCTTTGTCTCTCGTGTAGCCTTTGTTTTAGTCTGTTTTGTCTGGTATGAGTATTGCTACCCCAGTGTTTTTTTCATCTCCACTTGCGTGAAATATCTTTTTTCATCCTTTTACTTTCAGTCCGTGTGTCTTTCATTCTAAAGTGGGTCTCTTGTAGACAGTATCTGTAAGGGTCTTGTTTTCTTATCCATTCATCCACACTTTGTCTTTTGATTGGAGCATTTAATCCGTATACATGCAAAGTGGTTATCGAGAGGTATGCAGATACTGCTATTTTATGATTTATATTTATGTTCTTCCCCCTCCCACTTCTTAAAGAAATCCCTCTAACATTTCCTGTAATACTGGCTTGGTGATGATGAACTCCTTTAGCTTTTTCTTATCTGCTAAGCTCTTTATCTGTCCTATTTTAAACGACAGCCTCGCCGGGTAGAGTCATCTTGGTTGTAGGTCCTTGCTTGTTATCACTTTGACTATTTTGTGCCAGTCCCTTCTTGCATGCAAAGTTTCTGTTGAGAAGTCAGCTGAGCTCCCTTATAGGTTACTAAATGCTTTTCTCTTGCTGCTTTTAAGATTCTTTGTCTTTAACCTTTTGCATTTTAACGCTGGTGTGTCTTGGTGTGGGCCTCTTTGGGTTCATCTTCTTCGGGACTCTCTGTGCTTCCCGGGCTTCTATGTCTACTTCATTCGCTGGGTTAGGGAAGTTTTCAGTCATTATTTCTTGAAATAAGTTTTCTATTCCTTGCTCTCTCTCTTCTCCTTTTGGCACCCCTATGATGGGTTATGCTTGATGTTATCCCAGAGGCCACTTAAACTATCCTCATTTTTTTGAATTCTGTTTTCTTGTTGCTTTTCTGATTGGGTGTTTTGTGCTACCTTGCCTTTTAAATTGCTGATTCGATCCTCTGCTTCATCTAATCTGCTGTTGATTTCCTCGAATGTACTCTTCATCTCAGATATTGTATTTTTATTTCTGATTGGTTCTTTTTGGTTTCTATCTCAATTTTTATGTATCCTATGTCTTTGCCGACGTTCTCACTGAGATCACTGAGCATTGTTATAACCAGCGTTTTGAACTTTGCATCTGGTAGATTGCTTGCCTCCATTTCGTTTAGTTCTTTTTCTGGAGTTTTCGCCTTTCATTTGAAACTTGTTTCTTTGTGTCCTCATTTTGGCTGTCTCTGTTTGTTTGTTTGTATATATTAGGTAGATCTGCTATATCTCCCAATCTTGGCAGGGTGGCCTTATGTAGTAGGTATCCTGTGGGGACCAGTGGTGCAGTCTCCCTGATTACCTGAGCCAGGTGCTCCAGGAGTGTCACTTGTGTAGGTTGTGTCTGCTCTCCTACTGTAATCGAGCTTGATTGCTTTAAGTACATCAGTGGGTAGAATTGCCCCTCAGGCTGACTGGCTATGAGGACTGGCCATAACCATAACATACGAGCTGCTGTGTGGTAGCTGACCCCACAGAGCGAGATTCACTCTAGCGCGTTCTGGTGCCTGCTAGGACCACCCTTTGGCTGTGCTGCTTGTGGAGCTTATCGGGTGGTGCTCTTGTATGATTTGATGCGGGCCACTGGGTGCTTTGGTTCTGGGCATCTTGGGAGGGCTTCTGTGCAGGCCAGGGTCAGCCGCTGTCTGTGCCTGGGCCCGGGCTCTCTGGTAGGAGCTACAGTGGGATCCTCGGTAGCTGCCTGTGCTGGGCCTGGAGGCATGTGGGTGAGGCCATACTGCTAACTGAGGCTGGCAGCCAGCAGTACGGGGCCTGCGGGAGCTCAGCAAAAGGCCCAGGGAAGCCTGAGGTCTGCCACCACCCCTCTGTGAG
>NW_006439816.1:682920-685981 GCF_000325575.1 Pteropus alecto
ACGCGCGCGCGCGGGGGCCGCTGGTCGCGTCTGCGGCTCCTCCGCTGCCCGGGCCGGCTCCGCGGTCCTTCGTTCCGGGGCGTCTCGGTGATGGCCGCTCTGCCGTTTCGTTGCAGTTTCGATGTGGACGTGGGAGGCGAGCCCGGCGTTGGCCTAGTCTGCCGTCTTGACTGGACTCTGCTGTGCAATTTCTTTTCTTGGCAAGTTTTTAAAAATGGACCTTAAAAATCTATAAACTGAAAAGTACATAGGAGCAACGAGAGACACTGGTTGCTACAGTGGTTACAGGTTAGCACTTCGGAGTCAGATTCTGTTCGTAAGTTGCTGTACTCAAATAAGGCAGTGTTTTCAAAGAAGACAAGACTATATAGTTCCTGACTGGGATGTTACATTTTTGCTCAACAAACTACTGTTTTGCTATATCGTATACATTTATATACATTTTAGAATGTTTTACATTACACAATGTACAAGTATATCTAGTAAACTAAATATTATACTTTGGGCTAAGAATCAAACCTTCACATTATTCCTAAAAGAAATTAAGTAATTTTAACTTACAGCAGCTTTGTCAGGAATGTCAGATGTTAAAAGTTAAAGGACTGCTTGTATATGACAAGTTGTGCACAGAACCAACTGGACAGATAGTGAGAACTTGTGTTACAGGCAAGTTCAGTTCTCCGCTAGTTAAATTTGTTAGATACTGGAACGGGTGACAGAGTAGCATTGTGGAATCTCTTCCAATGGACTTCAAAAAAATCCTCATATCTGGGATGCTGTAGCGGTTTTGCTAAAGCTAAAGGTAGCTTATAGTCTATGATCTTACAATTTATGGAAGTCGAATGTGTTAGACAACAAGCTGGCATCCAATTACAACACCGTGTCTCACATGTATTCATCCAAAGGACAGACATAGCATTATATTGGAAAGAATACGGGATTTGGAATCAGGAGACCTTACTTTAAATCCAAGTTCTGCCTCTTTCTTGCTATGTGACCTTGGATAAGTTATTTAACATTTCCAAGTCTCAGTTCTCTCAATTATAAAATGGGGATGGTATGAATAATGACGGGTGCTGGACCTAACAGTTGTGAGAAAGGATATGAAAAAAGGTATATAAAACTACTTTGTCAACTCTAAAATGGCATACAGCGTTTTATGATTATTTTTGAGCAGGTCTGGAATTGGAAACTCTCAAGAAAATAACTTCTTTATAATGTAGTGCGACATTTATACTTCAAGAGTTCTGCTTGTCGACACCAGGCTCAGATATGAATAGATTTTTTTTCCATTGTGGGGTTATTTTAAACCAGGTTAAGACCCTATAAGTCTCTGATTTCTATTAGCTTGTGCTTTTTTTTAATACCAAAATCAAAGTTCTCTTTACATGTAACTGCCATAAGGAAAAGTCTGTTCAGGAAGACTGACAGCTGAAGGAAGGTAGGTCCAAATGCAGTCAGCTTTTCAATAAAGAGTCAGCAGGAGAAGGTAAGGGGGTTGCTTGCATTACAAGTTCTTTGGCCTGGGTAAGAACTCATTCCTTTTGTAATTATGGGACTGTTTTGTCTTCCTTCCTCACTCTAAAACTGGACTTCCAGGTATAGAAATCTGGGCCTAGAAAATCTGACTGGGCGAACAGTTAGAAAGGCTTGTTTCTCAGCTCTCCTCCCCACGTCAGAGAGCCTAAGTACGGTTTGTGATAACCACTACAAGTTCCCACTCAATATTTCTGTCACCTACCGCATTACTGAGACCACCCGCTAAAAATTACTCCCCGATGCCTGCTCTTAGCAACATAAACAAATGTTGGAGGCACAGTAGTAAGCATAGCATCACGTGCAAAGAATAGGTGGCAATGGGGGTACGAGACATGAGAACCTAACCTTCAGCTCTTCACAAAGAAATCTCAAGATGACCCAATCTGGTGGGAGAAAGTCGGCAGGGCAAAGTTCTGCTTCCTGATTTGTCCTTCGCCCTTCTGCCTTTTGGAAAACTAGGCTCCACGCACGGCAGGCTTGCCTGCATACACCAGGTTTTATTTTTCCGTGTATTTAAAGCATTCTAAAGTAGAATGGGAATGAGATTTTAGAGAAAATTTAACCAGCGTGCATGAATCACGGTAGAGAAGGGTAAGCTGCTGCTCGTTGACTGAATTAACTCAAGCAAAAGGATGGCGAGTGACCAACTGACAGAACTGTTTAGACAAATGCACGGTACCGTTTGGTAGATTTTCTGATTTATCTGATTCATGGTATCACAAAGCTGGTGATGAACCTTCCAAGCTGCCGTCTTATCCCACCTAAGCCATCCGCACTTGCTGAGCAGATGTGACCGTACTTGCTCTTCTCCAGCCAAAGGGCCCTTATGAGGCTGCCATGTTGTATAATTTTTCTAGGCACTATCTTCCCATTACACTGCATTGGTTGTGCTAACATGCTCTTTATTAGTGCTCGCCCTGCTGGGTGGAGAAAAGAATTCCTTATGAGCCTTCTTACCTCGGCTGTCATCATCATTGTCTTCCCAGGTCTCTTCATTTGCCAGGAGTGGGTTCTGTGACTCATTCATAGACCTCACAGGGAAGGAGTGTCCATCACCCGGGCTGGTGGGGAAGAGAAAAGCAGTGAGCTCTGGCAGCTGACATAGATGCTTTATGAAATTAATAACCCCACTACAAAGAGGAACAGGGTGCTTACAACGATTTCAGCCATTTAACTTGTATGCTGAAGCCATAGTGGAATAGGATCTCACAACAGTATCATTTAGTTTCTGTACGGCCCTCAATTTCTATATCTTGATCGTTCGTCTGCATCGGGGTTACTGGGCATTGTGAGAGACAAGTTAACGAGGTGCTTACAAACTCATCTTATGTGTGCATAACGAGCTTCATAAATATCATTTAATGCTGGTGATCCCAATCGATATCCCATTATCGATTGTTTTGGTTCTAAATATTCCAGAAAAATTAGCAGATTCAGAATCATTGACTACAGTACAGATAAACTGCTGAGAACTGGCGACAGGTAAAAATGCCTCAGCATGCCACTATGGACGCTGAGGGAA
>NW_006439816.1:686059-696961 GCF_000325575.1 Pteropus alecto
GCCACTTCCCTCGTTAACCTCTAGCAGATGGGGCGCGTTGGAGGACACTGAGCTGGCCCTGGCTAAAGTGGTTACAATTCGAACATCTGAGTAAATATATCTGAATACATTCCAAATTTTTGTCTGAGTGACTTTTAGATTACTCATTGGATATTACCTGTGCCTTTTCTCCTGTTCACAAATGTGGTTCATTGAAAATTGACAGATTTTGTTAATAGTTCTCTCCATAGGATATGAGTATACTAATTAGAAGGGAATGGGCTTTGAGTTTTTTCTTTTGTTATTTATTCCAGAGAAGACTCCCTTAGTGGTAGTGACAGTGTGTGAGCACGTGTGTGTATGTGTCTGTGACTGGGTGCAAATAATTGCTGGTAACAATCAACATTACTCACTGACAGTTTCGTCTTATGATTTATAGCGAGGATAGTAGGATACACCATGGATCTTAAATAAATGAGTTTGTAAAATGCTAACTGGTCCAGAGGAAGTATTGGGACAAGTGAAGGGGGGAGAAATATTTCCTTAATTACCACGTTACCCCAACGAAGTGTCCTCAAGTAAGTGCAGAAATTAATGCATACCTGTCTGAGCAATGAGTCTAAAGGGGGCTGCAAGAAAGCTCTTGATAAAGTTTACTCCACAGCTGGTTTAGTTGATGGTAGTTCAAGCTGCTTCACAAAATCAGCTTGATTTGTTCGCAAAATGAGGACACAAGCTCATTTCTCCTTCGCTGCTTTCCCTTCATTCCCATTGCAGGTCTAAGAATTGCCTACAGTCTCTAAATCAGTCTGTTTGTCCTTGCTTTTGGTTTTAATTTTCCCTTCGTATAACTAATATAAGCATTGCATCCCAAAATATGAAAAATGGAGACAAGAAAAACAATATGTAAGACCATTGCCCTTACCACTTATAGTATTTTGGGGATATATTTCCCTTTTGTTGTTTTTCTTCTCTATATATTTGTAAGTATTTTTTTAATTTTTATTTTTCAATTAGAGTTGACGTTTAATGTTATTTTATATTATCGTCAGGTACACAGCATAGTGGTTAGACATTTATATAATTTACGAAGCGATTCTCCCGATCAGTCTAGTGCTCACCTGGCACCTTACATAGTTACTACAGTACTATTGACTATATTCCTGTACTTCCATATGCTGTACTTCGCATCCCTGTGACTGTTGACTGTGTGTGTGCGTGTGTGTGTACATATATATTCCTATATTGTAGGATGTTTAGGTTGTTTCCTAATTATTGGCTAGGAATAATGCTGTAATAAACATTTTTGCGACTAGTTTGTCTCTGTCTTCATAATAGGTTTTCAGAAATAAAATTTCTGGGACAATAGGCATGTGGATTCTTATGTGGGTTTTTTTGGATACATGTTACCAGATTCATTTATAAAACAGTGCTACTAGTTTACATTGCCAGAGAGCATGAGAATGTCTATTTATCATACCTTCAGCTCCTGATTTTTCTTTACTTAGAAATGAAAAACTTAGGGAATAGAGTTTCACATTGGACCGATTAATGCCCTCTGCATCCTATAGTCAAAATTGAATCTGCTACTTCAAGATATGGTCCAGCATCAACTCCTTTCAAGTAATAATTACCTACCTGGACCCAATAGGTATTAACCAGAACTTCTTGTTGTCTCCAAACACCTGCTGGATATTTTTGGTGAAGCCAAGGTTAAACCCATTTTTCTCTGGGCCACTTGTAAACACCGGAGTACAGAAGGCCTCTAAGGCAGGGGAGGGAAATTGAAGAGGAAGAAAGCAATAAAGGGACAAATTTCAGAACCATCATTATTTTACAGTTCTCCATAACGCGACTTGGTTCTATGATACCTTTCTGCAGTGGTCGCATAGGCCCTTCATTCTCAGTTAGTGCTAAATGACTTAGTGAAAACCAAGTGAATCACTCAATACAGAGTAAGTTTGTTATTAAATACAAAGAATTGGCACTCTTTTAAAAAAAGGCAGAAGAGACACATGATGGTAGAAATAATTAAGCAGTCATGGGCATGGTGTGTATTTTGTAGTGCTGCATGCAGGAGTAAAGAACAAATTTAACAGCACTTTATTTGAAAGGGACAGTGACAGTCAAATGGTCTCCATCTTTAGAGCTGGGACCAAAGCAATAACACATAAAGAGATGGTAATGACGTTGACTTGGTTTTGAATGTTTCAGAAATGAAGGTGTTCACACTGAAGCCTATAATGTAAGAAATTGAGTTTTATGCCAGAAAAAAAAAAAGTCAATGGGTGGAATATAATCACCTTAAAGACTATGAGGAAGCGGACCAAGCTAGCACGCATTATCATTAGACGCACATTTATCCCATTAAGCAGACTCACTGTTGGAGTCTGGCTGCATCTGGCCATTTCCCATTCGTTCTTTGTTTTCACTGGGTTATCATGAAGCTTTTAGTACTTTTCTACTTTGCAGCTGATCTCTAAACCAAATGTGCTAATCCGCCACCTAGCAACTAAGTGCTACATATATATTTGGTTTAGAAGGTGAGTGCAAATACTTTCTCAGCTGTTAGCATTATTAGCAAATTCGTTATAAAAGTATAGCGGCTTTTGTACTAAACTTTCCTCAAATCTATTTTAGTGAAACGTTCAACATTTTGACACTTTCTCCTCATTCCTCCTGCATTGATTTGCATACAATGTAAATATGTCTTTCACCATAGATGAAACAATTATCGCACTGGAATCCGTCAGAAATATAGAGTATAGAATGGACAGAAAAAATAATTCATTTTTCGTTCTCATTTTCTAGAGACTCACCTGTTCAGTCTAAGTATCTCATTCGCACAGTCCTAGATAGCTCCTTGGTGATCGTAGGTATTCAATGATTTGTTGGTTTGAATTCTTTCCCAGGACCGTTTTTGGATGTATTCAATAAATTATCTATCGATCTTTACCTCCCTCTTTTGGTGTTCCCTTCTGTACTGATTCTTTCCTTCAGTTCCTCACATGAACACCTTTTAGAAATTTTTCAAGCTGTCTATCTGAAGAGCTATAACCCAATGTGAACTATAAAGAGAAACGGTCATTTTTGGTTTTGTGTGAGGTTTCATTCACTATGGCTCTCCAGTTTGGTAAAATGTGTTTACGTTTGTCTCAGTTTGGAGGCAAGGGGATGTCACTGCAGCTAAAGTGCTTCGCTGGCAGCTTTTCTCTTCCTTGGGAACAATCCACAGGTCACTGTGATATACATTAGTACGTTTTCCCCAGTTTTCATATCCAGTCTTACCTAAGGTGGTTTTGTTTCTGCTGACAAGCCAACAGTGGTAACCAAAGAGAACCACGAGGCTGACAAAAAACATGCAGGCCACAAAGAGGAGGAAAAGGACGTGGAACTTAGAGCGAACACTGGGCAATTCTCCCTAGAAAAGAAATAATAAACAGAAACAAAAGATTAAAGTGGTAAGGCGTGGCTTGGCTTTCTACATCATTTAGTAACTTTTTCAAACGTATGAAAATGTCTAGCTATCTCGCTGTAATTTAGAAAATAGATTTTGTGAAATTTTACAAAATAGTTTTTTCTGTTGATGACCATACCTCAGTATGGATATGCTTTCAGCCTACAAAGCCTAAACCGTATCCTTGCTTATGTGCAATTCAGTATAAAAGAGAGTGTATAATGTTCCAGTTAGAAAAAGGTAATGCGAAAGGAGCATACTCAGGTCATAATTGGGGTGCCGTTTTAAAACTTGTACTCCATTTAGTTTCCAAAGTATAAATCATTGGCTAGAGGTAACTTTGAGATCATATGGTTTATCCTCTTGTCTCAAGGTGGGTTATTCTGAAATACTTTATGTGTCATGTTTCCTTGGACACGTGTGTGTCGAAAATGTCATGGTGATGTATATAGGAGATTAAAACACATAGGTAGAATTTTAAAATACACTACCTATAAGCCATGACCTGATTTTAAAGCTACTGTAGATCGTGTGCGGTTGTTTCTTTTTATAGCTGCAATGCAATGTGCTGGTATATTACATCCTGTGAAACAGATGTTTAGACAGTAAAAACAAGCAGTATTTGACAGGCAATTTTAAAAGTAGGCAGCTAAGGATTTTTATAGTTAGCTGGGACATCTTATTCTCCATGTGGCCACAGCTTTTTAAAAAAATATATGCAGCCTTAGGCCAGAATGAATTTTCTAACGTTCCATAGCACACACAGCATGTAACATTTTGTATTCTGAAAAGAATCTTAGAAAATTTTTCAATTTTGGAAGGAGCAGTTGCGAGAAGGACTTAATTTCCTCCTTTCTTGGGCTGATCATTGTTTTGGTGTCATGAATTGTTTCGAAATATTTCTAAATACTCTCAAGTAATAAAGTTAAAGGTGATCGCGATTGAAGTGGACCTTACATTATTATCTGGTCCTACCGTAGTTTGGAAGGAGAAAGTTAAGACTGGGAAACACTTGGCAAATTTAGATAACACAGGTATTTTCTTCTCTTAGAGGAGATTTTTATTCATTTTGATGTAAGGAAATATCGGGAATCTTCTAGAGTGTATATGTTTGAAGGATGAAGATAAGGGAAAGTAAGCCAGTGAGATGGTTTCAGTTGAGGGGTGGTCTGGTTGAACTTTGCATGGGGAAAGAGCACCCCAGGAAATAGCTACCCCAGGGAACTTTTATCTGCATCTCCCTTTAAAAATAGTCCCTTCACAAAATCTTAGCCTATGCATCCAAACTGAACTTGATTGTTTTTTCTTTGTTTTGTTTTAAATTTATAGGAAAGACTCCATGTATCTCTGTAGTAGTTTTTGCCTGGCTGATTTTTTACTTTCATAATCTATACTTTTTGAGCATGTATTTTTTAAAAAGTTCATGTTTATTTTAATTTTTATATTTTATGTTTAAATGGGCAATAGAAAAATGGCTCGGCAAGAGGGATTGATATGAAGTCAGTTCACACCCTGAGTAGCTAAGCCGGAGGTATTTCCCTCCTCTAATTACTCTTACAGGACTCTCTTCTGTCTGCCAAATTATATCTACTGTGTTGTCCTTTGATAAAGCACTTAATATTCTAGTTTTTTCTTAGAAGAGAGTGATGGCCCTATGTTCAAAATTACCTTCTCAGGAGATACCCAAGCTAAAGTACTCAAAGCAGTAACTACCAAAAACAGTGCAGGTGGATGCTGGTGGAATAATACTGTTATCTTGGTTCTGAAATAATTCACAGGCTCTGCGAGGAGATTCAACCCAGTATGGGAGGTATATATTACTACTTTTTTCATAAGGCAAAGATCAATTTCCTACCAAAGTAGCTACTCGTTAAATTAATATGAGAGGAGAGATATGGTTTGATGGTCTTCTGAATTCTTTATTCTAAAAGAGCTAGAGTTTCTCCATAGCAGGACTATAATGGGCAGTAAGACATTACCATGTTTAAGATCACTAGGCTTAGGGTCAAATTCAAGTTCTGACTTTGAAGCATTCAAAGACTTTGAAGCCTTCGAGACTCTAATCAAGATGGCAAAGTCGGTAAATGCTGTGCTTGCCTCTTCTCATGACCACATCAAACTACCGAGCAAACATCATTGAGAACCGCCTGAAGTCCTGAACAGAAGTCCTATAACTAAAGACACACAGAGAAGCCACATCGAAACTGGTAGGAGGGACAGAAACATGAAAAGGGCTGGTCTCACATCCACGTGTGGCGGTTGAGAATCAGGAGGGATATTTTGGCTGTGGAGGTCCCCCCAGAGGAGCGAGAGGCCCCAGCCCCATCTTGGACTCCCCATTTCAGAGTTCTACTGCCAGGAAGAGAAGTCCCCATAAATTCTGGCTGTGAAAATCAGTGGAGATTGTAGCTAAGTAGGACGGAGGGCAGCTGGAGTCCCAGACTTTCCTCTTTAAGGGCCCGTGCACAGACTTACTCACAGATGGACTCGCTCACTGGGAGCTCCAGCGCTGGGGCAGCAGCTCCAAAGGTGCCAGGGACACACAGGGAGGGACTGAGTGGTCTGCCTTCAGGGCGAGGGCTGGAGGGGCGGCTTTCTCTAGACAAAAGTGCTGGAAGAAGCCATTGTTCCTTTGTTGAGCCCTCCCCCCACCCAGCTAAAAGTGTTTTTCTCAACATCAGGAACAAGACAAGGATGTCCACTTTCATCACTTTTATTTGACATAGTAATGGAAGTCCTAGCCACAGCAATCAGACAAGAAAAAAAAATTAAAGGCATCCACACTGGAAAGGAAAAAGGAACACTGTCATTATTTGCAAGTGACATGATACCATATATAGAGAACCCTAAAGATTCCACCAAAAAAACTATTAGAACCAATAAATGAATTTAATAAAGTAGCAGGATACAAATTAATATTTAGAAATCAAATGCATTTTTATACACCAATAACAAATTATCAAAGAAAGAAATTAAGAAAATAATCCCATTTACAATTACATCAAAAAAATATCTAGGAATAAATTTAACCAAGGTAAAAGACCTGTATTCAGAAAATTATAAGACACTGAAGAAAGAAACTGAAGGAGATACAAATAAATGAAAGCATATACCATGCTCATGGAAAGGTAGAATTACCGTCGTTAAAATGTTCATACTACCCAAAGCAATCTATATAATTCAGTGCAATCTCTGTGAAATACCAAAGGCATTTAGCAAAGAAATAGAAAAAGTAATCCTAAAATTCATATGGAACCACAAAAGACCACAAAAATAAAAAAAACAATCTTGAGAAAGAAAAAAAGCTGGAGGCATCACACTTCTCTATCTTACACTTTTCACACACACACACACACACACACACACACACAAAACTTGAAATGAATTAAGGTATTAAATGAAATTAACCCACACCTATATGTTCAATTAATCTATGCAAAGGAGGCAAGAATATACAATGAGGTAAAGACAGTCTCTTCAATAAATGGTGTTGGGAAAACTGAACTTTTACATGCAAAATAAACTAGATCACTTTTTATACCATATACAAGAATAAACTCAAAATGGATTAAAGATTTAAATGTAAGACTCATAAAACTCCTAGAAGAAAAGATAGGCAGTAAACTCTCTGACATTGCTCTTAGTAATATTTTTTTGGCTATCTCCTCAGGCAAGGGAAACGAAAGAAAAAAATAAATTGTATTACAGCAAACTACAAAGTTTTTGCACAGCAAAGAAAACCATCGACAAAACGAAAAGACAACATACTGAATGGCAGAAGATATTCGCCAATGATACATCCAATAAAGGGTTAATATCCAAAATGTATAAAGAACTTATACAACTTAATATAAAAAAAAAAACCCATCCAAACAATCCAATTAAAAAATGGGCAGAAGAACTGAATAGATACTTCTCCAAAGAGGAACTACAGATGGCCAACAGACATAAGAAAACTTGCTCAAGGTCACTAATCATCAGAGAAATGCAAATTAAAACCACAATGAGATGTCACCTCACACCTGGCTATCATCAATAAATCAAAGAACAAGTGTTAGCGAGGATGTGGAGAAAAGGGAACCCTCATACATTGTTGATGGGATTGCAAATTGGTGTAGCCGCTATGGAAAACAGTTTGGAGGTTCCTCAAAGAATTAAAAGTAGAACTACCTTATGATCCAGTAACAAGTCCACTAGTCCACTTCTGGGTATTTATCTGAGGAAATCTAAAACATGAATTTGAAAAGATCTATGCACCCCTGTTTGCTGCAGCATTACTTACAATAGCCAAGGTATGGAAGCAACCTAAGTGTCCTCCGATGGGCGACCAGATAAAGAAGTGGCACATATGTACAATGGGATATTACTTGGCTATAAAAAGAATCAAATCTTACCACTTGCAACAACATAGGCTGACCTAGAGGGTATTGTGCTGAATGAAATAAGTCAGACAGAGAAACACAAATACCTATGGTCTCGCTTATATTTAGAATTTAAGGAACAACAACAAAAAACATACAAAAGACTGATACATACTGAGAGCAAACTGATGTTTGCCAGATTAAAGGGGGTTGGAAGGTGGGTGAAAACGGTAAAGGGATTAAGAAGCACAAAGTGGCAGTTAGAAAATAGTCACAGGATGTGGGCTGCAGCATGGGGAATATGGTCAGTGGTGGTGTAATGGCCGTGCGTGCTGCCGGGTGGGGACTAGACTTATGGAGGACCACTGCACGGGGTACATAAATGTCTAACCGCTATGCTGAATACGTGGGACTAATATAACGTACGTCAACTGTAATTAAAAAATAGAAAAAATTAATAAAATAAAAAATCAAGGTTACGTCACCCTCCACTTAAAAAAATAAAAATAAAATACCTTCACAGGAAAAATCTTTTATAAAGAAACCTACGTGCTAGGTGATCTTGAGCAAGTCACTCAATTACTATGAGCCTCGGTTTTATCATCTTTAAATGAGACTAATAATTCCTGCTTCGTCCAGTTCATAAGGCCGTGGCGAGGATAGATAATAGATATAAAAGTGCCTTGAAAATGGTAAAGTACCACACAAATGGAAGTTGCTGCTCGTAGGGGCACGGCTAGTCTCCTCCATACGTGGCTTTTAAAATACGTGGCAGTTAACTTTTCATTTTAAGGTAGGCTTAATTTACACAGGAAAGTCACGTCTAAACCACACCAAAGTGCTCTCTGGCTGGAGAGACTGCAAAGCAGCATTTCTCTGAACTGTCAATGTCCTTTTGAACATGAGGGCAAGCCAGGACGGCTTTCGTCGCCTCTCTGTCAGGTATGAGCTAATATATTGTGGAAGAAAAATGAGGGTGTAGGAAAGGACAAGGCTATGTTCACCCCTAATATTGCTTGTGAATGCTGAGAAATTTCTGGTAATTGATTCGTATCTAAATATTATCTTTCAAGAGTGAAAAATGCATGTGGCACCTGGCTGGCATTGTGATATTTAATTATTGGCCGACTAGGAGGGCCGAAGGCAAAGCATGTGACATGTGACATCGTTTACCCTGTTGTAAGAATAAAGGCTGGTTTTTAAGTGGTAGCCCGCTGTGTTTAGGCCCAAGTGAGGTCTGCAGCGAAGACCGAGGCTGACACTTCCCTCGCTGAACTGGATGCCATAGATTTTCTTTACTTTCAGGGAAGTAGTTCAGTGTGTGGGTAAAATGTCAAACAGGTCATAGAAACCTGAGCAGTAGAGACTCTGTACTGTGGAAAGGGCCCAAGAAGAAACACCAAGATGGCGACGCATTTTGTATTTGGCGAAGATTGATAAGAAAACTTCACTTCTGCTTATCTTTTTGTACCTCTTAGTTGAAGATTTTGATATCCATCATATAATTTCTGATTCTTACAATTATTAAATACCTGAATTGATTAAGTGAGTTGAAGCGAGAATGGAAAACACATATCACTATAATGTTCTATACCAGCAGGGGTCAAATCACTTAACGATTTATTCTCGGCTATTTAGATTCTCACTGTCTTTCCTGTCTCCTTTTTTCTTCCAGTTTATTATAATCTGTATTCTGGTCGCAGGCTTCACATTCTTACCCCGCTGCTTTACCTCTCCACCTGAGGCGAGATATTCCTGTTATACAGATTACTGTGCACTTACTAAAGTAATAACGAGTAGCCCTGCCCGCATCTGTCTTGCTATTCAGGTTCAGTTTGGACAACTCTTCTCAAGGAAAGTTATGATGTCTTAGTAACTATACTGGAGTCGTGTGGAGGGAATGTCTTCTGGAGTCCATTGGCATGAAACAAAACAGAACAACGTATTTCACTGTATTGCTGCCAGACCCTGCACACAAATGTAAACTGAAAATCTGCCTTCGACTCTTTGGAAATAGATGAGATATGGTTGATATCATCACGTGTAAGAAAGATGAAAGTAGGATTTTTTTAAGGTTTGGTTGTAATTGTCAGAATCCTGTTTTGAAAAGTAAAGTACTTTCAACATCTGTTTCATTTGATTCTGGCAGTGAGCCAGTGCAGCAGGTAACAGAGCCAGTATTAGAATCACACAAAGTTCAGATAAGACGCTTCGTTTTGCTCACATGTGATCATAAGTCAGTGTGTCTTTCCGTCCAGTAGGAATTCGGCAACTGTCCTTTGCATGAGGAATTAGAAAGTGTTTTCTAACCGTGAGGGAGTACTTTGTGACCCTTTCTGAGGAAACTAGAGATTCAGAACTACTTTCAACATTTTTCAAATCTATAATTGGTTAAGATGTGAATTTCTAAACTTGACTAGAGAAGTACATTGTAAAAAAATCAGTAAGAGTTAAGGGTTCCTGAAAGCCTTTAAAATATTCTCACGTATGACAGAAACTTGTTTAACAGGAATCTTTAAATAACAGCCTCCTGAATCGGAATATTCAACATGGGAAACTTGCTTTTGGTGTGTTCTGTCCTGGTTACTTAAGTACTAGCTATGTCAAAATGTAAAAAAACATAAGGTGAACGATGTCACAGACAGGAATAGACGTGTGTTTGTCTGGGGGTGGGAACCTTCAGGATTTTTAACTTACTCTCCAGTATTTGATGAAATAGCTGAAGGCCGTTGTAGCAATGTACAGGCAGTAGAGAACAGAGTAAGCTAAGAACTGAAGGAAAAATTTATAGTTGGAAAATCCAATGCAGTTATTAACCCTAAAAAAAAAAAAAGAAAGAAAAACTAGTTTGAAATCAGGACGCATTTATTGAGAGCACACTGATACAGAAGTGAGCTAAGCAATGGGAGTATGTCACTCCTGCTGTTTCGTTACGTGTTGTGCAGGAACTCGGGGGAAATCAAAGTCCCTTAACAGGTACAAACTGGAAAAACAGATTCATGTCTCACTTGTTCCTCCTTTCATTTTCAGACACACTGACACCTGGTCTACCTAATAGTTCTGGACTGATTCATGACACACCCAAGCGAACCTGAGTCTCTCCTG
>NW_006439816.1:697051-721836 GCF_000325575.1 Pteropus alecto
CATCTGCACTTAGGACAGTGCGGCTTGTTTGCGTCGGAGTTAGATGATTTCAGACTGGTTCTCTAGGTCAGATCTATATAAAGTTTGGAGAATTGCCAAAGTTAACAACCTAGAGTATTTCAAACATCAAGACAGCAAAAAACAGAACCGATGATGTAATACGAAAGAGGAGACCATTAGCTTTGTGACCCCAAAAATTCACTGCCATGCCTGTGGTGGTATATTATTCTTGCTTTAAAATCTTAAGCCTCCCACGCCCCTTACACAAATGCAAAGCCCAGTGAAGAGCAGAAACAGGCATGTTACAACTACGCTTAAGAAAGTAGGCGTATTGAGCAACTTTGACCCTTTTAGAGGAGAAAATTGAGTCAAAGGGACTTACCAAGGGCAGTGATGGTCCATTTTTAATACACACCTAAAAAGGGAGCAAAATACAGTGTGGTAAGTGGGGCTATGGATATGAAGCAGCACCTCATACTCGAACTCCAGGTCTCAGCAGTTACTTTCACATGGAACTAGCCCACTCATCCCTACATTTCCACTGTAGCTGCTCTGTGTCCCCAGTTAGTCCGAGCACGAACCAAGCATGGCGGTTTATAGGGTCGGGCTGGATCATGCCTTTCTAGTTTTTGAAAGGGGTTGGGAACTCTAGGATATTGATCCAGTTTTTCAAAGGGGCTGGGAACTCTAGGATATTGATCCAGAGCAAAGGTCCAAGATAACGCCCCTCACCTTGCTCAATACTCAGTTTGATAAAAGTGCAGAAGAAAACATGGCTACATTCTCTGTTTCATTCAAGGGTAAGAGAAAGATAGGTGGAACAAGCGCCCAAGAAAAAAGACGCAAATGCTATGTTTAGTAGCATAAAAACGGGGTTTTACAAAGCTGGAGCACCTTGAGTCCCAAAACAAAGTAGTATTGACTTATAACACAAAATATAAAATGACTATCCATACCTACATACCGATGTAAATAAACGATTGGATAAATAAATAAATGAGAGAGAAGAGACAAATCTCCCATGCAGAAGAATTCAAAATAATTTCTTTAGATTCTCTGCCTTCGAAGAAGGGGGACACAAGCACTCATCCCTTTAGGCTCGTGCCGCACATAGTGACTCCCTTCCAAAAGCTACTCCAGCCAGATGGTCAAGATTAACGTCGCAGCGGTAAGTCATGTTCACAGTACATACCCTTGATATGACATCATGAGAATGACACTTCGCCGCTATGGGCTTCCTCCCCAAAACACATTACCCAAGTCTGACCATGAGAAAAATGTCAGGAAAACCCCATTCCAAGTATATTCTGCAAAAGGCTTCAACATTAATCCTAAAAGCTGTCCAGGTTATCAAAAAAAGTAAAGTCTGAGAAACTGTCACAACTAAGAGGAGCATAAGAAGACATGACAACTGAATGTAATTTGGTATCCTGGATGGAATCGTGGAACAGTCAAAAACAGTAGGGAACCGAGGAAATCTACATGTGGATTCTGGTTTAAAATAATGTATCAATATTGGTTCATTAATTCTAACAAATGTACCATATTAATATAAGATGTTAATAATAGGGGAAGCTGTGGGACGTTTGAGAACTATCTTCACGATACATCTAAAACTGTTCTAAAGTATAACTTTTAAAAAAAGGTATTTTATTTTTCTTTCCTATCTTTAGAATAGTTGGAATAATCCTCCCTGTGAGAGTGTTCGGCGCGTGCTCATCATGATCAAAAGGAAATGCTCTTATCTAGGCATGGTTACGTGTTAAAATCAGTCATATTGTTGTCTAGGCAACCATCAATGGCCAAGCTCAGTCCAGGGGAAACACAGCTGTCACTTACATGGCACAGACAGAGCAGTGGTGGCAGCGATCTGGCTTAATCAAATGGCACCGGTCACAGAATCTAACAGCTATAGGAAAAATAAGGTGGTTAGCACCGGTTATGGTTCAATGTGACATCATATATTTTCCTAGCCTATCTGAATGGCTTGCTATACACTGATGACAAGTAGTCAAACTCGTCTTATTTCAAGTTATCAAGCAAAAGGAAGACTGCGTGTGGGAACTGCGGCATGTGCTTTTTCCCTGTCGGATCGATCTTGACAGCATCTTTTGGGAGATGAAGGTAAGGGGAAAAGTTTTCACATCTGGATATCTAATCATACGATTCTGTATTATCAAACAAAATATACTGTCAACTGCTTGAGTGATCTCGGGAAGATCATTTAGCCTCTGTTTGCTCCAACTTTCCCACCTGAAAACTCGGATTCATAGTTTATCTTTTCTTTCCAGAGGCTGGATTGTATGAGGTGGATAAAAGTAAAGCACGGTAAATAAAGTGGTTCTTAGAATCACAATTTGGAGAACAGAAGAGATATTCTAGTTCAAGTCACCATTTCGCAAATGAAGACCTGAGCCGTATGAAGTGACTTATACAAAGTCACACAGCAAGTGAGTGGCAGGGCCGTGACCAGTACAGTTAGTTCAGGGTTCTCTTCACTCTGTAAGTCTGATACGAAAGATCATTTCTCCCTCCTTCCCTCCCTCCCTGCCTCCTTCTTTCCTTCTTTTATTTAAGAATTTATTTAAAAATTTAAAACAAAGGCATTTTTGAATTAAAAAAATTGTTTTCAATTACAGTTGACATACAATATTGTTAGTTTTAGGTGTCTAATCACGACATAGTGATTAGACATTTATATAACTTATGAATGTACTCTTTAAGTACTTTAAAATATTTTGCCCGGCCTCCTCCTGTCCGGCAACCATAAAAATGTTCTCTGTATCTATGAGTCTATTTCTGTTTTGTTTGTTTATTTTATTTCACTTAGTGTAATACCCTCCAGGTCCATCCACGTTGTCGCAAATGGCAAGATTTCTTTCTTTTTTATGGCTGCGTAATAGTCCATCGTGTGTGTGTGTGTGTGTGTGCGCGCGTGCGCCACATCTTCTTTATCCATTCATCTATTAATGTACATTTTGGTTGCTTCCGAATCTTGGCTACTGTAAACAAAGCTGCAGAGCACATAGGGGTGCATGTGTCTTGTCAAAAAGGCATGTTCCTTTCCTTTTCATCTCCTCTGTGTTTTTGGAGTATGACTGTTTAATGAGATTATTTAATGACTAAAATTATGAGTAATTAGAGCAAATATAGTCATTCCATCTAAATTGTACATGAGGCACATATAACTGATTCAATGTAATGCTAATTCGGCAGAGCCTGTGTTCATTTCTAGCAGTCGGGGGGAGGGCGGTGACCAAAGTATGAGTACAGTTGAGGCAAGGAGGGAGGGGGGGCATGCACGTTTGAGTCCTTCAGCATGTCGTTAAAGATATGGCCAATGTCACTGCACAGTTTAAGCCAGCACCTCTCACTCAGAGATGATTAGCAATAGCTGCCTGATTATTCATTCCTCTCTCATTCTTGCAGCCCTACAAGGCTTTCTCTACAGAATAGCTAGGTAGTCTGTTAAAAGGTAAATCAGATCATATCATTCTCCACTTAAAGCCTTCGATACATTTCTAACACCCTTAGAATAACAACCAAACTCCTCACTTCGGCCCGCATCGTCTGCCTTCTGCCTGCCTCTTCAACCTGAACTTGGACCAGTCTCGACCTACGATGCTCCAGCCACAGTGGTTGTCTGTCTGCTCTTATACAACAAGCTTGCTCCTGTCCCGGGGCCTTTTGTACTTGCAGTTCCTCTTTATTATTCCGGTCTCAGACCAAATGACATTTCTTCAGAGAAGCCTTCTCTATTACTCTGTGTTGTGGCGACTACAAACAAATGCTTCAAGAGTCCGGGGAATAGTAAGTAGTGAATAGTAAGCAGCCAGTTGGAGACTAGATATCTAATCCATACTGTATGAATCCATTTATGTAAAATTCTAGAGCAGGTAAAAGTAATCTATGGTGGAGAAATAGCAGAATAGTGGTCGTCTTTGATGGCGGTGGTGGGATTTACTGGGAAGGAGCATGTGAGAAATTTCTGGCATGTGGAAATGTTTCCAGAGGTTTTGCTGACACAAGTGTGTACATCTGCGGAAACACTGAATGGTACACTTAAGATTTGTGCGTGTTTTTTATATGTATATTTCACCCAGAAAATAACGGTAAAATATTTAGGTGGATATGTACTGATATCTGCTACTTCCTTTAAAACGTACCAAAAAATAAGATTGCTGTGTGGACGATGGATAGAGGGGCGGATTTGTGGACAAATGTGTGATAAAGCAAAATAGTAAAATGTTAGTGGTAGGCTGTAGTGGCAGCTATACAGATGTTTAGTGTATAATTCTCCCTTCTTGGATATATGTTTGAAAATTTTTATAAGAAAATGTTCAGAAAAAACTCTCTAGTGTTTTCCAGAAGAGAGGAGAAAAAAGGGTCTAGGCTGAGGATATATATGACCCAGGCTTTCTGAGAGCCTTGCTAATCTAGCTGTCCATTTGACTTGAGATGAACTGACCTCCACTCCCGGTTCTCGTGTACACTGGTAGCTTCTTGGCCATATCAACAAGCATCTGCTTTTGGACCTCAGGTCTCTCTTCATTTTCATAGCGTTCTTTGTCTGTATAGGACAAGTGGAACTGGAAGCAGAAGTCAGAAGCAAGACTTTATTTTCCAAGGGTGACAGGAAAAAATTAAAAACAAAAACAATAGTTATGGAGAAGAAAATATTTGTTATCTACCCTTGAAAGCCGGGTACCTATTTGGCTTATAACTTTCTCTGGATAATTATCTCAATGATCTTATCTGACTTTTATCTCTGTCTTCATAACTCTGTGTGATGGGTGGTACTGTTTTATAAATAAAATAAAACTTAGATTAAGTACCTCGAGCATTGTTACATTTCACTCAACTAAGAGTAGCAAAGCTAAGCCCCCAACCCAGTTCACTTACTCCAAACTCATGCCCTCCCGCCTCCATCATACCACAATATGATGTTGCATTCAGATGTGGACACCTTGCTGCCAGGACCCTGTCGATGATTAACTAGCTTGTTATTAAGTTGTGAGTATTTTTCATAGGTAACATTCTTGGAGAATCCGGATGAGACTGCTTGCAACATTATCTGCATGTCCTAATCTTGCAAATGAGTAAAAATTTGGATTTTCTTGCTATTTCAGAAATGTTTGGGCTGGTATGGCGCTTATTGCCATGTTTGTGCCATACTTTGCTAATCTTGCAAAAGATGCCAACCATTTTCCAAAGTAATACAGACTCGAAAGCTTTCTTCTGTCTGGGCCAAAGCATAGGCAGAGGTGAAAAAGAGAAGAATCTGTGTTCAGATGTTCTGCGTTTACACCTCATCTCTGCCACTTAATAGTTAAAAAATTACTTTTGAAAATCAGACACTCTCAATCTGAGTTTCTTATCTATAAAATAGAGGCAATAATACTAACTTCACGAGTTAGTGCAAAAGCGCTAGATAGTAACAAGTAATTACAAGTCCAGTTTCTTAAGTCATTAAAAATATTTGATATTGCCCATATTTTTAATTTCAACCATTCTAGAAAGTGTGAAGCGGTATCTTACTGTGATTTTAATTCACACTCCGCTTTTCATAAATTTATTGGCCATTCGAGTATCTTCTTGTGAAATGCCTATTCGAGCCTTTTGTCCACTAAAACAGAACGAGGTTGTTTGTCTTTTGTGTATTGATTTGTAGGAATTCTTTATATATTTTGGACGCCAGTCCTTTGCCGAGTATTTTCTACCAGTCTGTGGCTTTTCTTTTTACTTCCTTTATGGAAGCATTTTGATGAACAGAAGATCTTGGTGGGAGTGTAAATTTACAGAGCCACTTTAGAAAACTGTTTGGCATTATGTACTTAAGCTAAATATGTGCCCGTCCTATGACTCAGCGATTCCATTCCTAATTATATACCCAAGAGAAATCGGTGTGTGCGTGTGCGTGCGTACCGAAAGACATGTATAATGTTCATAGCAGGTTTGTTCATAATAGAAAAAAATAGTAACAACCCAAGTGTCCTTCAATTGATGAATGGATAAACCAACTGTAATAAAAGGGAATAGCTAATAGCCGTAAAAGGGAATGAACAAATGAAAGATATGTCAACATGAATGAATCTGGAAAACGTATTGAGTGAAAGGCTTACAGGAAATAGTGCAAACTATGATTCTTCCGTCGGGAGGGTCAAAAATAGGCAAAGCTAATCTATGGTGATGGAAGTCAGATTAGGGGTTACCTCCGAGAGGAGGTCGATTGGGAAGGGGCATACAGGAGATTTCTGAGGTGTTAGAAATGCTCAAAATCTTAACCTGGATGACGATTATAAGAGTGTATAAATAGGTAAAAATTCATCGAATTATATTCTTTACAGCTTTATTCTTGGATTAGAGTATGTATGTTATACATCAATAAAGTAATAAAACTAATAATAAAATACTTAAGATAACTTAAATGTATGTAACTTTAAAAATTGGAAATCAGTAAAATCACTCTATTTTTAAGAAACATACCTAGCGGTGCATCTTTGTGATGTCATGCCACCCTTCAGTAGAATGAGAACTGAGTTCTGCCCGGGGCATGCAGAGATGTGTAGGGGCACTTTGGGTTATTAGGAGAAACGTGGTGCGCTATGGTCGTTTAGTGGGTGGGAGCCCAGGGTGCTAAGGGTTCTGTGATGAACTGGACAGATGCACACAACTAAGAATTTTCCCAACCGAAAGACTATAAATCAATGTTATAAAATAGTTAACTAAATAACGCAAATTTAATATAAAACTGTTTTTTTTTTCTTAAATAAAATTATACCGACTGACAAAAAAAATGAAGTTTTTAACAATTCTTTTTAATTCTGGTAATTAAAAGTAGCACATCGGGGCAGCCCTTTAATTTGGGGGATGTCTTTGGGAATATAACTTCTTGTGGTACACTGTACTTGCTTGAAAGGGAGAGGCAGAGTTGTTACTGCTTGTATGTGATGAAAACTTTGCGGTTATTCAAGAAATTGGCTTTGGTTTGGGATAGGATGCCATGCCTGGATACCCAATTTCTGGCACTAATAAAGCCTTTTCGAGGATTAGAATGCAGTGAGTCAGTAAATGCATGTTGGATGGGACAATAAGTGATAGATTGGGATATACTTGGTACTAGATAAATCGATATTGTGGCTATTAAATAAGCCCCAAAGACTCACCTTTTCTTTTGACCAATTAAAAATGATGAAGATGTGGTCTTAGACATTACACATTTGCTGCGCTTGTCTAAATCCTGTCATCACCTCACCCAGTTTAGGCCTACACAGTTCTCACCCGCTCATTCTTTCTACTGGCCTACAAGCTTCATAAATAGTGCGAAGGGGACAATTATTTTTATGAAGTTAAAATTCATATAACATAAAATTCCATTTGAAAGTACACATTTGATAGTGTACAATTCAGTGGCATTTAGTACATTCATAGGGCTGTGCAACCATCACCACTATCTAGTTTCAGAATATTTTCAGTGCCCCGAAAGGAAACCCCATATGCACTAGGCAGTTATTCCCTATTCTCTGCATCCCCAGACCCTGGAACCACTAATCTACTTCCTCTCTCATTGGATTTTCCTTTCCGGATATTTCATATAAGTAGAATCAAACAATATGGGCCTTTGGTGTCTGGTGTCTTTCAATTAGCATTGTATTTGTAAGGTTCGTCTCTGTTGTAGTGTGTATCAGTAACACATTCCTTTTTATGGCTGAATAACATTCCATTGTATGGACATACTACGCTTGATTTATTCATTTTATTCATGTATAATATGGGTGCTTTTAAACTTTTTGGTTATAGTAATAATGCTTTATAAACAATTGTTTCTAACCATTTGTTCAAATGCCTGTTTTCAGTTCTTTTGAGTATATACCTAGGAGAAGACTTGCTGAATCATATGGTAATTCTATGTTTAACATTATGAGGAACCACAAAACTGTTTTTTACACCAGCTACACCATTTCACATTCCCAGTAGCAATGTCTGAGGATTCAGGTCCAAACCAACACTTGTTATTTTCCACTTTCCTTTTTCCTTCCTTCCTTCCTTCTTTCCTCCCTCCCTCCCCCTTTACCTCTCTCCCTCTCTCCTTCCTCTCTCTCTCTCTCCTTCCTCCCTCCCTCCCTCCCTCCCTTCCTTCCTTCCTGTCTATCTGTCTGTCTCTTTCTTTCTCTTTCTCTCTCCCTGCCTCCCTCCCTGGCTCCTTATCTGTCTTTCCCTCCCTCCTTATCCATCTTTCTCTCTCTCCCCACACTCTCTCCCTCTTTCTCCCACCCTCCTTCCTTCCTTTCTTTTCAATCATATTGAGTGTGAAGTGGTATCTCATTGTGGTCTCGATTTGCATTTCTGTTGACTAATCTTTTCATGGGCTTGTTTTCATGTGCTTTAAGTAGACATTTAAAGAAATGTCTATTTAAGTCATTTGGCCATTTTTAATTGGGTTGTTTGTCTTTCTGTTGTTGAGTTTTAAGAATTTTTATATATTCTGGATACTTGGCATTTATGAGATATATGATTTGCAAATATTTTCTCCCATTGTTTGGGTGGTCTTCTCACTTTCTTAATAGTTTTGTTTGATGCACAAAAGTTTTAAATTGTGATAAAGTCTAATTTATCTAATTTTTCTTTAGTTTCCTGTGCTGATGGTGTCCCATCTAAACCATTGACAAATGCAAGGTCATGAAGATGTTTCCCTATGTTTTCTTTTAAGAGTTTAAAAGGTTAAGGTCTTACATTTTGGTCTTTGATCCATTTTTTCTTGTGATAAATATACACAACAACATTCAACCATTTAAACTGTTTTTAAGTACACAGTTCAGTGGCTTTAAGTACATTCACATTGTTGTGTAACCATCACCACCATCCATCTTCAGTCCTTTTTCATCTTTCTAAACTGAAATTCCATACTCTCCATCACCACTTCCCACCAGCTCCTAGCAACCACCATATTACTTTCTGTCCCTGTGAATTTGACTACTCTAAGTACTTCCCATGAGTGCAGTTATACAGTATTTGTCTTCTTATGACTGGCTTATTTCACTTAGCATAAAGTTCTCAAAGTCCATCCCTGCTGTAGCATGTGTCAGAATGTCCTTCCTTTTTAAAGCTGAATAATATTCCATGGTATGTACATATCGTGTTTTGTTTACCCATTCATCTATCTGTTGATGATGACTTGAGTTTTTTCCACCTTTGGCTATTGTGAATAATTTATGAACAAATGTTGAATAATTGTGTACAGACGTCTTTTTGATATCCTGCTTTTAATTCTTTGGGGTATGTACTTAGAAGCGGAATTGCTGGATCACATGGTAGTCCTATTTTTAACTATTTGAGGAACTATCATGCTATTTTCGCAGCAACTGAACCATTATATATTCCCACCATCACACAAGGGTTCCAATTTTCCATACCCTTGCCAATACTTGCTATTTTCCACATTAAAAACAAATAGTACATGGAAACTGAGGTGTTCATCGATAGACGATTGGGTAAAGAAGCCGTGGTACATATATGCAATGGAATATGACTCAGCCATAAGAAGAGACGAAACACTGCCATTTGTGACAACACGGATACATCTTGAGATAATCATGTGAAGTGAAATAAGCCAGACAGGAAAAGTTGAGAATGATATGATTTCACTCATATGTAGGATATAAAACTGAAAGCAACAAACGAACAAGACAAACAAAAACTCAGAGAGAGACAACAGTTTAGTGGTTACCAGGGGAAGGGAGAGGGGGCAGGTAGAGTAAGGTGGTCAAATATGTGGTGATGGAAGGAAATTTAACTTGGGGTGGTGAACACACAATGCAATATACATATGATATATTATTGAATTGTACACTTGAAACTTATATAATTTTATTAACCAATGTCACCCCAATAAATTTAATTAAAAAAATAGTTACCTATGTTAAAACTAAAAAAAAGTAACCATACTAATGGATACGAAGTGGTATTTCATTGTAGTTTTGACATGTATTTCCCCAATGATTAATGATGTCGAGTATTTTTTCATATCTTTGTTGGTCATATGTTCATCTTCTTTAAAAAAATGTCTATTCAAGTCCTTCACCCATTTTAAAAATCAGGTTGTTGGGGTTTTTTCCTTGTAGAGTTACAATAGTTCTTTTACATTCTGAACATTTAACCCCTTGCCAGATATATCATTTGTGAATATTTTCTCCCATTCTGTAAGTTGCCTTTTCACTCTGTTGGTTGTGTTTTGATGTCCAGAAGTTTTAAATTTTGAAGTAGTGCAATTATCTATTTTCAATTCTGTTTTGGTGTCAAATCCAAGAAATACTTGCCAAATTTAATGTCATAAACCTTATCTCCTATGTTTTCTTCTAAGGGTTTTATAGTTTTAGCTTTTTAGGTTTAGGTCTTTAATCCATTTGAGTTTACTTTTGTCTATGGTATAAGGTAAGGGTCCACCTTCATTATTTCGCATACGCATAATCAGTTTTCCCAGCACCATTTGTTGGAAAGACTGTTTTCCCCATTGAGTGGCCTTGGTACTCTATTCAAAAAATCCTCTGACCATATATGTGAGGGTTTCTTTCTTGGCAATTTCTTTCATTAGTCTCTGTGTCTGTACCACATTGTTTCGATTACTGTAGCTTTGCAGTAAGTTTATACATGTGGAAGTGTGACACCTCTAACTTTGTCTTTTCCAAGATTGTTTCGGCTACTTGGGGTTTCTAGAGATTCCATATGATTTTTAGGATGGAATTTTTCTATTTATGAAAAAACATCACTGGGATTTTGACAGAGATTGGATTGAATCTGTAAACTACTTTGACAGAGTAAAGTAGTAATGACATCCTTAACAACATTATCTTTTCCAATTCATGAAATTGGGACATATTTACATTTATTTGTTTCTAATTGTATTTGGAAATTTTTTTTAGTTTTTAGTGTACAAGATTTTCACCCTCTTAGTTAATTCTTAAGTATTTTATTTTTTCATGCTATTTTATTTCTTTGAGGTGAAGTTTTAGTTAAAAATTATATTTCTCCAATAGATATATATGCTTTTACGTGTTATCTATTTCTTTTTGTTTGTTTTTTTCAATAACAATAGACATCCAATATTATATTAGTTTCAGGTGTATAGTATAGTGGTTAGACAATTCTGTAGCTTACAAAATGATCCCCCCCAATTATAAACTGAAAATGATCGATTTAACTGTTGTAGCTTTTTTCCTAAAAGTGGTCTTCCAGAGTCTCCCCGAGTTCTAAAATAATACAGTTTTGTAGAATTGAACAAGACGAGGTTTCAGAATCCAAGTGGGTTCTCATTTCTCTAATTATATTACCACTGCATGTAGTGCTTTCCTAGTTTTCAATATATCTATCCATGGCTGGCGAATTCAAGAACTCTTTCAATAGACAATCCTACCCTTCATTTACCTTTATCCCTAAGTCCTTTTTAAAGATTACCCTGAATCTCTCTTTTGTAATGGAAGGTTTTTTGTTCCTCTTTTTGCCCTCTTCTCGGCCTTTTTGGCATATCCGCTTCCCTCTCTTTTTAGCCTTTATGAAGTAACCAGTATTCTTACCTTCTGGTTTGGCTGTTGTGGCAGTGTAAAAATAGACTTCCAGTAGGTCCAGGTAAAGAACACAAAGATGGCATGGTAGAATATGAGGTAGATAACTGAAATTTAAGAAAAAAAAGTATTTACACTGTCTTTTTGTCCATTTCTAAGAGTTCAGAAAGACATAGATCTCAACAAGAAATGTCTATTTTGTTTTCCTATTACCAAGTATTTTTGTATTACTATGAAATATTAATTCTTACTTTGTCCCACACAGTGACAGAAACAATTTATAATGCCAAATTTTAAACCCAAAGGAAACCGTCAACAAATAAAAAAGTCAATCTTCCAAATGGGAGAAAATATTCGCCAATGATACATCTGATAAGGAGTTAATATCCAAAATTTATAAAGGACTCATACAATTCAACCCAAACAAAAGCAATCCAATTTAAAAAGGGACAGATAAAATTCAACACCAAAAAAACAAACAACAAAAAAAACCACCCCAAGCAATCCAATTAAAAAATGGGCAGAGGACCTGAATAGGCGTTTCTCCAAAGAGGACATACAGATGGCTAACAGATATAAAAGATGCTCAACATCACTAATCATCAGGGAAATGCAAATTAAAACCACAAAGAGATATCGCCTCACACCTGTCAGAATGGCTATCACCAGTAAATCAAAGATCAAGTGTCATTAAAAAATAAAGACTGAGATTTGGAAAACTTTTAAAAATAGCCTACTGAAATTGATCATAGGCATATCCTATGACCCAAAGACCGAGTGCTGGAGAGGATGTGGAGGAAAAAGAACCCTCATACGCTGCTGGGAGGAATGCAGATGGGTGTAGCCACTATGAAAACCAGCTGGAAGTTTCCTCAAAACATTAAAAATAGAACTACCTTACGGAAGATGCATGTTTTAAAAGCTGCCATTTGATTCTGGGAGTAAAGGGAAAACATTGTTTATGATACTGTCAGGGAAGCTACTGTAGCCAATGGTCATTATCTTTGTCACTATGAGTACTGATGAGATGAGAATGATAGCATTTGCATAGCACTACAGAGTTACAATGTGCTTTGATACTATTATCTCATTTTATTTTTTCAATTAATTTGTGAGATAGGTAATAGGATAGGGAAAGTCGATTAACTATAGGGGTAGTGGATTATGCGAAGCCACACAGGTACTAACTACATAACGTAACCAGATTTTAAACAGAGGACTTCTGACTCTAAATCGTAAGTTCTTTTCAGTAGTTTCAAAGACTACACACTTTTGAATCATGCATTGTACCGTTGAGACAATTATAAAAGTGGCTCCTCACTTATTTTTATACCCTTTGCCACCTAATAGCTCTACCGATATGGGAAATCTCAGTATTCTCCACAGACGTCATTATAAGACTGAAGGTCAGATTACTGTTTCATTTTGAGTTCTTGCATGGTAAGTTCTTATTACTTAAATCCATCAGAAAGACTCAAGGGAATGATGTTACTCACGACCAAGTTAATGGGGCTGAGCCTCTCACACATGTATGACTGAATTGAAAAAATTGGTCCAGTGCTCCTAGCCCTCTGGTAAAAGATTTCTTTTTATGTGCTTGATTTGTGTAATCGTGAAATCTCATTTTAAAATTCAAGCAACATAAAGTAAAAAGTAAATGTCCACCCTACACATACATCTAATTTCCCACTTCTACCTCCTAAGGTATAATACCTGTTTGGTTTGGTGTTTGATGTGTATCATTCCAGATCTTCTTATTTTTATATATTTACATGCTTATATGAACATAACACATATGGAATTTTTATAATATTAAAATTTTTTCGTTGTGTTTCTTTTGAAAGGTAATACATCCACCCACAAGTTTCAAAAATTTGAAGGTATAAAATAATACACAGTGAAAAGTCTTCCTTCTGTCCCTGTCCCTCAACCACCTAGTTCCCTGGAAGCAAGAAATGTCAGTGCACAACTTTATTCCGTATTCTTTCAGATTTTATACATTTAAAAGCACCAAAACGGTGTGCTTTTTTTCACACAAATAGCAGTATTCCAAACACACCGTTTTTTACCTCATTTCTTTTTCGCTTGCTGTAAGTTGGAGATCATTCACTTAATATGACTCGGAAAGAGAGAGCTTCCTCAGTCTCATTTTAAAAAGCTGCACGGGATTCCATTGCACGAATGTACCATAATTTACTTAGCCAGACTGTCTCTGATGGGAACGGTGCTTTCCTCCTTCTCTGGCTAATACAAATAATGCTGTAATGAATAACCTTGTATATATATCATTGGCGCATGGACTGAAAATATCTATAGGATCAATTCCCTTAAGTGGGATTGCTAGGCTCAAACCTAGGCCTTTTGGTAGATATTGCCAAATTGCCATTAAAAAAAGTTTTCTTTACAATCTCATCACCAATGAATGAGAGCGACTTCCTCCATTGCCTTGCCCTCATGAAGTGTTATTACAATTTTTTTATCTTAGGCGGGACTTTTTAAATGTTTCTTTGTGTGTTATCTTTACTGTTTTTGTTTCTTTGACTTCATGAAGTTTATACAGGGAAGATTCCATAACTATCTAGGTTAGAAGGGACATATGTTAACCCCCGTTCCTTCAGTATGGAATGGGAATATGGGACCTTTGATTACAAAGAAATTAAGAAAAATAATTATATGTTTACCCTCTCATTGTGCACTTCAAAGGTAATAAGCTTCAGCAATTTGGATCACCTGAATAGTGAGAACTAAACTCTTACACTTGGTAATATTTTAAAGATATTTATTTTTTGTTCCAATGATTGGGATGGGAACTGTGGGACTGTAACTTGTTTCAGGTCATACTACTAATTCATAACCGGTCTAATCATGAAGCTGGCAACAGCTGGCTCCCACTCCTGTATTCTAAGCTTTCACAGAAGTTATGAGTACTTTTCTATAAATGGGTGGAACATGAGATTAAATGGCCAAACTAAAGTCATTCAGTAGATCGGTAGAACAGGAACTATACACTAGATTTAATAAAAATCTTAGAGAAAGTCAAGAACATAGAGATCATTTAGTTCAACCTCTTCAGTTTATAGACAGGTAACTGAGGCCCAGAGAGGTAAGTGACTTCATCAGGGTTACCCAGCAAAGTTGTAGAAGAAATGGAACCGAATTCAGCTTTCCTCACTTCCGGTCCAGAGCTCTTTTCCTCAGAACAGTGGCTCTCAAATTTCAGTGTGTATTTAAATCAACTAGGGAGATTATCAGAAGGCAAATTCCCAAGCTCTACACAAAGATTCGGAATCAGTAGTTTGAGGTGGAGTCCAAGAATCTAGCAAGTCCCCCAGGTGATTCTGAGACACATGAACCATGAGAAACAGAGTCTTAGAGCTCTTCGGTTGTTCGGTCTGTGTCCCAAGGAGGAAGCTCCTCTTCAACATGCCGGGCAGGCAATTCACCACATCGCCGCCACCTTCCAGCCCGCGCTGAGTACTACTGAACTATGGATAGGCCCCATGATTCTCAATTTCCTATCTAGAATTACTATCTAGAATAATCATTCTTACAAACTGCAGGGACACTGAGTCTTTCTTTTCAGGTGTGGTGCTCAAGTAAGATTTCAGATAACTAGAGAGATCAGACAGCTAGTGAACTGTATCCGTGAACTGCCACTACTCAATGACCTTGAAATGAAGTGGGGAAACATCTTTTCGAAGCAAGCTGGCACAGTAGAGCCTTTTGCTTATCTGGTAGCGATCACAGTCATGTGGTCCCAGAAGCTGCTGGAGCTGTGATTACCATATGAAAGCCAGAAGCTTTTCAAGTGTTTTTTTTTTTCTTTCCACAATATGAAAAGGTTTTCAGGAGCAGAAATCAGCTATAGGGAACATGACCAAGTCCCAGAGAAAAGTCCATCTACACATGCAGTCGTTCTGAATCGAGTCGCTGTGTTGCACTGTCAATATCCCATTCTAGGAATAGCTTCTGAAATGAGAATTACTACTTGAGCTTTTTTCCCGAAATAAATGATTTATAAACACCTTGATAAATTATGGAATCTGAAACTACATGGTGGAAGTAGCATAAAGTTGTTATTACCAACCTCTTCAGCCAGCTAGAAAAGTTGCCTTTTCTAGGTGTCGCTCCCAGGGACTAATGGGAAGTGAGTGAGTGTGCGTGTGCGTGTGTGTGTGCATGGGCGCGCGTGCATACACGTTCTTGTGTGACTAATAATGAATGCTATGGCTGTCACTGTGGCAATTATCTAACATACCTCTTTTCCTTAAAAGGTATTGTTGGAAGCTGTTTAGTTTTAAAAGACACTATTTTCTGTAATATCTTTTGTATAAATTGACCAAAAGCATTGGCCTGGGTGATGGGGTAATGGGGGGAGGGGCGTACCTTTCAATTACATACTGTTATTCAGATAGGAACGGCTACTGTAGTTTTAGCAATTGAAAGAGCCCTCACTCAAATCCAATTTTGGCTCAAGCTAGAAATCCCCAGATTATGATCGAGAGTAAATTTGTCACCCAGACAGTCACTTCTCCCTTTGAGTATGACACCTAGCAATGAGGTGTCGACACTAATATTTGAGAGCCTTACTTCGCTTTCATTGCTTTATAAGCTCTAACGAAAAGCTACACCTTGTCTCTCAGCTATTTGAGGGAGTGTTTGGGGAGAACGGGGTTAGAGGCCCATAGATTGTAGTCAAAGAGCTAAGGATAGGTCATGAGAATACAACTGCTCAAGAGTTGTCTCCATGATTTAGCTATCCGCTAGGAGAACATGAGATTTTTCTTCAGAGCTGGTTCCAAGGTTTAGCCAGCTGTTTCGGGTGTACAGCACAGTGATTAGACATATAAATCTGGTACCCATGTGACACTGCACATAGTTACTACAATATTACTGACTGTATTCCCTCTGCTGTACTTTACATCACATGACTATTTTGTAACTACCAATAAAAGTACCAGTTTGGGCCTTCTGAGCCATGCTTCTCTTGCTCAGGGCCACCTCCATGTCTGGAAGTGTACTTTCCCTTCTAAGAAAACTTTTCTACTGTAGAAAAAAAAAGTACTAATTTGTACCTCTTAACCCCTTCCCCATTTTTCACTCATCCCCGTAACACCTCTCCATCTGACCATCACCAGTTTGTTCTCTGTATGAGTCTGTTTTCAGTTTTTTGGTTCATTTATTTTGTCTTTAGAGCGCACATATAAGTGATATCATATTTGTCTTTCTCTGTCTGACTTACTCCACTCAGCACAATTCACTCTAGGTGATCCCTTTACTCTTAGTCTGTGTGTATCTTTCATTCTGATGTGAGTCTCTTGGAGGCAACATATGTAAGGATCTTGTTTTCTTATCCATTCAGCGACCCTATCTTTTGATTGGAGCATTTAATCCACTTACACTTATGGTAATTGTTGATAGATATATAGTTCTTGCCATTTAATTATATATTTTTTCTTTTTTTTTCCTTTTTTCTTCTTAAAGAAGTCCCTCTAACATTTCCTGGGCAAGAAAAAGTTACTATATTTCCTGTAATACTGGCTTGGTAGTGATGAATTCTTTTAACGTTTTCTTGCCCAGGAGGCTCTTTATCTGTCCTTTGGTTCTAAATGATAGCTTTCCTGGGTATAGTAGTCTTAGTTGTAGATCGTTGGTTTTCATCACTTTGAACATTTTGTGCTAGTACCTTCTGGCCTGCAAAGTTTCTGTTGAGAAATCAGCTGACTGTTTTATGGGAGCTCCCTTGTAGATAACTAACCGCTTTTCTCTTGTTGCTATAAGAATCTCTTTGAATTTAACCTTTGGCATTTTAATGATGAGGTGTCTTGGTGTGGGCCTCTTTGGGTTCATCTTGCTTTGGACTCTCTGTGCTTCCTGGGCGTGTATGTCTATTTCCTTCACCAGGTTAGAGAAGTTTTTTGTCATTACAGTTTCTTTCTCATTAAAATGGACATAAGTGTGTCTACATCATTGTGTTGATGTAAATATTGAAGGAGACAACATATATACAATACTTAGGAGGGCACCTGGCACAATAAATTATAGTTTCCAGTAATAACAATATTTTTGTCATTGTTCCTATTATGAAAGTGCACTATCTAAACCCCCACCTAATTTGTCTTGAAAGCTTATTGTGGAAAGTTATATATATGTAATCTTTGACCTTAAGAACCATACATAAGAATAAGAAGCAACTCAAGACTTGCTTTAAGGCTATAATAATAGTAGCAAGCATTTAAAGGGTAACCCATATGTGCTTTACTCAACACTACTGTAAATGCTTTACATGCGTTAATTCATTACATTTTCACAACAACTTTATGAGCTAGGAAGCATTATTATTTCTATTCTACACATGAATAAAATGAGCACAAAGAAGGTAAAATAATTTACTAGGATGTAGTGAAGCCAGGATTTGAATTTAGACAGTTCATCTTCAGAACTCATACTTTTAACTATTGCGGTCTACTGTCTTCCCGCCACTCTGCTCTGTGGCTTTTATAGTCAACACCTCTGTTAAATGAGTAACAGCAAACAGGAGATTTAAAATGGCACAATATGAATGCTATGTAGTTAATGAATTAAAATTAATTCCCATGAAGTGAGAATTGAAAGTGGCTATGTAAAGTGGCTACATAAACACTTACGATTATGCCTGATAAAATAATGTAAACCTAAAGGTTTGTCAAAACTCGTGCTTCACTTATACATTTTTAATGGAAAATACCTTAATATCTTTAGAATGGTAGAATAAACTGCAGACCAAGCCAAGATGGGGATGAGAAGTGGAGAGTAGTACAATAAATATATTGAAAAAGTGAGGGTGAAGGACTTAGCCCTTAAGAGCCCCCAGCAGAGCCTTAGTCCATGCCTTGAAGAGGGGATGATTTGGATTTTAAAAAAAAAAGGCAAGGTATCTAGGAAAACAGTGATGAACCAAGAGAGAGCCTAGGATCACTATGGCCAACAGAGTGGCTATCTGTGCCCGTCTCTATCATAAATCCTGGTAACTTTCAATTCCTGTCCTATAGCCAAAGGGGCCACTGAGAATGTGTTTTGCTCCAACCTCTGGGTAAATTTCTTAAAAACCATCGTCCGAAACTTTCCACTTCTGTGTATTCCTGGGAAAGTTGCTCAAATTATAGGCTTTCATGTAACTCACTTTTAGATAGAAAGAGAGATACAGTCCCCCCAATATAATTCACCCTACCCTCTTACCTTTTTCTGCTGGGCTCAAAACAGTCACTGTGGAAAAAGAGGAAAAGGTCAAAATTAGTGACATTTTAAAACATAATTTTCTAATCCATTTTTCCATAGCATCATTTTTGAGCAATTTAGTCTGTGGTACTTTAGGGACTCATCAGCTTGCTGAGATAAGGGAGGGCAAAGATTAAATTCTATCGTTTGCTATCTTCCTTCATCTTAAACCTTGAGTAGTTAAGAATTTCTACTCATTCAACAAATACAGGTATAACTTGATTTTTTAAAAAACAGCAAATGGTAACACTAAAGCTATAAAACATGGTAGTAAGATCTGAAAAGCCGATTAATAAGGAGATGATTATTCATTTTCTCAAAGTATTCACTGTCGAATGTCTTTAAATACCAAGCACCTCTTGTATATTTAGAGGTAATATAGTGTGGAAGTTGCATGCCAGCTCTGAAGTCAGACTGTCTGAGACAGAAGCCCAGTCACACTATTTTGTGATCCTGGGCAAGATCCTCAACTTCCCTAACAGTACCTACCTCACAAGGTTACTTGAGATTTAAATGAGTTAATGCATGTAGTGCCAAATGAACATTATTATATTTGAACTAAGATTTCACACAATCTCAGAAGTGAAAGAGACTTTAGCAATTTTCTAGTTTATCTGTCTCGTTTTACAGATGGGAAAATGGGCTAGAGTAGCATCAAATGATTTGCCCGAGATCATAGAGCAAGTCAGTGGTAGAGTTAGGACTAGATTCCAGCCTCGAGGGCTTTTCCATGTGCTGTGTCTGCCTTTCTCAATCATTTCCTGCTGGCTTACCACGACATATACAAAACTTTTGTCAGAATGTCATTTGTACGAACTGAGGCCTACCGGTCTTTACTGGTCACCACCGACATCTACGTGCACTTGTACTAGGGGCTGAAGAAAGGTGAAATTACAAAGCGTGGCTCTCAATCTTGAGAAGCTTTAAATAGGATAGTTTTTATATACAATGATAAACACTTAAGGGTCAGAAAAACGGAGGGAAACCCAGAAAATGAAACTATATTCTAGCGGCTATTTCCTTGGGTTCTTCATCAGTCATACCTTCTCTTTTTCTCCATTTGCAAGTGTTTTTGTTGAGTCTTTAAAAATTCTCCTTTTAATAATGATTTGAATGGACTTCGTCAGATTTCCATTTTTGTCTGTGTCACTGCACAGAGTTAATCTTCAAAGTACAGGCGAATATTTTTTCTTCCTTACTATTTCTTTTATGACTACAAGCATTCATGAAATCTCTATCAAATGACTAACTGATCCAAAGTTCAAGGAACAGAGACTTTAGAGACCACACATAACAAAGAATACAGTCTTTAATATAGAAAAAAATAACTGAACAAGTGAATAACAACTCAGAACAGGAAGCAAAAACAAACCCGGAGTAGCGAAGAATCAGACTTCTATTTACATAGGTAAATATAAAAGCCATGTAGTATTGTATTTTTGTTTTTCCACTCTTCTTTTATTTACTATATGATTTAAAAGACAAATACATAAAGTTAACATGTTAATTGTAATACACAAAATAAACACTAGGGAAAAAAACCCATAGGTACATATAGAAAAAGGAATTAAAGGAAAGCAAAATGAGTACACTAAAAATAAATATCAAATAACAATGCAGTAAAACAGTGAGCTATCACTATACACATATTAGAATGGCAAAACTCTAAAACAATGAAAACGTCAAATGCAAAAAAGGGTATGGCATAACAGAAACGCTCATTCATTGCTCATAGGAATGCAAAATGCTACAGCCACTTTGGAAGGCAGTTTTTCAAAGATATCATGTAAATAGTAACCAAAAGAGAGCTAGGGTGGCTATACTAAGACAAAATAGACCTTAAGTTAAAAATTGATACAATAGACAACGGAGGATGTTTTATATTGATAAATGGACTAATCCATACAGATGACATAACGATTATAAAAATCTACATATCTAACAATAAAGTTCCAAAATATACGAAGCAAACTGACAGAATCGAAGAGAGATGCAAACGATATTCAAATATTAGCTGAAAACTTCAATACCCATTCTCAACAATGGCTAGAACTACTAGACAGAAGATCAATAAGAAAATAGAAGACGTGAACAACACTGTAAACCAATTAGACCTAAAAAGTCATGTAGAAAACTGAACCCAAGAACAGAAGAATACACATTTTTTTTCTCAAATGTACATGGAACATGATCTAATAGGTTACACTACAAAAAAAAAAAATCTCAGTAAATTTAAAAGATTGAAATCATACAAAGTATCTTCTCTGACACATGGAATTAAACCAGAAATTAAGAATTCAATGAAAACTACAAAATTCAAAATTATGTGGAAATTAAATAACCCGCTCTTAAACATTCAGTGGATCAAAGAATAAATAACAAGTGAAGGGAGAAAATACTTAGAGATGAACGAAAACAAAATACAACATACCAAATCCTATAGGATACAGTGAAAGCAGGACTCACAGAGAAATTTGTGTCTGTAAATGCCTATATTATCAAAGAACAAAAATCTCAAATCAATGACCTTTATACCTTAAAGAACTAAAACAGAAGCACAAACTAAACTCAAAGCTAGCGGAGGGAAGGATATAGTAACAAAGCGAGTAAAGAAAAAACAAAATAGAGAACACGAAAACAACAGGATCAATAAAACTGAAATTTGGGACCTTGAAAAGATCACCTAGAATGAGTGAGGAGGAAAAAAAGAGAAAGAATAAAATTTCTAATATCAGAAATGTAAGTGGAGATATTGATAGAAAACTTGCATAAATAGAAAGGATGATAATAGTAGAAACAACTGTATGCCAGCAAATTAGATAATGTAGGTGAAATGGACAAATTCCTAGAAACACAGAAACCAACAAAACTAACTCAAGAAGAAAGAGAAAATCTGAGCTGACTTTTAAGTGAAAAGATTGAATCAATAATCAAAAACCTCCCAACAAAGCAAAGCCAAGATCGGAAGGCTTCACTGGTGAATCGTACCAAATATTTAAGGAAGAACTAACACCTATCTTTTTCAAATTCTTACAAAAATTTGAAGATAAAAGAATACTTCCCAACTCATTCTATAAGGCCAGCATTACCCTGACACTCAAGCTAAAAAAAGACATCACAGGAAAAGAAAACTATCTGCAAATATCTCTTATGAATATAAGTTTAAAACTATTCGATTATTAGCAAACCAATATTAATAACAAGTTACTATTTAATGAGCTCTTACAATGTGTTGTCAACTGTGGTACATGCTTTTCATGTATCATATTATTTAAAATCTCATAACGACAATGCTGTAATGGCATATAGTAGGTGCTAAGCAAATATTCGTGGTATGAATGAATGACCACACAAAGTGCATGTGAGGTAACTGATGTTGACAGAGAATTTTCTCAACTTTCCCCAGGTCTCCTAGTTACTAAATGGTAGAGTTCAAACTCTGAGAACTGTAAGACAAAAACACTACTTTTGGCTTCAGTTCTAATCTCATATCAGAGAGAAAGACATCAGGTTCTATTTCTGTAAAGAAGTTAAGTCCTTAATATTACTTTTTGAGTCCTGTTGAAACTCAGATCTGTTAGTTTGGTTGTGTTGTTTTGGTATCAGGCAGCCTTGACATCCAATTCTCCATTATTTACCAAACAGGTGACTTTAGGAAAATTTGATTTAAGAAACTCAGGTCTCTCACTTGTTAAAGATAGTAAAAAAAAAAAATCACAGGATGACTGGTGAAGCCAGAACTGGAAGTCAGAGTTTGAACTTTACCCTCCTGTTTTTTAAATAATGGTAACTGGTGCAAAATGTTAGGAAAACATTGTTCGGGCCAAATAACATACATCTGCAGGCTACATTTGTACTGTGAGTCACAAGTTTTGACCTGTGTTAGTTGAGAGGAGGCAGAAAGTTAAGATACTGTGGAGGTTAAAGCATGGACTGTGGAGCCATACTGCCTGGGTTACCATCCAAGCTTGGCTATTTTGCCAGCTTAGTAACCCTTAGGCCAACTTCTTATTCTGCTGTACCTCAGTTGTCTTGTCTTTAAAATGGGCATAATGATAGTATGTACCTCATCGGGTTAGTATGAAGATTGAAAGAGAGAGAGAGATCATTTAAAATCAGTGTCTGGCATGTAACAAAAACTCTGAAAATATGTTCAATAAAACAAAATAAGCTCTAAGTTTCCTTTCAGCTTTTACTATTATATGGCTTAAGAAGAACTTGTAGGAAGCCGATTATTTGCACTGATTCTAACTTGGTCTTTACCTCCATTTGCTCATCTGCTTCTCAGTTCGTACATCTGCATAATGGGGACTGTAATGGCACCTGCCTTGTACGGTTATTGTGAGGATTAAATGAGTTAATATAAAGAGAGTTGATATATCTACAGTACTTAGAACATTGACTAGCACAGACTAAGTAGTATTTAATTGTTAGCCATTATCATTATTCATTTTGAAAATGATCGTTTAGCAAAGCTCATGTAGGACAGTATTTAAAAACGGCAAAATACATTTAATAGTGTTTATAACATGGCATTAGTCCTAGACGCAAAGTCCATACCATAGTAACGGAGCAGAACTTTTAACCCTTCAATCAATCATTCAAAAAAGCAAGGTGGCGAGGTCTGAGAATAGAAAAACTTACCGGTCATTGCACAGTCTACTCAATGTACTTCAGTTCCAGATTTAGATTCAAAAGAAAAGTAGCCTAAAATTTATGCGTGAAGGCAACTAATTGAATCTGTTTAATAACTTTGTGCATTTTCCATAATAAATCTAAGAAAAAAATGAGGAAAATTCGAACTCTGATGCCTAGGGTCGATTAGAAGAAAATTCTATATTGGAAGAAGAGTTACCTCCTGCCTCCCTGGTTAATCCCAGTGTACCTGGAACCGAGTGTTGCGTCGTCACATAGGTAAGGGAGGGAAGTTATAAGTGGAGTTAGATCCTGGGGTTAAAAGCGGGACCCTAACCATAATTTCTCAGGTGAGAAGAATGTGGTGTGAAGAAATAAGCAGTCTGGGAAGGACTCGGGAAGGGCTGTCCGACAGGACAGATAGGAGCCCTAATGTGCAGGGAGTGGTGCACTGCGATGTCACACTGGATGAACAGGGAGCGTTATAGGGTGCAAGTTTAAGGGTGCTGGAGGGGGGCTTCTAGTATCGAGCTGACAGTGAGTATCAGTGCAATCTCCTTAGCGTGGGGATGGGGATTCTTCGGTACGAGAGGGGACCGCTGCACGAGGACGAGTCCCAGCGCTGGGAAGCGCAGAAGCAGTCGGCGAATGCAGGAAGTGCTGTGAGACTCCTCGGGAGAGGGAGCGGGAAATGGGGCTCCTCGTCGGATGCACTGGTGGGATTCGTCATGTCGGCGGACCGTTTAAGGGTCCGGGGGATGCTGTGTCCTCAGTTTGGTGGGGCGGGGTTCCCCAAAATGAGAACACGAGGCACAAGTGGTCGTCGTGTATGAGAAAGGGGAGCCCCATTGGGAAGGGCTAGTGGGGAAGCCCGAGAGACATGTAGGAAGCCCCGGGTGGTCAGCGAGGGCGGCGTGGCGGGGCCCTCGTGGGACGGTTCCAGAAATGTTGTGGGAAGCTGGACGTTGCAGGTGGGAGGCTGTGTGCGGAGCTAAAGGACCGCCGCGGCGTGGGGCTGAGGACCCAGGGGCCGCGGGTGCGGAGGGTGGGGCAGACGGTTCCGCCGGGCACGATCTCCCCACCTCGGGGCCCGCCGCACTTACCCAGGCAGAGCTCGAACACGTAGGCGTAGTAGGACCAGAGCACGACCAGGACGATCACGAGCACCGGCACCCAGGAAAGCGCGCGGCGGCAGCAGCGCAGCCCCCAGGACAGAGCCATCTTCCAGCCGCGCCGCATCTTCGGCTCGAAGATCGACCGAGCAGGCCTGGTGGCGGGGGGAGGACCTGGCCGCACGGCAGCTGGGCGGTGGGCGGGCGCGCGGTGCGGCGCGCC
>NW_006439816.1:722030-727920 GCF_000325575.1 Pteropus alecto
AGGGACGCGGGCCCGCCCACGCGCTCTGCCTGCGCTGCGTCCGCGCTTGTCGCCTCTCCGGTCCCCGCTCCTGGCCCTTTCTCTTTGTCCCCCCACCCCCCGGCCCCGCCGCCCATGAGCACACATGCACGCAGCGTGCACGATGTGAACCGGAGCATCTCCTGACTTAAAAGCCATCCGACCCCATCTTCCCACTGCTGCTGGAATAATACGCTCACCACGTAGCGCTGCAGCAGCTGCTTGGCTGAAGTCCCCGCGCAGGGCGTTCCCTTCTCTTCCCCGCTTCCCCCTGCCTGAGCTTCGTCCATTTTCAGAATGAGCACACGTATTAGCACAGAAAAACAAATGCGGGACACATCGAAAGCTACGAAAGGGGTGCCATGTAAGCTGAGCGTTAATAATGAAAAAGAGTTTGCCAGGCCCAGGAGAGCGGAGGTCTTTTCAGACTGAGGGGAACATTTGCAAGGGCACAGAGTAGTAACGCCCCAAAGTGTTCGAGAAACAGCTAGTATAGCTTGAGGAGACTGTGAGACAGGGAATATAGGCTGAGAACACCATGCGAAGTCCCTTACAGGAAGCCCACACACGATGCGTGGACATAATTTCGTAAAGCAGATTATGAAGAGCCATTAAAGGTTTGGGGACAATGGAATGACATCATCAGAGATGTATTTTTGTAAAAGAACTGGCAGCATTTCAGAGATGATGACGGCCTTGAAACACACTGATTAGGAGGCGAATTCATTGAACAAATGTTTCTCAAGTAGTTGCTTTGTGTTAGGTCAAGTTTAGTATAAAAATAATGACAAAACAGGGGCTCTGTCCCCAAGAAAGTCATGTTCTCATTGCAGCAATAGGCGTTCAATGACATAAGTGCAATAATACAAGTACAGCAAGCTTTCGACATTTATGAATTTGATACTCATTGTTTAATGATTTCCAAATGTCTACATCATGAAGAAGCGTGTGGTTTTGCTGAGAGCCATGGCTGATTCATAGTCTGTACGACTGCAGTGTGGGAGCAAAGGGTTTCAACAACGTTGCTCTCTGTTCTTTATCCGCAGTTATATGTGCGGTTCATTTCCTGAATGGAGAAGAGCTTTGCTGTTTCTTTTCAGATGAACTTAATCTCATGGTTGTATTACTAAATTAACGGTATAATTAATGCAGAGTCATTTCGGTTGCAGTGTTTATTTTAATAGCCCAATTATTGAGCCCTAAGGTTCTGACACAGATACTCAAACATTATGTTTTTCCAGCTTTATCGAGATCTAACTGACAAATAAAAGTTGTATATATTTAAGGTGTATAACATGATTTGCTTTACATATACGATGTATATGTGAAATGATTACCACAATCAAGCTAATTCATATATCCCTCACCTCGCATATGTTGTACTTGACGTGCAACGTTTTGTAAGTTTAAGACGTACAACATGTTGATTTGCTCTATCTGTAACATGATTGCCATCGGAGTGTTGGTTAACACCTCTATTACATCACATAACTTAATGTCCTCTAGTGTTGGGAACAATTAAGATCTACTGTCTGAGCAAGTTTAACGTTTATAATACAGTTCTGTTGTCTATAATCGACCTACTGTGTATTAGATCTCCGGGCCTTATTTATCTATTAGTTGTAAGTATGCACCCTTAAACAACATCTCTCTCATTCCCTCACCCCTTAGCTCCTCGTGACCAACGTTTTGCTCTGCTTTTAATATTTTAGTGTTTTTTTAGATTCCACATGTAAGAGAGATCATACAGTATTCGTCTTGCTCTAACTTATCTCGCTTAGCATAATGTGCTCATCCATGTTGCTTCCTTCTTTCTCATGACTAAGTAGTACACACACACATATACCAAATCTATGTATATATATTTATACACACAGCACGGCTTCTTTATCCATTCATTCCTTCACAGGTACTGATGTTTCTACATCTTGGCTACTGTGACTAATGCCGCAATAAACACGGGTGTGTGTATGTCTCTTTGGTAACCCGTTTTCATTTCCTTTGGATATATGCCCAGAAGTGGAAATGCTGGGCCACATGGTAGTTCTATTCTTAATTTTTTGAGGAACCTCCATACTGTTTTCCGTAGTGGCTGCACTAATTTACATTCCCACCGAGAGTGCACGAGGGTTCCCTTTTCTCCACAGCCTCGCCAACGGTGATCTGTTTTCTTGATGATTGCCATTCTTATAGGCGCGAGGTGATATCTCATCATAGTTACCATGCTTTTTGTGATGAAAAAAAACTTAAGATGTACTATCTTAGCAACTATTGGGTATATAATACAGTATTATTAACTGTACTCATCAAGTCGTGTGATGTCAGATCCCCATAACTTATCATCTTAAAACGTTAACATTGTGCCCTTTCACCAACATCCAGTCCATGACGACTACATTTCTACTGTCTGCTTCTATGAGTTCAACTTCTTTTGGGTTTCACGTGTAGGCGAGATCCAATATTGGTCTTGCTGTGTCTGGCTTATTTCACTCAGCATGATGTTCTACAGGTATATCCGTGTTTTTGCAAACAGCAGGGCTTCCTTGTTTTCATGGTTGAAAAATATCCATCATCTATCTAGCTATCTATATCTATCTATCTATATCTCTATCTATCAATCATCTATCCATCTATCCATCCATCCATCCATCCATCCATCCATCCATCCATCCATCTATCCATCCATCTACCCATATAACATCCCATTTCTTTATCCATCCATCCATTGATGGACACTAGGTTGTTTCCATATACTGAAGACTGTGAATAATGCTGCAGTGAGAATAGGAGTTGGGTATCTCTTTGAGATACAAATTTCCTATCCTTTGAACGTATACCTAGAGGTGGGATTGCTGGATCATTTGCGTCTTCTTTCTTTTTCTTTTTTTATTTTTATTTTTTTTTGCCGAACGTCCACAAATTTTCCATGATGGCTTTACAATTTACATTTGGATGTTAGCCCCATATCAGAGGTATCATCTGAAAATATCTTCTCCCATTTATTTTGGTCACCTTTTTGTTTTATCAATGGCTTCTTTTCTGTGCAGAAGCTTTTAGTTTGAAGTAGTCCAATTTGTTGTTGTTGTTGTTGCTGTGGTTTGTTTATTTTGCTTTTCCACCTCTTCTTTTCGGGGTCAAGTTCACAAAACACACGCTGACACCGAGGTCCATAAGTTTAGTGCCTGCGTTCTCTTCTATGTATTTTGTTTCAGGTCTTACATGCAAGTCCATTTTGAGTTATTTTTTGTGAATGGTGTCACCAGTCTAGTTTCATTCTTTTGCGTGTGGCTTTCTAGTTTTCCCAACACAAAATTTTTTTCAATTACTGTTGATGTTACATATTGTTTAATATTAGTTTCAGGTGTACAAAAGAGTGGTTAGACATTTATATAACATACAAAGTGACCCCCCCCCAATTAGTCTAGTACCCACCTGGCATTATACATAGCTATCACAGTATTATTGACAGTATTTCCTAATGCTGCACTTTACTTCCCCGTGACTATGTTTTAACTACCAATCTGTACTTCTTAATCCCTTCCCCTTTTCCACCCAGCCCTCCAAACTCCCTCCCATCCGGCAGCCATCAGTTTGTTCTCTGTATCTATGAGTTTGTCTCTGTTTTGTTTGTTCATTTATTTTGTTTCTTAGATGCTACATATAAATTCTCTGGAGACTTCCTCTTTCACACATGTGGAGGTTTTCCAGATGTGTTCATATTATCTACCCTAGTTTAATTGTATTTTTGCTAGAGAATATGTTTTTTAGAATTTCTATTCTTTTAAATGTGTTAAGATTTGTTTTACGGCCCAGGATATGGACTGTTTTGGTGAATGTTTTATGCATACTTGAGAAGATGTGTATTCTGCTGTTGTTGGGAAGGTGTTCTATAATGGTTAATTAGGACACATCGGTTGACTTTTGAAGGGTACTTTCACTTGGTATAGAATACTAGGTTGATAGTTTTTTTTCTTTCAACACTTAAAGGACATATTCTTGCTTGCATGGTTCCCGAAGAGAAGTCTGCTACAATTCTAATCCTTCTTCTTCTGTAGGCAATGTGCCCCCACCCCTAGCTGCCTGCACAATTTTCTCCTTGCTGCTACTTTTTTGGAAGCGTGAATATGATATGCCTGTGTGTGTATATATATGTTTTTGTTTTATTTTGTATTTATCCTGCCCGATGTTCTCTGAAATTCTCAAGTCTGTAGTGTTTGTTAGTAATTTTGGAAAATTCTCAGCCATTATTCCTTCAAATATCTCTTCTTCTTTGTTCTTTTCTACTTATAGGATTCCAACGGCATGTGTATTACACCACAGTGCTTGCATGTTCTGTACTATTTTCCCACTCTTTTTCCTCTTAATATTTCAGTCTGGATAATTTCTACTGACTCATAGTCAAGACTAGTGATTTTTTTCATCAACTGTACTGAGTCTTCTAATGAGCCCATTGAAGACAATCTTATTTCTGTTTTTGTGATTTTTTTTAATTTCTAGCATCATTTTTTTATTCTTTCATATGTGTTCTTTCCTTCTGCTGAAAGTGCTAATACAATCTTGCATGATTTCTACTTTTTCCAATAGAACTTCTAACACAGGGTTTCCAAGGTTTCCCAACCTGAGCATAATTAATATACATTCTCAGCCAGATAATTCTGTTGTAAGGTACTGTTTTATGCATTGTCGGATTTTTAGCATCATCCCTTTCCTCTGCCCTCTAGATCACAGTAGCACATCTTATGCCCATGATAAATACCTCCAGACATTGCCAAATGTTCCCTGTGGGCAAAATTACCCTTTGAGAACCACTGCTTAAACATGTTAGTCATTAGTTGTTTTACATTCCTTTTCTGATAGCTCTAACAGCCATGTCATATCGGAGTATGCTTCAAATGATTTTTCTCTTCAAATTGTGCTTTTTCATGCCTTTTGTTATGCCACATATTTATTTTTGTCGAAAGATAAACATGTATAGAATAGTATATATTGAGATAAAATTTTTAGACTTTAACATTTTTATCTGTGAGGTGATATATATCTATATATCTCTATATATAGATCTATCTCTCTATATATATGTACACACACACACACATATATGCCTTAAATTGTACACCTGAAATTTACTGATTTCATTAACCTATGTCACCATAAAAGAAAGAAAGAAAGAAAGAAAGAAAGAAAGAAAGAAAGAAAGAAAGAAAGAAAGTAACATATTTTTTCTTCTTCTGGGTCTTTAGTGTGGATGTTTGTGTTGATCTAGTCAGGAGTTAAAACAGGCTTGAAATTTGCTTAGTTGCTATGGTTGCTATGGTTGCCAGAGTTGGAATTTGTTGCTATGGTTATCAGAGTAGGATTTTGTTGTTGCTATGGGTACCAGATATTTCAAAATTCTCTAGTGATACCTTGTTTTTCTCTCCTCTTGGCTTTGTATCTTCCTTCTGTTTTGCTCCCCACGGTCTGTATCTTGACATTCTTCCAGCTTAATATTTAGTTTAGGTCTGTTAGCCTGGTGAGGAGGAGGCGGGTGAAGGTGGCATTCTCTGATGTTCTTTTTAAACCTCAGTTTTAGGCAAACATTTTGAACTGGGTTTTGAGGCGTGTTCTTCCCAAGTATTCTTACCCCTCTGCCAAATGTAAAAGCTTTTAGGGAGATAGATATGGGCACAGTTTTGGTGTTGATCTCCATTCCCCTCACTCGACTGCAATGAGTTTCCTACTAGTGCACTACACTGAAGATAAATTCTTTTGTTCTGCAGTGCAGATGGAGTGGGGGAGGATGTCATTTTAGGTTGATTTTGACAATGGCTGTTGTTCTTTTCCTCCAGCCAGAACCATTGGAAAACTTTCTTAGGATCCTCTTTGATCTTAT
>NW_006439816.1:727930-728941 GCF_000325575.1 Pteropus alecto
GGGGGGGCAGGTCTGGAAAGGGATGAGAGCACACTTATGCCTGAGGCCCCCTGGGGCTTCATGCTCTCATGCTAGTCCGCAATTGGTCTTTAGCAGTTGGCTCAATATTTCTAGTTTAATATTCCTACAGCTTATATGGCATTCAGTGACATCTGTTCTGCGTAGACAATGATCCAGTTCTGTTTTTCTCTGCAGGCAATTCTCTCTAGATTTCAGGTCACTTATCTGCCCTTTGAGTTCAATTCTCTGATAGGCTCAAGAAAGTTGTTAATGTACATTTTGTCCAGTATTTTTCTCATATGGATCAAAGTGATGCTCTTTCCACATCTCTATATATTCTAGCTGAAGTTAGAAAATACTGTTAATAAAGAGGTTTGAATAGTAATAATTACCTTATATGTTTACCTATGCAGTTATTTTTGCAGACCTTCATTCCTTTGTGGAGAGCCATATTTCCACCTGGTATAATTTTCCTTCTGTCTGAAAGATTTCATTATCCTTTTTTCGTAGTGTGGATCTGCTGCCGATATATGTCTGAAAAAGGCTTCGTTTCCATCGACTTGACGTGGGACATTTTTAACTAGGAGGGCTAAACACTCTTTGAGAGGCTGATGGTGTGGGAGGAAGTAGCTATGCTTGAGGCTCTGACGCACCTGGATTCAAATCCTGATCTCTTGCAATTATTTCTGCCTGAGGGGACAGGTAATCTCACCTGTGTGGCCCAGTTTGTCATCTGTAAAATGAGGGCCATTAAGAGTAGCGGCGTCGTGTCTAGGAGTAAGTGATGTACTGCGGGGAAGGGAAAGTACCGGGCACGGTGCTCCGCGAGGGCTGGTTCTCCTCGGTACCGCCACTGCCCGAACCTGCCCGAGTGTGAGCTGCACGCACAGCCGTCCACGGCCCGCGGGCGTGCGGCTCCGCCTCACGGAAGAGCTTCGAGTGGCGTGAAAGCGAACGTCCCCGACGCCTGCGCCCTGTGCTCACCTGGCCGTGCCACCTGCTCCGTGGACC
>NW_006439816.1:729305-763438 GCF_000325575.1 Pteropus alecto
GCTCGGGCTCCCTGCCGAGGCGCCGACACGCCCGCCGTGCTCTCTCCGACCGATCGCCGACCTCCCCGTGTCCGCTCGCGTCTCCTGGAACCATGCCTCTGGTAAGCCGAAACGCGCGCCCCGGCACCGCAGAGGCCACCGCAGATTACGGCGACGGCCGCGGTGAGGGCCAGGCTCCCTGCGACTCCGGGTCCCCAACCTCCATGCTAGCTGCCGACGCCCCCCAGCGCCCTCTGGCGCCAGTTGACCCTCGGGGTGCCGGCGCTTCCCAGGCTGCGCAGGGCGCAAACGACCTCGAGGTCCTGATCGATGAGCAGTCCCGACGCTTGGGGGCGCTCCGGGTCCACGACCCGCTAGAGGACAAGTCGATCGCTTTGGTGAATTTCATGCGGATGAAAAACCAAGCCGAGGGTTTTATTCGGCAGACAGAGATGCTGGACTTCCTCAGAGAATACTCAGATCAGTTCCCTGAGATCCTCAGACGAGCCTCAGCCCACCTGGATCAGGTCTTTGGGTTGAACCTAAGGGTCCTTGATCCCCAGGCGGACACCTACAACTTAATCAGCAAACGCGGTCTCCAGACCACTGACGAGACAGCAGAATCCCTCGATGTGCCAAAGGCAGGTCTCCTGGCCCTGGTCCTAGGCCATATCCTCCTGAATGGCAACCGGGCAAGAGAGGCCTCCATTTGGGACGTGCTTCTGAAGGTTAATGTGCTGGATGAGCCCCAGAGGATCAACAGCGTCTTCGGGAACACGAAGAACGTCCTCATTGCCGACTTGGTGCACATGCGGTTCTTGGAGTACTGGCCAGTGTATGGCACGAACCCCCTTGAATTTGAGTTCTTGTGGGGCTCGAGAGCCCACCGGGAAATCACAAAGACGGAAGCCCTGAAGTTCGTGGCAGAGGCCCACGACGAGGAACCCTGGAGCTGGCCAGAAAAATATAGCAAGGCCCTGGAAGCTGACAAGGCCAAAGAGAGAAGCCAGGCTGCTGGCCTAGAGTTCTGGTCAGAAGACACTATGACTGATAAGGCAAATGACTTGGTTCAGTTGGCCATTAATGTCACTGAGGAGTTGCTGCCTATACATCAGGATGAGCTGTTGGCTCACACTGGCAAAGAATTCGAGGACGTGTTCCCAAATATCCTCAGTCGAGCTACTCTAATCCTTGACTTGTTCTACGGGTTCTCTCTGATCGAGGTCGACACCAGTGAGCACATCTACCTCCTCGTCCAGCAACCGGAATCAGAGGAAGAGCAAATGTTGCTGGAGAGCCTGGGGAGACCCACTCAAGACTACGTGATGACGATCCTGGGTTTGATCTTCCTGATGGGCAATCGTGTCAAAGAGGCCAACATTTGGAATTTGCTTTGTCGATTTGGCATGGATGTAGGGAGAAAGCGTGCCATCACCTGCAAGCTTATGAGGCAGCGCTACTTGGAATGCAGGCCACTGTCCTACTCTAATCCAATCGAATGTGAGCTTCTATGGGGTCCTCGAGCTCACCTTGAAACCACCAAAATGAAAGCTTTGGAGCACATGGCCAGGATTTACAGAAAGCGACCGCAGGACTGGCCAGAGCAATATAGGGAGGCTGTTGAAGATGAGGAGGCCAGAGCCAGATCCGAGGCAACTGCCACGTTCTTCTTTGGCCCCATGTGAATTCTGGGGAAAACGTATCACTTCGATTGGACGGCATCAGTTAAAGGGGCCCTGAGTAAATGGACAGCGGGGCCCCAAATCAGAAGTCGAGCAGGGTTGGGGTGGGAAGTCCACATTGTGCTTGTTATCTGTGTTCCGTTTCTAATGGTATTTTTTCCCTTGTAATACACCCTTGAATTAGGTTCTTAATCAGTGTTTATGAATGAAATTGGTCATTTGCCATCCCCTGCCTCATTTCACTGTCAAAGTAAAGATTGCTGTGTAAAAACGGATTGATAATACTTACGTCTTCCTATGATGTGGAAGAGAACATTAAGTCGTTCCTTAACCATTTGAAATAATCAGTAAAATGGTCCGGTACAGGAGTTAAGTAACAATAGTAAAACACACGTACACAACAAAAACAAACTACCTATGGTGTATGACCTCCATTTGTGTCTACTGTTGTACAAAAAAAAAAATGAAAAAAAAATGACTGGCATTTAACTGTATTTGCTTTGCTGTTGCAGAGTGTAGTAAAAAATCAAAACATCTATTAATCACCTGCCATGGTCTGAGAACAGTCCTTTATGCTGGGACTAGAAGAGTAAAGAAGACCCCTCTGTGCCCCAGGGATTAAGGGGAGAGGCCATGGAAGCAAACCGACCATTATATTATTGCTGTGGCGAGTAGTGTAATAGGAGTGAGCTCAGAGCGCCATGAATGCACAGGAGTAACTGCCGGCTAAACTTCAGGTGCTGGGAGAAGACAGTGGAGAAGGCGATGGGTACAAGCAGCGCTGGGGCAGGGACAAGAATCTGAAGCAAAGGACGAATGGCGGAGTGGTCAGGGGTGACGGTAGTAGAAGATGAGGTGGTATGGAAGCCTGGGGACAAGTTGTCCTTTAGTGACTTCTTTTCTAAGACCTGAGGTTAGGGAGAGGAGGGAAGGATGGTTCATGAAGTCAGAGACACTATGCAAAACACCTTCAGGAGATTTTAAAATATCTCAGAAACACAATGTCGAGCTCAAGGGAGGAGTAAGAGATAAGGCCGTGGCAGAAGTAACAAAGGTCCATATCATCAGAGAGGGGCTGGTCTGGGATCTTGGGTCACACTGAACAGTCCACCTGGAGGCCCTCTGCATGGCAGCTTCTGCCAGCGCGGTTTGTTTCCTCGCCCACGCTGTCAAGGTTAGTGTTAGTACATTGACACTCTTCATCCTGGTCCCTCTTCACAGCTTCTAATCCTGCTTGTGGCTCTCCTCAAGACTTCCCTAGAGCGCCAGCAGGTGATGATTCCGGTAAGGGAGCCCTGGCTCGTGGTGGATGTTATGTGGAGTCACCTATGACAGTGAAGCGGGGAGCGGAGGAGGGGGACTGACTCCCAGTAGTGTAAGTTTTATGCTTTCTCACCTCCTGGTACCACAAGCTTTCTGCCGTTTCATCCATTTAATCACTACGGGCTACTCCCAACTGCCACCTCCTGCCAGATGGGATTGCGTTATAAAACTTTCCTCACACTTTCGTCAGCCTTAGGAAGAGAACAACACAACCATTTCGCCAGGGGAGGGGACAAGAAGACGGAAGATATACCCTTTCGGGCCCCAGATCTCACCACTGTGCCGGAGCCAAATTAGAGCTACCTCTTGGGGAAGCCACTACTCGGGCGCACCCCAGATACCCGGGACATGCAGCTCCCACTATGTCTTGGTTAATCTCGCCTGTGATAACATTCCAAGGAAAAGCGAACACCACGGGCAGGATTTCTGGTGACAAGAATACGAGCTAAAGAGGTTCTAGAAAATGCAATGGGGGTGGAGTTGGGAGGCAGGAAAGTATTCAGCTCAAAACCTTTACCTTGAAGTAGAGTCCTGCCTCCCTACTAAACTGAGACCTCTCATTCTTCGGCCTCCTTGGACCCTTGATCTGTACATGCGTGTGAGGCAGGGAAGGGCGGGGACACAAACAGATTAAGGTACCAAAATTTTCTTGCTCTGACTTTGGATTGGTACAGTTTCTGGATCCGAAAGCACATCAGCTCTCCTGGGCACGCCAGTGGAGAGAAACTTGCCAAGGGGAAGCGTGGCCCCGGAACCAACAGTGGTGTGAAGCTGCCGACTTTTTTAGTACTGAATTTGTGCCAAATACTATGCTGGGTTTTTCACTTCCTTTAGCTCGACTCCTTCCACCAGTTCTCCAAAAAAGCATATTAATCATCCCATTTGACACTGTAGGAAACTGAGGCTTAAGCAATATGCCCTCGGCCACACAGCACTCAGTGAGAGCTGGGATTGGAGTCAGGCTGCCTTTGGTTAGGGTTCACACCGTTTCCAGTGCACTGCACCAGAGGCCCCTTCAGCCTGCGCTGTGTTCTCATTTGAATTTGTTGACTCGAGAAATATGAGGAAGGGCTGCATGCCAGGATGGGAGGGGCACGACAATAGCCCTCCAAAGGAGGACGAAAGTGAGGCTGAAATTTCTCCAGACTCTTCCTTGTTCCATTGCTTGGGCTCCATGAGAGCTGTCTAGGTGTAGAGTGTACACTTATGTCCAATCTCCCTACTCCGTCCTATGAGTCTTGTCCAGTTTTCTCTCTTCGTGCAAGCTGCCAGCCTTATCTGCCGGCTTTCATCTAGGGAAAGTCAAACGTCAACATTTATGAACCTTCAGAAGTATTTGGCAACGTTTTGTCCTTTTGGCAATCCTGAAAGAACAATGGCCCGCCTTGCCCAGGGGAGGTCAGGATGCAAAAACAGAAGTGGGAAATAGCCCCTTTATCACAGATGCCAAATGCAGTTTCCCAGAAGTGACAATGGTGAGAATTACACGGAGCACATGCCTACGGTGAGGGAAAAGGAGTAGTCTCTCTGTGACTACACCCACTCCTTCGAAGGCCATGAGAGGCCCGAGTACTCTCCTTTCTTCCTGAAGAAAATTAGAATTAGCATCCCCTAGAAAAAACACTTGGTGGTGGAAGCGGGTGTTGGTAAACAAAACTTAAAAACTTAATCACCATCAAGCCTTTAGAACACTGGACCAAATCTTATCTGTATGAATTAACTTGGAAAATGGTACAGTCTGAGTTTATTTTCACACCATTTGGGCCATTGATACCCACCAGGTATCGAAATTTGGGCAAAGTTGGGCCTTGCAGAATGAGCGTTGGTTAGATATGAGCTCATCGTCCTGTATATTCAATGCCATCCAGAATCCCCTTTGCGATCCTCTGTGATTGGGATCCTTCCTGGGGAGCAAATGTTGAGAATACACTCATTTTCAGTTGCTGAGGCCCAGAAGTGCCCTCTTTTGGAGAAGATGAGTGGATAGGAAAGTCTTTTACAGCCCTTCTCTCCATCAGTTTCTGTACAGACACTCGAGCCATAATGAATCCGCCTTACAATCCAGGGAAAAGCTGAGCTGGACTGGCAGATGTGAATTTCAACGCAATTCTCCGAGCCCCAGAATCACTGTCCCTAAATCCTCCATATCTAGACCAACCCCTAAGCACCCTTCCAGTTCAAACAAGGATGCCATGGTTTCCTCCATTCCTAGAGGGAATCTCCAGACAGTGAGAGTTCTCACTCAACAGTTTTTTTTCTCCTTAATTAATACTGAGCAACGTCTTAAGAACTCTCTGCAGGCAAGGTTTGAGACTAGTTGCAAAGAAAGTTGGAAAGAATTATCAGAGTGGGGCCTGCTCCCTGAGACATTTTTGTTCTAGTTACCATATGTATACACTAAGCACATGCCGGGGAGAGGACATTATATCAGAATGATTACAAACTCGATCTGGACAATGTCACTTCCTAGCTGTGCAACATTGGGCAAGTTAATCAACATCTCTTTCCAGACCACTTAAAGCTGTTTTCAAAAAATTGATAGAAAAGCCCAGAGTCATGCATTTACTATTGGATGATGTCAGAGCTCTCACCCAGGCCATTTGTATCTTAGTCTAGTGATATACCCATTCTACAGCACTGCTTTTAAGACTGCCGCTTGTCAACACCTTGATAGCTGACTTTAAATAAATACTGGGTTCATAGAATCACCAGTATTTGTTTTCTATTAAATATTTCAGGTAAATAATAGCCCCAGGTAGTTATGAACTAGTGAGGTTCAGCTGCATTAGTAGTATAGTCTTTGCAGACACCCATCCACGAGACACTTTCCTAGTCTCTTTGAACATGACCTACAAGGAATCACCTGCTTTATATACTACTCAGGGAGTCCCAAACAGTAAGGATTACTTCCCTAATAAAGGGGAACGGTTAGAAAGGGAGTTGGGAACCGAAGCTTAAGGACTGAGCAGCGTATCTCAAACTGCCTTTCCACTGAGAGCACTTGGTTTGGCCTGGATTGGCCAGGATAGGGTCTCTGTCCTCTGAGTGTCCATTTCCCTTGAAATATAGAAGAAAGGCTGAGGGAGAAAGGGAGGGCACAAGAATGGTCATTGCTTCTGTAGGTTCCCTCTGTTTTGAAGCCTCAAGCTACTTGGACCACAGCTCAGAGAGGCTTCCCTGCTAATGAGAACTGCATGCAACAGGGTGCCCTGAGATGCGCTCCTAGATTGCTCTCCTTTTGCAAGACAAAGAGAGAAGATGTTTGGTTGTTGAAAGAGAATTGGCATTACTCTACTAGGGTTGCTCATACGCATAGATATTCAGGGTAGGACTATCTGATTCCCTGTTATCCCAGCATCTGGATTCCAGGACCCTGGGCAGAAGGTCTCCATCATATTGCTCCTTCTTCACCATGCCACACCATGCCAACCCTGGATGCAAAACGCCCTGTCTTGCTTCCGGGTGGTGGAGAAGCGCATCCCTTGGTACTGGGCCTGTGGCAGCCCCTTTTGCCCCTCTGCTTCTGGCATTCCAGAAATAGCAAGAATGCTACCTTGTCTGGAACCTTGTGCAGGAGGAGTACCACAACTGGAGATGAGTTAGGAGTGAATGGGATGTTATAGTGTTTGGTAGGTCATAGAAAACGTGCGACAGGAAACCAGTGGGGTGTTCAGAGCAGAGGAGTGATATATTTCACATAGTAAAACGCCAGTCTGATGTGTTGATAATAGAGACAATGTAGTAACCGGGGTCCGATTGGAAAGGTATTACAAGAACAGAGGTGACAGATGATGTTGGATCATACCAGGTTGGTACATGTGGAAGAGGGTGAGAAGTGTGGAGATTCGGAGTCTATGTCCAAGGCAGAAATAACAGTATCCGTGAATGTAGGTGAGCGTGAAAAGAATCCAATGATGCTTCCAAGGTTTTTTGGTGTGAGCAAGAAGGATGGAGTTACTGTTTCCCAAGATGGGGAAAATATAGGTGGAGTAGGTTTATGGGAAGGCGAATCAGGGGCTTAGATCTGGGGATGATAGATTTGAATTTGAGGTGAATATTAGCCATCCAAGAGATAATTGAGTATATGAGCCTGGAGTTCAGGAACAGGACTGGGTTTGAAATATTAATATGTGGGTGGGATCAAAGTGATGGAACTGTGTGTGATTCTGTAGCAAGTGAACATAAGTAGGGAAGAGAAGGAATCTGAGAGTCTAAACCTAGAGCACTCTGATGCAGAGAGGTCAAATGCTACTGTTCATTCAAGTAATAGCAGCGCTGAAAATGAACATTAGATTTAGCAATGTGCAAGTCTTTGGGGACCTCGAGCAGACCTATTTCACTGTAATGCTGGGAATGAAAGCTTGATTGGGGTGAGCTCACGAAAAATGGGAGTGGAGAAAGTGGAGATATCAAAAATAGACACTGACTTTTGAGGAGCTTTGCCGTAAAGGGCAAACAGACATGATGATTCAGTCAATGGAGGGGATTCTGCAGTTAAGGTCGTTTCTTTGTTTGTTTCTCTCTTGTTTCGTTTTTAAGATGGGAGACTTTGCAGAATGTTTGTGTACTGATGGGAATCATTCAGTAAAGAAGGAAGGGTAAATGGCGATGCGGGAGAGAGCGCTGGGACCATCGCTGGGGCCAAGCATTTACGCATCCAGAAGGGGTGGAATCTAGTGCCCAAATAAAGAGCCAGGTTTTGATAGGAGTGTGGACAGTGCATCCATAGTATCAAGAGGGAAGGCAGAATATCTACTTTCAGATGCAAGTCGGTGGGAAGTCGTGTAATGCCTTTCCTTCCATGTTCTTAGTGTTATCAACCCAGACCGTGGCTTTTCAAGTAGTAGATGGAGGTTAGAGGAGAGAAGATAGGACGTGAACTGCAGGGTCTAAGATGAAGCGCGTGGGCTGGAGAAGAGTATGCGTTTGCATCGAGAACCCTACCATCTTTATGACACTTGTAGGCACAGGAGGTACGGTCGTGGAAATGCACATGTTTGGAACACGGGTTCACTTTTGTGCGTTTGGTAACTACATGGGGTGGGGGGTATCTGGTACCTGGTGCCCTTTCCAGGTCTCGGTGCAGGGAACACATATTTTGTTCCAAACACAGGCCTTGGTCGCCACAGGGAACAAAGCTGGCCTGACCACCCCTCTTCACCTGGAGGTACAGGGATGAAGGGCGAGGTGGTAGCATGTCGGGCCACCGAGCACCCTAGTGGCCTACTCCTCTGCAGCTAACACGCAATGTATTTTCCTCCCAAAAGTCAAACCCTCTCCAACAGACACTACACTACACGAAGCATTGGTGTCAAATGACCGATTCATCCTCTTACTTCTGGTTGCTATAGCGATGCGGGCAGGAGTTTTGCTCTATCAGTGAAAATGACTGGAAGCCTGTGAATGTGGGGGGGCGGGTATTGAAAGGGAAGTGGTGAGAATAATCTAATGCTCTTAAGGCCTTTGGCGATTAATAGCCTAATGTCATCCTCATCCCCCATGCCCCAACCAAGCTGTATCACCGCCATCACCAGAAAGCCGAGGAGCCAGATTGTGAACAGGGAACCTTAAACCACATGACATACGTTTCTGATCAGTTCCATTTCCCAGACAAATATACTGGGTTAGGAAGTCTTCACTTGCCCACATTCCAAGGCGTTCTCATTGTGCTCTATCTTACACTGCTTCCTCTAGTGGGACTGAAGGGCAGTGAGCACTATGAGTACCTTCTACGTGCCAGGTAACTTATTAGAAGCGAGGATACCCAGTTAGGGAGGGTATGCTACAGGTGTGGGTTTGGGGATATGGCAGGGGTCAGCCTAAGGGCATAAGCTCTTATGTCCAAACCTAAACTTTCATTCTTGACATGGTCAGTCCCTCCTCACTCCAGCCTCACTCTTTCTCCTTCCCTAGAGAATACGGGGGGCAAAGGTGAAGTGACAGGTGGGTGGTCAGCCGAAGCCCTGGGGAGCTCAGCTGCCTCTTCCTGCCAGCGAAGAGCTGCTTCGTTTTCGGTCCAGCAGTCTTGCTCTGCCTTCAATTTTCAAGACCCATAATCAGCTTTGAGTGTCAGTGTCTAGGTCCTCGGTGGCCTAATGGCCTGGCGGCTTGGTTGCCATGGCAATCCTGCCAAGAGGTTTCCCTACTAAATAAAATAAAAAGGGAGGTGGCCAGTCTCATGGAGTAGGAAAGAAGACAGGAAGGAAGAAGCTTTTTTCATCAGAGAAACTTCCACAGAGAATTTGGAGGATAAGCAAAGCACCCCAAGATTAGGACTCAGCGTGAACTCAGTAATTGACTCTGCCCATTACTCTGAATGTTATTTTAAAATTCCAGAGCAAGATCCTTGTGTTTGAGGTATGTTGGCAGGGAAGTACCAAGAATTTTCCTGAGGAGGGAAAGGGGCCTGAGTGCCCCACCCTCTGGCCTACTGTTTGAGGGCATTTCCCATGGTGACCGCACCCAAGTCCTTGGCTCCCTAGGACATAAGGAGGGGAGTGGTTTGCAGCTTCTCAGCTGCCCATTTCTTTCCAGCTGAGATCTGCCATGTTTTCCTTCCTGTGAGCCTCTCTCCTCCACCCAGTATTCTGGAATCTGTAATCAGCTTAAGTGTCTGATGACTCAGGCACAGCTTAATTGGCCCTAGCTTCTAGTTGCTATGGTGATGCAGCTGGTTCCTCTGCTCGCTAACTTAAAATAAGAGGGAACTCGATACCGGAGGGAAATGTTAGATCGGCAGGAGAAAATATTGTGAGACTAGCGAGAGTGATTGTTTCAAAATGGGAAAGAGGAGAAACGGGACAGAAATTTAAATGTAAAAGGAAAGTTGTAGAAGGTTCGCGAAAAAGAAATCTCGAGAAAGGAAATTACATGTGTGGTCAAGCTGAATAAGATCAAAATAAATTTAATCAAGTAAGTTAATTTAAATATCAAAAGTAAGCCGATGCAGAATTGGATCTTGCTAAAAAGAAGTATTGGTCTTCTACTGATACTGTGAAAAACTTTTCCACCTAGAAAGTGAAGATTCTGTTTTTTCATACAAGAATAAAGAATTAAGATTCTGTGTTTTATCAAAACAATCTCTAGTGTTTAAGTTGTCTTAATCAGGTCCTTGATTACTTAAAATCGAATCTCCTCAATAGTGACAACTAAGCATTGCTAACAATATATAAATTTCTGTATTTGTGTTTGAAATCTTTTATTATCACTTTTCTTAAATACATAATTAAGCATTGCTTCATGAAGACTTATGATCCTATTTAGTCAAATGTCCGAACCTTTTGATATATATTGACAAACTTTCCAAAATTTAAATTACAGAATCTTGACCTGGGAAGAATTTACACGTTTTTCATAAGGACTCCTGGAACACCTCAAAAGATTTGTTTTCTCTACTTACGTAACAGAAATAGTAAACTAATTAGGCTTAGTTTGGTAGGTTGAAATTACATTGAAAGCTTTGTCAAATAAGAAATAATATTGAGCTTTCTTTATGTTGTATTTGTATAAGTATATGTTATAAGTGCTCTAGAAATTAGGTGACATTCCTGGAAATCTGAGATGTCCTGACATAAGATGTCTGTCATTAAAACTGAGGCACACACTAAGGAGACTGAACCTGAGTATCAGATTGTGGCTCATGAGTATGGACTCCATTCTGTTTTTTCAAAAATGACTCCTCATTGCCAGACTTTTGCCATTCCGATGTCCTCGTAATATGGCAACGGTCTGCTCCTAAATCGGAGAAATTAAGATGGTTAAACAGTGGCTGTAAATTACATGAATAGTCGGGGCTATGGGAAACCCAAGACAGCCACTTGGTTCTTCCCAGCTCCCATGGTACATTTAAGCCGGACTTCATTCAGCAGCCACGCAGTTGGGGTTACCAATATGTTCTTGTTGCCGTATGTATGTTTTCTGGATGAGTTGAAGCTTTCCCTGACACACGGCTGATGCCTTCAAGGGACAAAGAAATTGTTAGAAAATGTTTCCCACTTGGGGTACACCTTCCACAATCTGTAGTGACCTTTGCTGAGGAAATCATACGAGCCTTGATGGACAGCCTTTTAAACTTCTTGGAATTATCACTTGACCATATCACCCTCGATTATCAGAACAAGGTCGAGAGGACTAATGGGAAAACTGCATTCGAGCAAAGCAAGTCTAATTGCATAGGACTGAATGAAATGGTGAAAACGGTTACAACTTTTCTGACTTTTTGACTGAGGTTGCTGATTTTTTTAATCTTTTATTTTCAGATAAAAGGAAACTTGTTTCTCTTAAACTACCTATGACTTAGGAATTGAGAAAATTATACCTTTATAAGCAGAATTGAAACATTTATTTTCTTCTCTCCACCTGATCCCTCCAGAACTGGAAAACTCTCAATGACTGAATATTAGTATTTTCATGGCAATATGTTTGTTTGCATAAATTCAATAAGAATGTGTTTTCTCTCTCTCTCCATATAAATATCTATATGTATATATATGTATGTGTGTGGATATTTTATAAGGTTGTGGAAATTGGAATGTTTAAGCAGGCTTTATATTTTAAAAAGTTGTGTCCATTTTAATCGATTGCATCTTTTTTATCTGATTGTATTGTGGAGATGGACATTGTGTCATCCTGGGGAACTGGAACATGAAGGCTGTGAGCTCTTTCCTCTCGCTAAAGGAGGGAAAGACTCTAGAAGGTCATAATCTTTGCACCCTTTTAGGTCCATGCATTTCTTTAATATCGCCAGAAATATTTACTGTTTGTACCATCTGAAATCTGACAAGATATTAAATGGGTTTAATAAGTTTTTTGAACTGAAATTTGGCCAAATTGGAAGCTCAAGATTCAGAGCCTGATATGAATTGTTTTTATTTGGAGCCCCTTCCCCAAGCTAAAATAAATCTATACACTCAGAGGGAAGGCAGCTAATTAGAGATTATGTAGTTACACAAGTAGGTCAACATAAGAAGTCACTTACTGTTCTATCCAAATGTTTGGAAATTCAATTTTATTATTAGTTTCAAGTACACAGTACACTGGTTAGACATTTATACAGTTTACAAACGATTCCCCTGATTGCTGTTCCTCTCCCCTGGCCCTCCGCCCAGCCATCACATTACTGCTGACTGTGTTCCCTGCGCCGTGCTCCCCATCCCCGCGACCATTATCAACTACTGATTTGTACTTCTTTAACCCTTCGCCCCATTCTCCCAGCCCCCCAAACCCCCATCCCCTCTGGCCATCACCAGATTGTCCTCTATGTTTGTGAGTCTGTTTTTGATTAGTTTGTTCTTTTTGTTCCTTAGATTCCACATATAAGTGAAATCATATGGTATTTATCTTTCTCTGTCTGACTTATTCACTCAGCATAATAACCTCTAGGTCCATCGATGTCATTGCAAATAGCAGGATTTCATTTTTTTTCACGGCTGAGTAATATTCCATTGCATATATGAACCATAACTTCTTTATCCAATCGTCTATAGATGGGCATGTAGGTCGCTTCCATATCTGGGCTATTGAATATTGGGGTGCATAGATCTTTACGAATTATTGTTTTGGTTTTCTTTGGATAAATATCCAGAAGTGCAATTGCTGGGTCAAAAGGTAGATCCGTTTTTAATTTTTTGAGAAACCTCCAGACTGTTTTCCATAGTGGCTGTACCCATTTGCAATCCCACCAACAGTGCACGAGGGTTCCCTTTTCTCCACGTCCTCGCCAACACTTGATGTTTTTCGATTTATTGATGATAACCATTCTTACAGGTGCGAGGTGATATTTCATTGTGGTTTTAATTTGCATTTCTCTGATAATTAGTGACCTTGAGCATCTTTTCATTTGTCTCTTGGTCATCTGTATGTCCTCTTTGGAGAAGTATGTATTCAGGTCTTCTGCCCATTTTTAATTGGTTTGTTTTTTGTTGTTGTTGTTGAGTTATATGAGTTCTTTATATATTTTATATATCAACCCCTTATCAGTTGTATTGTAGGTGAATACCTTCTCCAATGTTCTACCCACATTTTGAGAGCAATTGCTATTTACAAATTTTCGTGAAACCAGAATGCGGCTGTGGAGGCATTTTAAAGCCACCTATCTTTATCATCCCCCATACCTAAGACTGAAGGAAAAAATGGGAGACTAGGGTATTCATGAAAACACAGATTGCTTTTATGGCTCCAAGGCTCCCTTGCCAAGGACAAATAAACATCTTACGTGCTTCTTTAACAAATATTTATTAAGAGAAAGTGTTAGCTATGTACACAGGGATCCTTAATTTATTCCATCTGCCGGAAATACGGTCTGTGTTCAACTCTTCTTTTACATCATCTTGTCCATCCTATGGCAGTAATTTCAAAATGAGGGAGTGGGGGTTCAGAACAGTCACCCTGAGACGTGCTTCTCGGCTGTGCAGATTGGTTCGATCTCAGGGTAATTTTATCTTCAGGCTCAAGATAAACTTCTGCCTCTCACTTTAACTGCCCAGAAAAACTTGAATTAGGGGCCTCGCCCATAATAAGAGGTTGTTAGAAATAAGCTCTTTTGACTCGCTGCAGGGCAGGGCAAACTGTTATGCAGTGAACACCTGCTGTAAACCTCCCTCAGGGACCCTCTGAAGCCCCCGCGGCAGCTACCGCATCCCCAGCTCAGGACGCCTTACACGCCCGCCTCCTCCCTTACACACCCGCCTCCCGTTCTCTCTCTGCACCTCTCCTGCACGCGGGGTCTCTGAGCCCCACACGTGTGTGGGGTTCCCGTCCACATGTCTGTATTAAATTGGGTTATCGTTTCTTGGTCATCTGTCTCATCTCTATTTGATTATTAGACCAGGCAGGACAATCTTGAGCAAAGAATAGTTTCTTCGTCCCCCCAAATCTTAACTAGACCTATTGGGATCGTTTTGCAATGTATACAAATATCGAATCATAATGTTGTACGCCTAAAATTAATGTAATATTATATGTAGATTATACCTTAATTAATAAAAATCTTTTAAAAAAAGAATCAGCTCGAGACTTTGGCTAGAACAATTCCTGAATAAATTCGGATTATACTCATGTTGTCAATGGTGTGACAAATCCTATCAATGTAAGAAATGTCCAAGGCTGTATAGAATTTTCATGAGTCTATTTGAGCCAAACTGATGACATAAGTCAGGGAGGAAGCTCTCAAAGTTAGTCTTGAAAATAACAGTCGTGCAGCTTATTTTATGAATTTGAAATTAAGGAAGCAATGTAAGGTAGATTACATGGAGGTGGCAGAAACCAAGATGGGGATTGGATTACAAGTTGGGGGGATTGGGAGGCTGGGAGAATGGGGTGAAGGGTTAAAGAAGTACAAATCAGTAGTTGGTAGCTGGTCGCAGGGATGGGGAGCACGGCACAGGGAACGCAGTCAGCAGTAATATGATGGCTGGGCGGAGGGCCAGGGGAGGGAGGGAGCGATTGGGGGAATCATTTTATGAACTATATAGATGTCTAACCAATGTACTGAATACCTGAAACTAATTTGAATAAATAAATTTAGTTTTAAAAAAGATAGGTAACGATCTTGTTGACTACGGGCCCTCTTGAGGATGGTTAGTGGCTTATTTCAAAGGTCGTTAACCTAGGTCACAAACAATGGACAGGGCTGGTTTAAGGCAAAGATAAGCCTTTTAGTAAAGAAGTTACAAGCCTGGGGGGAGGGGGGTGACTGCTCACTGCGTCCTGCCCAGTCAGAAGTTTGTGATCAGAGCACAGTGTGAGGTTACCTTCCATAGGAGCCCTCCTTTTGCCCACATAGTCTATACAGTATGATGTTGATAATGCAGAATAAGATGAAACACTTTTAAATGTTGTTTGTGAACAGCTTTTAATGAATGGTGAAAATACTACATAAAACCGCTAGCAGTTATATAAGGCACTACACAAGTACACTAGTGGTCATTGCTGGGTGGCGGACTGGGGGTGATATTTGCCTTCTTAATTTCATTTGCTAAATACTCAACATTTATACACTCAGCATCTCGAGATTCATTTATTGAACAAAACAAGAAAGTTAAAATAAGCCCTACAGGAGACTTGGTACAATGGCTATAAAAAAAAGTCATAGGCAAGAAAGTTTACAAGCAGGGTAGCAATCAAGGACAGTAAACGAAACAAGTGGGAGCTACAGGGCCCCCTAAAAGAGACAGGCCTCGGCTGCCAAGCAGCTCGTGTTTTGATTCTGAGCAGCGTTTTTTTTTCAAACACAAGGGCGGGAGGGAGGCGCGGAGCTGCGACCGTCCGTGGCGCGATGCTGCCACCAAGCGGCCACAGTTTCACTGAGCCAGCGAACAGGTCCGCGGGGACATTTTCTTTGCGACCCAGAGCAGTCCAGAAAAGGACCCAACCAGGACAGTAGAAAAGGGAAAGCGACAGCAGCTCGAGCAGGGAGCCCAGGAAGCAGCTAGTGGGGGCACCGAAGAAGTCGCTGTGCAGTAGGGGCCGTAGGGCGGCCTCCTGAAGCCCCGCCCCGTACAGCCATAGCAACGGCACCCGGAAGTCCACTGTGCCAGCGACGCCCCTCGGGGCGGGAGCGCGCTGGCTGATGGGAAGTGTGGCCGTGTGTCTCAGGTTGTGTGGCATCGGGCGCGTTCTCTAGCACCCAGGGCCAGACTTTATTTTGTGGACAGTTTCTTACGTCCCTGTGGTGGCAGACATGACTGGGAAGAGTGAGAGCGAGGAGGGGGAAAGACGCTAGTCCTGAGACCCATTCTAAGAGTCACCTTGTCCACAAACATTCCAAAATAAATTAAAAGACAGTCTTATTCAAATATGATTTGCAAATCGAGGACATAGCCCTGGGTAAGAACCAAAGACATGTTCGAAAACGGAGGGTATGAGGCAGGGTTTTTAAAGGCAAATCTGTCAGGAGTCGATGATCAAAGAGATGACTTGCTAGAGGAAACGGGCTCATAAACTTACATTATTCGTTTTCTGATGGGTGAGGTCAACTGGATTTTTCAAGGTCAGCTGACTCAGTGGTCAGCAAGTGGGGTTGTTCGATGAAACAATGGGAAACATGATTAGGCATTTGTCAACGTCCTAGTTCTGGTTCAGGTTTGTACAACGAAAAGCTTTTGGGTTACTTATCAACAGAAATCCAATGGCACAGAGAAACTGTTCGTTCTGCAGGCAGTTTCCAAGTCCAAGGATCACAGTCACGCTCTGTAAAGCAGCCTCGGGATCCAAACTGTAAAAATGCAAATGTTCGGCCACAGTTATGATAGTAAAGTTCTTATAAGTCCTCAGTCTGGAGGAGAAATGCCAAGATCGACATGCGCATTCCCGACTGGACACGCACATTACTGCTGTACGGAGCTCCCAAGCCAGCTATGTCATGTCTGCCTTCACGCTATTTGATGGGAGATTTCTACTGCTCCTTTAGTTTGTGGGTCCAGATCTGGGTGCTTGAGTGGAACTAGCCCTGGAACCCCTCTTAAGGGTATCACCCATCCAGCCATCCACACATCCGTTCATTCATAAAACAGATATTCATTGAGCACCCATTATGTACCCGACACAGTTTTAGACCCTGAAGACCCAAACCACTTAAGAACACAAGAGGTCTGTTCTCAGGGATCGTTCCTTCTAATGGGTGGAGACAGAAAATAAATAAATTACTGTGTTAACTTCAGATAGCGGTAAGTGACACTTAGAAAATAAAATGGGGTGATGTGACAGAAACGAATGCGATTTTTTTTGCTGGGTGGTCAGATTTGGCTTCTTCAAGGTAATGACAGTCGAGGATATTAAGGAGTGGTCCTGTATGGTGCTGATGATGACACTGAGAAGAATAAAAGCTTCTTCCTGGTTTTTACACTGTTTCATGCCTTATTAATACATTAGATTAACACCAAATACAGAGCTACCTGCAGTAGCTCCTGGACTGCCTAAGCCAGTATCAGGGTAGAAAATTCTTATAGACGGCCTCAGGGGATGAGGACCAGGAAGAGCATGGACAACCAAAACTGCTATGTTAGGGCCTTGAGTACTTAGGTTAAAGTCCTCTTTCCACTGAACTCCAGAGAGCACAAAAGGTGGGGAAACCTGGTTCTGTCCATCTTTGTGGCCTGCTGTCCCTTGTGGTGTCCTTTATCTATGGGTCCAAGGATCTTATCCTTTCAGATTAGGTCACTGTGAGGCTTTGCTTTGTTTTAATGGAGGAGTATGTCACAGATGTGCCACCATCCAACACAACAAGCGAAGACAAGGTTCATCCTCTATGTTCTGAATACTGAAATTTAGGATTATCTATAAATTTTGCTGCTGTTGTTTAGTTTGTGTGTCTGATTGTTCACTAACTTACCCCAATAGTGCCTGGCATGTAGTAGGTGCTCAATAAATGCTTGTTGAATGAATATATATTACCGACATCCTCCATCGTTACTCAGTTGTTTTTAATCCAGAGAAGAATGAGAGAGAGATGTTAAGGCCGCCCCCCACCCAAGTGATCTTTCTCTCAATTTCCTGTTATGGTTGCAGGTAAAAGACCAATAGGGTTTCTTGGAATTCTCTTCATATTCACGTGTTATGCATTGATTTGGCCATCATCTTGAGACTACTCTTCCATTTTACTGTTGTCTAATGAGCTCCTGGTCAGGCCTCCACATTCAGTAACATTCAGCATCTAGGTCGGATTGAAGAGGAATTTTCCACTCAAATGGCTAACCTTGTAATCAGCTCTATGCCCTGCTTCTGTGGACGTGCTTGCTGCATAGGCCGAAGGGCAGAGTGATCTCAAGATCAACGGAAGACTCCCCCTCCCCTATGATTGTTCTGTCTCAATAACAGACATGTTTCCCAAATTCCCGTTCGAAAATCTCATGTCGTGTAACTGCCCGTAGCCCATAGCCACTCCTGCGGTCTGGAACCATCCGAGGACAAATCAACCAAGCAGCCCATGTCAACTGTAACAGCACGAATATAAAAGCAAAGTGGCCCCTGAGCTCGGGGCCCAGATCTTCAGAGCGCTAGCTCTTCTGGGACCGCCGGTGTAATAATCCTGAGTTCTCCAGCTCTCCGAGTGCTGCTTGGTTTCTCGCCGGTCTTGTTTCACATTTCTGCAGCAGGATTATCCATCTTAAATTCAGACCTCTGGATTACATACGGACTACTACCATTGCAAAATCATGTCCTCTGGTGTTAGCGATTCCCTGAAAATGTCCCTCTATCTCCTTGTTAGGTTGCTTTTCCCTCTCATCTGAGCTACTATGCTGGACTTCTCAAGACATTCTTCTCAAGACCAGACTTTCACACATTTCCTTTTGCTCTTAGCTGCCCTCTTGTGCTCCACAGAGAAAACGTAAAGCATCTGGAGGGAGCATCTCAATTTCCTGTTTTGGCTGCCTGTCTTCATTCAGTTTTTCTGGAGATTCACCTAGCTCACCCTCCAGGACAATATTTTACATAAGGCCAATTCCTCAGAACATTTAACTCTCTGTAAATCTAAAATAATAATTTTAAAAGTCCGTGAGGTTCTTCAAAAAATTAAAAGTTAATCACCACATGAACCAGCACCCCCACTTCTGCGTATAAGTCCAAAAGAATTGAAAGCAGGATCTTGAAGTGATATCTGCACACCCAAGTTCATAGCCATATTATTTACAATTGCCAAAAGGTGGAAGCAGCCTAAATGTTCATGAAAAAATGAATGGATGAGCAAAATGTAATATATCTATATTTACTTAAAAAAGGGAAATACTGTCAAATGGCAACAACATGGATGAACCTCGAGCACATTATACTAAGTGAAATGAGCCAGTCACAGAAGGCCAAATACTACATGATTCTACTTACTTAAGGTATCTAAAGTAGTCAAATTCATGGAACTAGAAAGTAGTATGGTGGTTGCCAGGGGCTAGGGGGAGGGGAAATGGGGCATTGTCGCTTAACTGGTGCAGAGTTTCAGTTTTGCAAGATAAAAAAGTCATGGAGGTGTGTTGCATAGCAATGTGGATACATTTAACACTATTGAACTGTATACTTTAAATGGTTAAGATAGTACGTTTTTTAGGTTATGTGTATTTTACCAGAATTTTAAAAAGTCCTTGGACCTTATGTGTCTTTTTAGCTTCAACTCTTTGGCAATTTTCAGTGGTAATTGTCATCTCTCCTTTAACTCCCACTTGCTTCTCAACCCACTGCCATCCAAAATCTACACTTAACGTTCTTTCAAAACTGCTCTTGTTAAGGTTGTTGATGACCTTTCAATATTTCTGGGCTTAGCGCACTCAGTGCAGGTGTTAGACACTGTTCGTCACTTCCTACTGGAAGTTCTCTTATCCTTTGGCTTCTGTGAGACTCAGTCTCCCTTGGTTCTTTGCTGATGTCCCACTGACAAATTTTTTTTTTTTGCTTTTTTTTTTTTTTGCCGTTTCTTCTTCATAAATAGTTCTGTCCTTGGCCTACTGCTTTTTGTGTTTTTAGAGTTCTTCATAGTTTCCTTGGGACAACTCAATTAAACCTAAAGTATTAGCTGTCATATTTACATCTCTGATCAGGTCCTCCTCTGACTAGTCAATGCTATCTGAATGTCCCTTAAGCTCTTCAAATTCAACTCCTCAAATTAAACTCGTGGTCCTTTTTGTAGCTCAACGAAATTCATCCCCAAATCCTATTGTGAATAGTGGGAGTCCTACTGGAATCCTAATTCTTCATTATCCTACAGATCCAATTGGTCGAAAAGTCCTATTGATTCTATTTACCTTATTAATTCTCAAACTTATCCAGTGCCTTCGAAGTTGGTCTTTCTGCCTACAATTTTGCCTTCCTCAAATTTGTCTTCGACACTTGTGTTTCAGCGATCTTAAAATTTAAGTGTGATAGTGAGGCCGTCCATTCAAAGACCTTCAGTAGCTTCCCACTGCTTTTAGGGTAAAGTCTTAACTCCCGAATATTCAACATACGAAGCCCTTTCAATCTCCCCAAAACATAGATTGCTACATTCTTTCAACAGCTGTGTGGCGCCTGCACAAATGGAGGGTGTGAATTCAATTCTCTGCCTGGCACTCAGTGCAGTGGGGATGAGAACGCTGCATTATTTGTACTCCGGTTTTTCACATGATCCTCACTCATACTACCGAGCATCCATTTCTCTCCGAGGCCTCGAGCAGCCCAGACGACGTAGCAACGCAACACCTTGAAGTTCGCACCGGGCGGGTGGGGAGGGGCGGGGCCTTCCGCCTCCGGGCGAGGGAGCGTGTGCGCAGGCGCAGGCGCCGGGAGCCACTCTTGCCAGGTCCTCCCTTTCCAACAAGTACGGAAGGAACTTCCATAAAGTCATTTCCGGGAAGCGGGGTCGCGCTTTGTTCGCTGCAACATGGAGGCGAGTGGCGGAGCCGATGAGGCGGTGAGACGCTGTTCCGTGGTCGGGTGAATGGGAAAATCGAGCCGGGTCTGGCCTTGAACTCTCCCCCAAACTTTTTTCCTTCCCAGGTTTCCGGGGAATTGGTGTCGGTGGCTCACGCTCTTTCTCTCCCCGCCGAGTCTTATGGCAACGATGTGAGTATGACTCATCCGCAGCCCCCGTTCACCCCGCCAGCCCGCGATTTCTGCAGGGCCGGCCACGGAGTCGTAACCCTGCCCCGATATCTTCTGTGGACGCTCTGCACGCCCTCCAGAAACCACGCCTTTCCATTCTCATCTCTTGGGTCCACAAACGCAGGACTAATGTCCGTAGAATTACTTCACTAACATCGCTGCCCTCTGGAACCCCCTGTGAAGCGTTTAAATATCTCTGCCCGGGGCGCAATCCATATCAATTAAATCAGAGTATCTGGGAGGTGAGACTCAGGAATCCGTGTTTTTAAAAGTCCCCGAGTGATTCCACCTTGCGGTAAAGTTGCAGTGGCTTACACTGTGTCTGCTTTACATTCTTCAGGAGAAACCACATGATATGTTTTGAGGTACGAGATACAGGGCCGTGAGGACAGTGGTAACGCTCAAGTAACTTGTGATGTGTTAGATGAATGAATGGCTCAGGGCATGAGACACAAAGCAGTTTAGCTGAAAAAGAAACCTCGGAGAACCCAGACAGTAGAGGAAGACTTCACTGACCTAGTGGATCTCAGACCGTATCCTCAAACTGTAGGTGGACGAAGTACACGAATTGGCAGGCAAGCAAAGGGCGTGGAGGTAAAAATGCAAATGGCTTCTTCTGGGGTCAGTGACATAGACCCCTCCATATGAAGTGGGCGATCCCAACAGATAACCAGGGCTTTTATGTCCTTACCATCAACTGATAACTAAGATGGTGGGTAACGCTTATTTATAAATTACCGTGCTTCATGATATGAAGCTTCTAAGTGTTATAGGATGGGGAATTTGCTGTCAGATAAACACGGATGATTATAACATGTCACGCTCTTCAAAGCGAAGAGTAATTTCACTTCCGTTTCGTTCTCTCAACAAGTCAGTCGTGTGCGTTTATTATTTCATTTTTACAATATTGAACCCAGTCTTGAGAAGGCCATTTACTGTTTTATTTAGTCCCTCACATTTTCACTAACTTTCGGAAAAATATGGCCAGTGGCTCATTCTGTTTCTTAGACTACAAAGATAGTTTCTTTTGTTTGTCATGAGAACAGAAGAATTAGTGTCCAAAGCCAGTAGTCCAGTTTTTATCCTTTGACAATAATGCCAAGTTTGGCAGCCCTCCTGAGCATCCGCAGACTGCCCTAATTTGTTCTCTGGTAGCAAGGCTGGGAGATTGCTGACCAGGCATTCTTTACTCCTTCGTAGCCTGATATCGAGATGGCTTGGGCCATGAGAGCAATGCAGCACGCCGAAGTCTACTACAAGGTGAGTCGTCTGTCTTCGTTGTTAAGCGGGATTAAACATGTACTCGTACTGTGTGGTTTTCTGCTAATCATTATTCTCAGCACGTTAAACAGTGGTGTTTTGGAGATAATTTTTCTTGCTGTAAGATCTTACCTTTAGAGGACAGGACTGTAGAAACAAATTCTGTTTTGACAATAAGGACTTGTGACTCTTTGCCTAGAGTTATGTTGCTAACTGACAAAAGGTTGCCTGGCATTTAATAAATGTTCCTCAACTGAATAAACGGTCCACAGAGGGCAATAACCAGGCAGGACTAGGGCCGAAAGTGTTTGAATTGGTGGAAGGGAATGTAGTATATTATGGCCCTTCACAACTATGTCACGATTCATCCACAACCTAGGCTGTCCATACCTTCTGATGAACTCTTCTGCCCTGAGACCCATAAGGATTTTCTGGGGGTGGCAGAATAGAAGTGTAGTACATTGGAGACTAGCATTTATCTGTTGTCTTATTGTCTGCAGCTGATTTCATCAGTTGACCCACAGTTCCTGAAACTTACCAAAGTGGATGACCAAATCTATTCTGAATTTCGGAAAAATTTTGAGAATCTCAAGATAGATGTATTGGACCCAGAAGAGCTCAAATCGGTATCAGCTAAAGAGGTAAGAAATCCCTCTCTTAAACATTGTCTAGCATCTGACCAACAGTTATTGATTGTGAACGCGTTTTTATACATTTAAATTCGGAAAGGGAGTTCAAGGAAAATATGTAAAGAACCACCGCTCTTATGTAGTTATCTAATAAGTTACGAATGTGTTTCTGGTTCATGAGTTTTTTATATTCATTGAATCTATTTTTCCTCCTTTTTGACTTTGACATTACATCTTTGAACACCCAGCCCTTTCAAGGGAGGAGGAATAAATTGACTTACGTGAGTAGCTTAACCAGAGTGTTTGGAGGGAAGACTGGCAAAGAGGGTCCAGGGAGGTATTTGGATTCTCTGGATTTCAGTTGACAGTATCACAGGCCATGCCGTAACTACGTGAAAAACTTGCGTTTTGCATCGCTTACTTGACTGTCTTGTACTTTTACAGAGTGATAAAACTCTTTCAGTTGGAGAAAAAATGTCCCTAAGAGGAGGCCCTTGGCTTTTTAATTCTGTAGTCAAGGATTTAAGTATCTCCTCAGGTGAAAATACTATCCGTACTGAGAAATACTAGTCTGTAAAACCACAGTAGAGAGCACAGAAACTCGCTGCGCTAGTCTCTCTCACTATGGTCCTTTTCCTCACTGGGGAAGTAGAAGCCACTCTGCTGGTTTGATTTCACCAATCTGTGTCATCAGTCAGCTAAGGTCTCTCTTTTTGCCTTTATAGAAGTGGAGGCCATTCTGTTTGCAGTTTGATGGGGTTATAGAAGACTTCAACTATGGTACTTTGCTGCGACTGGATTGTTCTCAGGGCTACACTGAGGAAAACACAATCTTTGGTGAGTTTCTTGCCTCTGGAATTGGTTCTGTGTAAGATGAATGAGGAATCTGGTTTTCGTGATGCATCGGTGACATAGATAGATCACGTTACTGTTTCTTCAGTAACTGTGAGATAGTTAAGTATTTCAGCCTCATTTATTATAGGACTAGAATTTCACATGTCTGAAACTTAATGACTGTGCTGGAGTACTTTGCAAGTTAGCTCAGCTTTGTCAGTAGATTTCCTTTGGGTTTACAAAAGTCACTGTGACTAGGGCGGTAATCAGTTCTGTTCACCTTTCAGCCCCCAGGATACAATTTTTTGCCATTGAAATTGCTCGGAACAGGGAAGGCTATAACAAAGCAGTTTACGACAGTGTTCAGGACAAAGAAGACAAAGGGGCCAACAATGGCGAAAAAGAGAAAAGCGACAAAGGAGAAGAGAAAGAGAAAAAAGCCAAGAATGGAGTCAATGAAAGCGACGAAATAGCTATGTAAGGTAGACAGGGGACAGCACTCTAGAAACTGTGACTCGGCGGAGTCTACAAGTACCATGATGTTACTTGCACAGAACCCTACGGTTAAAGGTACGCCCTGTGCAGTCGAAGGCCATCTTTCTAGCCTAATAATCAGGAGCTGTTCTGATTGTTCTCTTGTAGGAATTGGCTTAAAGGCTATTAGTGGAGTCATAGTGGATTGTTTCTTGTTATATTTTTTCTTGTTATTTTTTTTCCACCAGTTACGTAAGAAATTTTGTAAATAAATTTCTTTTGGTTCTTATGACTGTCTATATCCGTGATTGACTTTGTTAAAGATATTCAAAATTATTTGACAGTTTAGTTTTTTCAGGTATATAACCCCTTTGCCTTGTTTTATATAAAATGATTTATGCCTGTTTCTTAATGCTTGTCAGTCTTTGCTGTAGTGAAGGTCCTCACACCTGTTAAGTTATACATGCTTTTAGGATTAGAAGTCCTTACGTAACAATTGACACTTGCCATTGGAGTGGCCATAGCTCTCTGATTTTCTTTGATATACCTGGCAAAACATTTGATAAATACTCTGGGGATAACAGCAGCAGCCTAACCTGTCAGACCAGTGAATGCAGCCCAGTTCACACCAGAGGTGCAGGACACTGGGCCTGCTTTGGTGCCCGCTTCTGTTCCGGTAGCCTAGTCGTTACCCGAAAGCAAGCAGAAATGACGGTTAAATGTACAGCCTGGTAGAGTAATTTCCCGTCTATCAGCTACATTAACACAGAAACGAACATATTTTTCAATGATACTGTCAGACTCCAATTGATTTGATATGGACGGGGGTTTCCTTCTCATCTACTGACTTTAAAGAGTGCATGTTCCAGTTACCCTCACATATATGTAAAGGTTTGTGCCCATCCCCGTACATAGACTGACTGACCTTGATTGCTAAAACTAGAAGAAGCCATCCTGTTTATAATGCCCTTAAAAGTCCAACCACAGAAAGATCATGCAAGAAAAGATTTACTAGAGCAGAGAAGGGAGAACATGAGGCTTTTTTCCCCTGGCGAACATAAGAGAAAAAGAAAAATTTAATTTCGTTGATGAGTTGTCCCCCAACTGAAATAGACATGCACACACGTAGCAGCAACGATTGTGCACAAAGCAAATAGGTTTCTCCCCGAATTCTCTTTGGCCAATTCTGAAAAATATTTAAAACTTTCGTTAGAGTTTTCATTTTATTAAACTATGTTCTTAAACGGGTTGGAGAGTGTTAAATACTTCATACTAGGCCGATGTTTTAAAATTAAGAACTTCCTTTACTGTATTAACTTTCTTTAGTTTTGACATATCCTTAAATATCCACAAACATGCATCCATACACATTGCCTGAAACAAAAACAAAAAACCTGGCTTAATTACTTCTCCCTGATTTTACAGAGAAATTTGGACTGCTTTCAAACAAGAAGGACCTGTCCAAGGACTAGGGCATAAAAGCCGGGGAAAAGGAGAGGATTAAGAACGCAATATTAACGCCACACTGTAAAGCCGGGAATCCGAGGGCAGCATCCAAGGTTTAAGGGGGAAAAGTGGACAGAATTCTTCAGACGGCCACAAGCTCTCCACCCCCAGTATACATTCTCTGTATAATTCCTTCCTGTTGGTGTGGGTGAGACTTGTGAACATGAAGGGATTTCCTTTTCGTATTTAAGTTACTAACCATTTGGGGATTGTTGTAAGTGGGCCTGGCTTAATCAGGTGAGGTGTTTTTTTTATTAATGTTTTCACCTTTATTCCCAAATCCGAGCTTCAAAAAAGGTGCTATTTAAAACCTCTAAAATAATAGCAGTATTACTCTAATCATTTAGTCTAAATCTTACACTTGGTCCATTTCGTTCAGTCATAGAGTCGCTTCTAGTAGAACAAGTCCTGATGTTTTGGTGGGTATTCGGTGTACAATATTTAATAGAACAAAATGACCATTCCAGGCCATGGTATCTTAGAAGTGGCATGCGAGACCCAGTCCAAGGCAGGTGAGTTTTAAATGAGACAGGAAGCAGCAGCAGATGTTCTGTTGGCCCTGACTAAGCAAACAGCCATGTCGTGAGAAAAGGGGGCATCAGTAGAAATACGGACTTGAAGGGGGCTGCTGTTGAGGGCTCAAAAGGAAGCAAGGAACAAGTTACTGGAAACTGGAAGGGATCCTATTAGTAGGTGGTAGCATAATTAGAGGCCAGGCAGTTTGAGATTTGAGCCCTTGCTCCGAATTACTTGGGAGATGATAAGAAGGCATCAAGCCAGGCTTGATATAGCATGTAAACGTCTATGATTTATTCAGAATTTGGTGCCATTCCAGTTATTTATGTCCATGACATCTTTTGGAGGCAGGGAAAGGGCACAGACTAATTGCATTTACAAAAGAAAAGGTCTCCCCTGGATCAGAAGCAACAGGGTTTGCTTGGGAGCGTAACAGGTGAGCATGGGGCTGCGATAGGCCCTGGTGGCCCTGGTGACTCTGTGACCTGGGAGGAGCCACTGCAGCTTTGTTCGAGTTATAAGTAGATTTGGATGCTTTGGTCGGCTTCCCCCAAATTCTTTTGACAGGTGACCATGTTCACCTGCTTGCTCCGTGTGTGTCGCCCCATCCCAGGCTGCGTACAGACTCTTCTCGCCTTGTTTGCCAGCTGAGGAACAGAAAGTAGCCTTCGTTTTGAGGAGGGGGAGGTTAAATACACATTTATTTTTTACTGTGACCTGTCCAGGACCACATTTTACAAAACGCCTTGTTTCATTATTATTTCTGGAAAGGAAAATTCTATTAAAATAGCTTTCGTGTGAATATAGAATAGTTTTTAAAATTAGGGCTTATTTTGAAAAAACCTGAGTTTAATTCAAATGTATGCCAGTACCTTCCAAAGTAAGGTATTCAGAGACAGTTCTGATCAGATGGCTCAGAGAAAGTTCTGGGATATTCATATTGGAAGATTCTCTATTAAAGAATTTCTTTGACTTAAATCTAACCCAAACTGCGACGTTATTCTTCGTGCGTTTTTATTATATAGTGTTAACAAGCTTAGTTGCAAACAAAATACTTAAGCTATTTGTTTTTTAAAAAATTAATGAAATACCTAAACAGTGAAAAAGAATATGTAGTAGTCAGTAATCTATAAAAAGGTAAAACATCAACACCAAATAAGGATCATTCCAGGAATTAAAGGCTGATTCAGTATCTAAGAATGAATGTAATTCACCACATTAAGAGACAGGAAAAACAGTAAGACCACCTCAAAAGATGCAGTAGAAGAACAGGACAAATTCAACACCCAATCATCCTGTGTACTCTCATCGTGATGGGAACAGAAGGGACCTTCCCTAATCTGGTCCAGTGAATCTCACGGACGCCCACAGGTAACAGCACACCGCGGTAAAAGACAGCTTCCTGCCGAGATCTGGCATGTGACAAAGACATCCTCTGTGGCCCAGGAGGGTGAGGGGACCAACGAAAGAACTCTCAGAGTGTGAACTGGGGAGCGGTCAAGGAGTCCACCGTTCAGAGGACACACTGGTGTCCCAGTGATGGTGCAGTGTACATGCACGTGCATGACGTGCATGACGTCCCGGAAGACAAGGCCAATCAGAATCCTCCCCGGTGTAGGGCTGCCACGTGGGGCTGTCCCTGGCCGAGGAGTGGGCAGCAGGTCTAGACCCGCCCTGTCCTCTTGGGTCCCTTGACCTCTCAGCAAGGGGTAAGGTCACCTCCCCGGAGGTCCTGCTTCCTGGGTTCCTGCCCTTCTGAGTACCTGTGGGGGCTCTTATCATCTGGAGCTTGCAATTACCTGCTTCAGGTGAGTTACTGTGTGGTGGTTGTATCTTGGCCTTTCTATTCATATTGTTTTCTCATTTGGGGAGGGGATCATGTGTACTTTGCTATATTGATTTAAAGGATTTTTAAAAAAAGAGTCTACAGATTAATCCTTTATTGCCTCATTTATCTTGTGTGTACTTGTTTTCTAGTCCAGTTTTACTCATTTTTATTTTCTAGTTCATTCTTGCTGATGCACAGTAATCATTTGATTTTTTTATATTGAAATTAATTTACTGATGGTTATTGTTTTGGGTTGTGGTGGATTCTTTATGTATATTAAAGTGTCATCCACATATAATAAGGATTTTATTATTTAAAAGTTGACCCTTATGTCTTTTCTCTCCTTTTTTCTTGCTTTATTGCCTTAAATATACCTTGGCATAGTACTGAATGAAAGTCGTAACAGTTGGCAGCCTCGTGTGACTCCGCCTCCCGGGAAAGAGCTTTCAATAGTTCTGGGTAATTAAGTCGTTCTGATGCCTAACAGTTGCATTTTATTACATGCTTTTTGAACATCCCGATTGATCATATGATTTTCTCGTATTTCTCTGATAGTGAAACGTTTTACATGGTTTCTTATTGGATTTCAACTGCCCTCACATGTTCTAGTATATTCCAGTTGGTATTGATCTATTCTGTTTTCCTACATGGATTAATTCACATAATATTTTGCTTAGAATATCTGTATCTCTGTTTATGCGAGCCATGCCCTGCACATTGCTTATTTTCTAATGTCTTCTTGAGATAATATTGTCAATGTAATGGTGGCCTCACTAAAGAAAGTGAAAAAAAAGACTTTTTTTTTTCCACATAAGGACCACCTGGGGAATTTAGTTGTTTTTCTTATTTTTAATTGTTTATAATTGGCTTAAAGTTTTGCTTGTGGAAAGATTTGTTTTTGTTGTTAATTGGTTTGACTTTTTAACAATTGACTCAATTTACTTAGTAGATGTATGAGTTTTCCTATTTCATGTTTTTTGTGTGTCAGTCTGGTACACTGGTTTTTTAAAAAATTTATTTACTTAAATTAGTTTCAAGTATTCAGTACATTGGTTAGACATCTATATAGTTCATAAAACTATTCCCCCAATCGCTCCCTCCCTCCCCTGGCCCTCCGCCCAGCCATCATATTACTGCTGACTGCGTTCCCTGTGCCGTGCTCCGCATCCCCATGACCACTATCAACTCCTAATTTGTACTTCTTTAACCCTTCACCCCATTCTCCCAGCCCCTCAATCCCCCTTCCGTCTGTCTGTCACCAAATTGTCCACTCTATTTGTGAGTCTGGTACACTGGTTTTTATAACAAGGTGAATTTCGACCTCTTCTGTCTAGTCTTTAGTCCTAAGCATTTCACAAAAACCTCTAAGTATCTTGTTAAGGCCCAAGAGCTCTGTAGAGAACATCTCTTACGTGATTTCTGATGCTGGTCATTTGTGTTTCTTCTCTTAATCCTTTCCTTACACAGTTTTTCTGGTGGTTTATTAACTTTATTAATATTATTTAAAAAATAACGTCTAGCCTGCTTTGTTTGTTGTGTTTTTTCCTCTTTCACTGATTTTTGCTTTATTTCATCATGAAAAGTAATTCTCTGCTACCATCTTGTGGGCATATTGGGAATAACATCTTACTGTAGGTCGTCATAAAAATTTGTTTTCTGCCGTCATGTGCTTCGGCGTATTACGAGAGTGCATCTGATAAAAAGTCGTTGTTTGCTGACATTCGATGAGCTTCTTAGGATCACAGTTCATGGCACGAAAAGTTATTTCTGCTGTTCTCGAGTGCGTTTTGTGAATGAAACTCAAGGACAGGTCTTTGTGAAAAGTTTTCCTATGCCATCAGGAAAACAGATTTTCGGTTCTCATCTACTGTGTATCTTAGAATAACAGCGGAGTAATAAAGAGTTATTCGCTGCTGCCATCTGCTCAGCGTGTTGGATATAACACAAGAGAGCACATCTCGAAAAGTCATTTCTGCTACTATCTTATGTGCATTTAAAAAATGACTGCCCAGGGTAGCTCGTTATAATTTTTTTTCCTGCTGCCATTTTGTGTGAATCTTGGGAAGAACACAGCAGCGCATGTCTTGAAAAATTGTTTTCTGCTGCCATCTCGTGGGTATTGTGAAAATGCCAGTGTATTCATAAATTATTTTTCCTGCTGCAATCCTGTGGGCATTTTGAGAATAACAGAGTGTAGATGATCATAAAAATTAATTTTCTGCTGCCATCAAGTGTATATTTTATTAATAACACATGAGTGTTCATGAATATTCATTCTCTACTGCCATACGGTGGCCACATAGGATCTATGTCATCATAAAACTGTACACTCTATTGCCATCTGGTGGGCATTTTGGGAATGACACGGCGGTGCATCTCATGAACAGTTATTGCTGCTATCGTATGCATTTCAAAACAGCACCCCTGTGTATGTCAACATAAAAATTTATTTTCTGCTGCAGCGCAGGTGCAGGAGCAGACGTCTCCGGCGCCCGGGAGGCCGGGCTCGAGCTCTGGAGGCGGCAGGCGACGGCCTCTCCCGTCTAAGGCCATAGCAACCTCAACGCGCGCGATCTCATCTGGTCTCGGAAGCTAAGCAGGGTCGGGCCTGCTTAGTACTCGCATGGGAGACCGCCTGCGAACACCGGGTGCTGTAGGCTTCCGCCGCCCCCACCTTTGCGGCCTTCAAGCCAGGGTGTCCCTGCATGCCTCCGAGCCCTGCTCGCTCTCTCGAGTCCCGGGCAGGCGACCGAGCGCGAGGGCTGCAGGAACGTCCTTGCGTCCCGCGCCACCACCGGGTTCCACCTGCTCTCCCGCAGCCAGCCCTGGGCCGTTACCTCCCTCCACTCCGGGCCCTTCCCTTCCTGGGCTCCGCGGGGCCGAGCCCCAAGGACCGCCGTCTGTGACACACGCTGGGAGTGCGCACGCAATCCCCGCGACACGGGACCGGCCACCGTCACCCACCCCGCCGCACGCGAGGCCTCAAGTCTCGCGCCGCACGCTTCTCCCCGCCCTTCTCACCGGACAGCCAGGTGCCCTCTGGCCAGGCGCAAGGCCGCCGCGCACAGCCGGGACGGGAAGCGGGACCAGCCAGCCGCGTGGGAGAGGCTGAGACGCACGAGGACGCGCGCGTGCGCGGCGAGAGTCCCCTCACTCGGCACAGGCCCGCAGTGAGCGGCCACACACGCACGCACACACTCACACTCTCACATATACTCACACTCTCACACTCGCACACACACGTACACAAACGCACACACACAAACACACACTCACACAAACACGCTCACACACAAACTCACACACGCGCACACAAACACACACACTCACACTCAGTCTCATACTTACACTCACACACACACCCACTCACACACACTAACACAAACTCACACACCCACTCACTCACACAAACACTCTCACACACACTCTCACACACACACACGCACACAAACACTCACACTCGCACACACACGCACACACTCACACTCACAGTCACTCACAACCACACACTCACTCACTCACACACACTCACAACCACACATACTCACACACACTCACACTCGCACACACACGCACACACTCACACTCACACACACTCGCATACTCACACACTCACACAAACACACACTCACACTCGCACACTCACACACGCACACACTCACACACTCACACAAACACACTCACACTCACACACTCATACTCACACACACTCAGACACTCACACTCCGGGGAGCCCGTGCGTCTCCCTTTCCGCGGCGGGACCCCAGGCGGGATTCGGAGCAGAACGAGACTCCCTGAAGCCCCGGCGGCCGGGCCTGTCCCGGGGCCCCGGCGCGACACGAGCCGCCTCCCCGCCCGAGCCCAGCCCCGGAACGACCGCCCTCTGCTGGGGAAGCGGCCTCTTCAGGGCGGCGCAGGGTTTCGGGGTCACAGTCGGGGTCCGGCTCTGCGCGTCGGTGCGCTCGTCTGCGGGGCCCGTCCGGCTCTCTGCGTGGCGGGCACGGGCTCGCCTCTGTCGCGCGCGGGGTCGCCTCTCTCGTCTCTCGGCCTCTGTCCCTTTCCTCCTCAGCATCTCTCTCTGTGTGTCTGACCCCAGGTAGCTCGCGCGGCCGTCCCGTTCCCCAGCGACCCCGTTCCCGTCCCCCCGTCCTTCGTGGCTGTCACTGGGCCTCCCGCCGTGGCGACCGGTGTCCTCCTTTCTCCTTCCCTCCCTGTCACTCCCTCTGTCTCTGGGTTTCTCTGTCCGTCTGGCTCTCAGCTCTCCCTGTCTGTCTGTCAGTCTGTCTGTCTCGATGCAGAGAGTCGATGTGAAGGCGAGAGGTAGCGGACGGGGCGGGTCCCTGGTCCCGGTGCAGGGCGAGGGCTGCATCCGTCCCAAGCGATGGCTCGGGGTGTGGCCGGGGGCTCCGTGTGTGTTTGGGCAGGTCGGGCACGGCTCGGCGGGGATTGCAGGGGAGGAGTGCGCCTGGGTCAGGGCCGGAGCCCGGACATAGCCGGGCCGCAGGTGCCTAGGTGCGCCGGTGGCCGAGAGCATGGCGGGCCACGCCCGGACCGGGGTCCTGCCGAGCAGCCAAGACTGGGGAGGCCCGGGTTTCGAGAGCGCCCGCCCGGACCTCCGGCGCCGCCGCGAACCGGCCAAGGCCCACGCGCGATGCCTTAGCGCGGCTGGCGCTCGATCGCCGCCGCCTCGCCGGCGGAAGCCCCGCACCCCTGCAGGAGTGAGGTGCAGGCGCGGGCGTCTCCGGCGCCCGAGAGGCCGGGCTCGAGCTCTTGGGGCGGCAGGCGACAGCCTCTCCCGTATACGGCCACACCACCCTGAACGCGCCCGATCTCGGAAGCTAAGCAGGATGGGGCTTCTTAGAACTCGCATGGGAGACCGCCTGGGAATACCGGGTGCCGTACCCTTTTGCCGCCCCCTCCTTTTGCCGCCCTCCAGCCAAGGTGCCCCTGGACGCCCCCGGGCCCTGCCCGCTCGCTACCTCCAGCACCCGGGGCAGGCGACCGACCCAAGGGATGCAGGAACGTCCGTGCGCCCCGAGCCACCGCCCGTCTCCACCTGCTCTCCTGCGGCCAGCCTTGGGCTGTTACGTCCCTCTGCTCCGGGCCCTTCCTTTTCTGGGCACCGAGGAGCTGAGCCCAAAGGACGGAGGGCGCTGGGCGGAGGGCGAGGTCTCGGGGCAAAGCGTTGTCTGGTGCGGTGGCCGGTGTCCAAGAAGTTTCTCACTTGGGCACATGCACAGGCTTCCCAGGCCCTGGGGCTTTGTGGGGAATGTTCAATCTTCCACGGGTAGTTGGGTACATAATTTTGACAAGCACTCAGGGTCCCATTGAGCTCCTTGGGGCAGAAAATATGTCTAATTCCTCTCTGTAATCCTCATGCAACTTCAGGGCCACCCACAGACAGTGTGCCCAGGGATGCTTTGGCCCGCCCTTCCATCGTCCCATGTGCCCCTCCATCCTTGTCGAGGAAGAAGCCAAAATGGCATCCTTCACCTGGTAGAAAGAGGTCAGTTTGGGAAACTTCAGACACCTGTTGGTCTGTATCTGACTCTGTCACTTATTAGCTGTGTGATCACCTGTATGAGAATCAGTTTTCTGAATTTTGAATGAGTGTACAGGAACCATGATGAGCAGCCCAGGCAGAAAGGGGAAGGAGAGGGAGGTGTCTGCTCCAATCCAGAGGTCTGATATCACATTGAAAAAGCAGGAAGGAACAGAGGCCTCAGGAAGCAGCCACTGGGCCTCTTGGATGAGAAGGGACCAGGTTGAGTTGTGGCTCTGGGACCCCCTGTGTCCACACTCTGATTCTGTCACTTATTAGCTGTGTGATCACCCCTCTGAGACTTAGTTTACTTAATTTTGCATGAGTATCCACGGACCCCCACGACCATCCCAGGCAGAAAGTTGCAGTTGAGGACGTGTCTGCTCTAGTCCAGAAGTTTCATTTCAAATTGAGAAAGCAGGAAGGAGCAGAGGCCTCAGGAAAGAGCCCCGGGGCCTCTTGGATGAGCTGGGACTATGTGGAATTGTGGCTCTGGGATCCCTTGTGTCCCCCCTCCGGGAAGGCAGATGTGCTTGGAACGGCCTGCCTTCCCTAAAGACCTGGGGGCGAGACAGCCTTTTCTTCTAAAAACAACCATATATATATACGTGCATATATATTCATATATATATATTCATATCTATGCCCATATATATCTGCACATATATATATGCGCAGATATTTATGGGAGCTCTGGCATTACACACTCAGTTCACGTCCATTGTGAGCCAAAATTACAAACTTCCGAGCAATGTCTCACTTGCGGCAAATGCACAGGCTTCCCAGGCCCTGGGGCTTATTGAAGGGAATGTTCAGTCATCTGCGGGGACTTGGGTCAGAAGTTTGAGAAGCACTCACTGACACATCGGGCTCCTTGGGGTACAAACTATGTCTCATTCCTCTCTGTATCCTCATGTTTAATTCAGAACCACCCACATACAGCGTGCCCAGGGATGCTTTGGCCCACACTTCCATCGTCCCATCCTTATCATGGAAAA
>NW_006439816.1:763844-766135 GCF_000325575.1 Pteropus alecto
GTCCGCCGGGGTGGTCCGAGGGCAGCAAATAGGCCCCGGAGCTGCGCGCAGCTTCAGGCCCCTCACGGCCCTCCACGCCCATGCCCGGTGTCACAGAACACAGCGCTGGCCACCAGGCGCTGACGTGGCCGAAACAGACACAGCCGTCTGCAGGCCTTTGCAGGAATCCATGAGCCGACTGGACACGCGGTCGTGACCTTGGAGAGGGAGCATTGTCCCTCTGTGCCCTCCCCGCCTTCAGATGTGGCTGGGGGCGAGGTTGATGCTCCTGGGATCTCAGGCCTGTGAGGCCCCGGCCCCTCCTGCTCCCCCAGGCATCGCATGCTGGGAGGGGCTGTGAGTTTTGTAAAGAAACATATTTGCCCTTGGGGTCCCTCAGCTTCTGACTGCAGAGCAGGGGTGGAGCGGGGAGATGTGAGAACTGAGAGGGGGGGGCTGGCGTTGGCACCGGTGTGCATTTCTGGGCATGTCTGTGATTGGGGGACAGGTTGGGATTCAGGCTTAAGGAAAACTCCCATACTCTAAAGCAGCGTGAGGGGTGACCTGTGGGGTGGTAGTGAGCAGCCTGTGGGGTCGGCGTAGAGATTCTGCACAGGAAGTCTCTGGCGGTATGGTGGACAGGGGTTTCTCAGAGCATGGTCCGCTGCCTGGGGGGACCCTGAGGCTGCTGTCGGTGACATCTGGGCTGGCCAGGTGCCGACTCCTCCATTGCGACCTGAGACCTCTGAGTTCTGTGATGGGGTGTCTGGGGTCTTGGTTCAAGGACGGGGCAACGAGGTACTGAGCAGCAGCTAAGAGAGAATACAGGGAGGCGGGGGCACAGCCGGGGTCTCAGGCCTCTTGGATGAGAAGGGACCAGGTTGAATTCTGGCTCTGGAAGCCCCTGTGTCCACACTCTGATTCTGTCACTTATTAGGCATGTGATCTCCTCTCTGAGACTTAGTTTACTTATTTTTGAATGAGCATTCCCGGAAACCCAAGACCATCCCAGGAAGAAAAGTTACCGGGGATAGATCTGCTCCAGTCCAGAAGTTTCTTTTTAAATAGTGAAAGAAGGAAGGAGCAGAGGCCTCAGGAAGGACCCCCGGGGCCTATTGGATGAGCTGGGACTATGTATTATTGTCGCTCTGGGTCCCCCAGTGTCCACACTCTGGAAAGGTGGATGTGCTTGGAACGGCCTACCTTCCCTAAAGACCTGGGGGCGACACAGGCTTTTCTTCTAAAAAACCAGCATATATATATGTGCATATATATGTGCATATATATGTGAATATATATGCACATATATATATATATATGGGAGCTCTGGCATTACACACTCAGTTCACGTCCATTTTGAGACAAAAGTGAAGAATTTCGAGAAATTGCTTACTTGCGGCAAATACACAGGCTTGTCAGGCCCTGGGGCTTTGTGGGGAATGTTCAGTCCTTGCGCGTAGTTGTATACATACGTCTGACAAGCAGTCAGGGTCCCATTGGGCTATTTGGGACAGAAAATGTGTCTAATTCCTCTCTGTATCCTCATGCAGACTTCAGGGCCACCCACAAACACTGTGCCCAGCGATGCTTTGGGCCGCCCTTCCATCGTCCCATGTGCCCCTCCATCCTTGTCGAGGAGGAAGCCAAAATGGCATCCTTATCCTGGGAGAAACAGGTCAGTTTGGAAAATTTCAGACACCTGTGGGGCTGTATGTGACTCTGTCAGTTATTAGCTGTGTGATCACATGTATGAGACTCAGTTTCCTGAATTTTGAATGAGTGTACAGGAACCAGGACAAGCAGCCCCGGCAGAAAGGTGAAGGAGCGGGAGGTGTCTGCTCCAGTCCAGAGGTCTGATATCAAATTGAAAAAGCCGGAACGAAGAGAGGCCTCAAGACGTAGCCCCAGGGCGCGTGGATGAGCTGGGACACTGTTCATTGTGGCTCTGGGAACGCCTGTGTCCACCATCCGGGAAGGCGCATGTGCTTTGAACGGCCTGCCTTCCCTAAATACCTGAGGGCAAAGCAGCCTTTTTTTCTAAAAATCCACCATGTATATATGTGCATATATATTCATATACATATGGGAGGTCTGGAATTACAGACTCAGTTCACATCCATTTTGAGCCAAAAGTGCAGACTTTTGAGAAATTGCTCACTTGCGGCAAATACACAGGCACGTCAGGCCCTGGGTTTTGTAGGGAATGTTCAGTCCTCTGCGGGTAGTTGGGTACATATGTTTGACAAGCACGCAGTGTCCCATTGAGCTCCTTGGGATAGAAAATGTGTCTAATTCCTCTGTGTATCCTCATG
>NW_006439817.1:0-5266 GCF_000325575.1 Pteropus alecto
GTTAGTATTAGGGTTAGGTTTAAAATTAAGGTTATGATTAGATTTAATTTTAGGATTAGAATCAGTGTTCGGGTTCATGTTAGGTTTAGGGTTATAGTTAGGGTTAGTTTTAGTCTTAAAGTTAGATTTAGTGTTACGTTTATAATAAGAAGTTAGGTTTAGTGTTAGTAGATTAAAATTTAATGTTAGGGTTAGCGTTAGGTTTATGGTTAGCATTAGGGTTACGATTAGCTTTATTTTTAGGGTTCGGATCAGGGTTCGTTTTAGGGTTATGGTTATGGTTAGGATTTAAGGTAGGATTAGGGTTAATTTTAGGGTTAGGTTTATAATAAGAAGTTAAGGTTATGGTTAGCGTTAGTGTTAGGGTTAGGGTTAGGATTTAGGGTTAATGTTAGGTTTAGATTTGTGTTAAGTTTACCGTTACTGTTCGAGTTATATTTTCTTAGGTGTAGGTTTATCGTTATGTTTACGGTTCGGGTTAGATTAGGTTAAGGTTATGTTTCAAAAATGGTTAGTGTTATTTAGGGTTAGCTATAGTTTAGGGTTAGGTTTAGGGTCAGAAGATAGGTTTAGTGTTATTCTTAGTGTAAATTTTAGGGTTAGGGTTAGTGGTAGGGTTAGGGTTATATTGAAGGTAAGATGTAAGAGTTAGGATTAATTTTAGGGTTAGAGTTATGGTTAGGTTAGCGTCAAGCTTAGGTTTAGAGTTAGGGTTAGAGTTAGCGTCAGATTACGTTTAGCTTAGGGTTAGGTTTATAGTTAGAGTTAGAGTTATGGTTAGATTTATTTTAGATTTAGTGTTAGGTTTAATATTAGAGTTAGGTTTAGCTTTAGTTTGAGGGTTATGGTTAGTGTAAGAGATTAGAATTAGGGTTAGGGTTAGGGGTAGAATTAGGTTTAGGATTAGCTTTATATTCAGCATTAGGAACACGGATAGCGTTAGGGTTACAGTTAGTGTTAGGGTTTACAGTTAGAATTAGTTTAGGTTTAGGGTTAGTGAAAGGGGTTATGGTTACTGTTATTGTTACTGTAAAGTTTAGGATTAGAGTTAGAAGTAGGGTTAGGATTAGCTTTACTTTTAAAGTTAGGATCAGGGTTAGGGTTAATGGTATGGTTAAGGTTAGAGTTAGGGTTACCTTTAAGGCAAGAGGTTAGATTTAGGATTAGTGTTAGGGTTAGGGTTAGGATTAGGGTTACTTTAGTTTTGGGGGTTACCATTAGGGTTTGCGTAAGGTTTGCCTTATGATAGGTATATGTTTAGGGTTAGGGTTAGTGTTGGGTTTACATTAGGGATAGGGTTAGTGTTAGGGTTACTGTTAGGTTTTGGTTTAGTTTTATGGTGAGGTTAGGGATAGGGTTAGTGTTAGGGTTATGGTTAGGTTTTTGTTTAGGTTTATGGTGAGCTTAAGGGGTTAGGGTTACGGTTATTGATAGTGCAAAATTTATAATTAGAGTTAGAATTAGGTTTAGAGGTAACTTTAGTTTTAATGTTAGTATCAGGGTTAGGGTTAGTGTTAGAGTTAAAGTTAGGGTGAGATTAGGATTAGCGTTAGGGTGAGTTTACTTTAGAATAAAAGTTAGGGTTAGGGTTAGCTTTAAGGTAAGTGCTCAGGTTTAGGTTTATTGTTAGTGTAAAATATGGTTAGGGTTAGGTTATTTTAAGATTCGAGATATAGATAGGGTTAGGTTTAGTTTAAGAGCTTAGAGTTAGGATTAGAGTTAATGTTAGGGTTATTGATAGGGTTAGGGTTAGTTTAGGGTTAGGTTAGGATTATGGTTAGGGTTAGGATTATCTTTTGGGTTCAAGTAAGGTTTAGATTAGGGGTCGGTTTATGGTTAATTTGAGGGTTATATTTAGTGTTAGGATTAAGGTAAGGGGTTAAGGTTACAGTTATTGTTAGTGTTTAATTCAGGGTCATGATTAAAATTAAATTTAGGATTAGCTTTAGTTTTAGGGTTAGGTTCAGGATTATGTTTAGTGTTAGGGTTAGGCTTAGAATTATCTTTAGGATTAGCTTTAGTTTTAAGATTAGATTCAGGGATAGTGTTAATATTTGGGTTAAGGTTAAGGTTAGGGTGAGTATTAGAGTTAACTTTGGTGTTAAGGTTACGTTTAGCTAAGAGGGTCAGTCTTCATGTTACTGTGAGTTTAAAATTTAGAGTAAGTGTTATTGTTAGGGTTAGAATTAGAATTTGGGTTATGATTACCTTTAGTTTTAGGGTAAAGATCAGGGTCACAATTAGGGTTAGCGTTATGGTTAGGCTTTAGTGTTAGTATTAGTGTTAGTGTTAAATTTAGTTTAGAGGTACGTTTATGGTTACGGTTAGGGTTAGGGTTAGGTTTAGGTTACTTTTAGGGTTAGGGTTAGGGTTAGTGTTAAGATTAGGGTTATCTTTCGGTTTAGGGTTAGGGTGAGGATAAGGAGTTAGGATTACAGTTATTGTTAATGTATATTTTAGGGTTTGGATTAGTCTTAGGGTTAGGGATAGAATTAAGTTTGGGTTAGATTTAGTTTTAGGGTTAGACTGAGGATTATGATTAGGGTTAGGGTTAGGGTTAGAATTTAGGGTTAGGGCTAAGGTTAGGTTTCGATTAGTGTTCAGATTAGGGTTAGGGGTAGGGTTAGGGTATGAGTTTAGAGTTAGGATTATTGTTAAGTTTAGAGATAGGTTTAGGATTAAGTTAGGTTAAAGGTTAGGTTTAGGTTAAGATTAGGATTAGAAATTTGGTTAAGATTAAGGGTTAAGATCTGAATTAGGGTTTTGTTAGGATAGTGTTAGATCAAGAGTTAATGTTAGGGTTACGGATAGGTTCAGGTAAGGGATTTGATTTATGGTTATTGTTTGTTTAAAATTTAAGTTTAGGGATAATTTAAGGGTTAGGGTTGAGCGTTAGGCTTAGGGTTAAGGTTAGGTTAATACATTAGGTTTAGGGTTAGGTTTAGTGTTAGGGTTAGGGTTAGGTAGGTTTAGAGTTAGGGTTAATGTAAGAGGTTAAATTTAAGATTAGTGTTAGCATTAGAGTTAGTTTTAGTGTTTGGGTTAGGGTTAGGTTTAGGGTTATCGTTAGGGTTAAGATTAGGGTTATGGTTAGGTTAGGGTTAGGGTTAGGGTTAGGATAAGAGGTTAGAGTTAGGATTAGTGTTAGAGTTAGTGTTAGGGTTAGTGTTACATTAAGATTAGGTTTAAGGTTAGGGTTAAGTTTAGGGTTAGGGTTAGGTTTAGGGTTAGGTTAGGATAAGGGTTAGAGTGAGCATTAGTGTTTAGGGTTAGTGTTATGGTTAGGGTTGAGATTTGGGGTTAGAGTTAGTGGTAAGTTTAGGGTTAGAGTATGTTTAGGGAATGGTTATGGTTAGGGCTATGTTTAGAATTAGGATTAGTATTAGCTTTAATTTTAGAGTTAGGGTAAGTGTTAGGTTTAGGGTTAGGGTTAGGATTATCTTTTGGGTTCAAGTAAGGTTTAGATTAGGGGTCAGTTTATGGTTAATTTGAGGGTTATATTTAGGTTGGGGTTAGGGTTAGGGTTAGGATTAGTTGTAGATTTAAGTTTAGGATCTGGGTTAGGGTTAATTTTAGGGGTACGTTTAAGGTTAGGGTTAGAATTAGGGTTAGGTTTAGGATTATAGTTAGTTTCATAGTTAAATTAGGGTTAGGGTTTAATTTAGGTCATGGATTAAGTTTAGGGTTATTGTTAGTTAAAATTTGGAATTAGGGTTATTGTTAGGGTTAGGGTTAGAATTATGGTTAGGTTTCATTTTAGTTTTTAAGTTAGGATTTGTGTTAGGCTTAGGGTTAGGTTTAGATTTAAGTTAGGGTTAGGATTAGGAGTTTGTTTTGTTTAGGGATAGAGTTAGGCTTAGGGTTAGTGATAGATATAGAGTCAAATTTAGGTTTAGTGTGAGGTTTAACTTAAAGCTTTAGGGTTAGGTTTAGGGTTAGTTTTAGGGTAATGGTACGTTTAGGGTTATGCTTTAGCGTTAAGGTTAGTGTTAGTTTTAGGGTTAGAATTAAAGTTATTTTTAGAGTTAAAGTTAAGGTTGGAGTTAGTGTAAGAGTTTGGGGTTAGGGGTAGGGTTAGTTTTAGAGTTAAATTAAGGGTTAGGTTCAAATTTATGGTAAGGAGTTAGGATTAGGGTTATTGTCAGTTTAAAATTTAGGGTTAGAAAAATTGTTATGGTTATGGTTAGAATTCAGGTTAGGGTTAGCTTTATCTTAGGGTTAGGATCAGGGTTAAGCTTAGAGTTAAAATTAGGGTTAGGGTTAGGGTTAGGTTTAGGGTTAAATTTTGTTTTAGGGTTAGGATCACGGTTAGGGTTCGGGTTAAGTTTAGAGTTAGGGTTATTGTTAGGGATAGGGTTAGGATTAAGGTAAGGTGTTAAAGTTTGTGTTAGTGTAAGGTTTGGGTTAGAGTTAGTGTTGGGGTAAGTTTTAGTTACTGTTAGGGTTACTCTTAGTAAGAGAGTTATCTTTAAGATTAGTGTTACAGTTAGTGATAGGGTTAGTTTAATATTTAAAGTTATAATTAAGATTAGGTTTATGGTTGGGGTTCAGTTTTGGTTTATTGTTAGTTTAAAATTCAGAGTTAGGGTTAGTGTTAGCATTTAGAGTTACAATTAGGGTTAGGATTATCTTTAGTTATAGGTTTAGGATCTTGGTAAGAGTTAACATTAGGATTAGGTTTAGGATTATGGTTAGGATAAGAAGTTAGATTCAGGATTTGTGTTAGGGTTAGGGATAGGGTTATGTTTGGTTAAGGTTAGCATTACCGTTAGGGTTTGCGTCAGGCTTACTTTAAGTGTAGCTTTATGGTAAGTTTTAAGGTTAAGATTAGGTTTAATTTATGGTTAGGGTTACGGTTATGTTAGTGTTACGGTTATTGTTAGGGTTCGGGTTAGGTTTAGGTTATTTTTATGCTTAGGGATAGGATTAGTGTTAGGGTTAGGCTTAGCTATAGTTTAGTGTTGGCATAAGGGAAACTGGTTAGGGTTAATGCTATTGTTAGTGTAAATTTAGGGGGAGGGTTAGAGTTTGGTTAGATTTAACTTTAGTTTTAGGGCTAAGATCATGTTTAGGGTTAGTGTTAGTGTTAGGGTTACTATTCGGTTTTTGATTAGCTTTAGTTTTAGGGTTAGGGTTACGGTAAGGTGTTAGGATTAGGTTATGTTATGCAAAATTTATGATTAGGGTTAGAATTAAGTTTAGGTTTAGCTTTAGTTTTACGGTTAGGATCTGGGTTAGGGTCAGCGTTAGGGTGGTGTTAGGGTTA
>NW_006439818.1:0-439 GCF_000325575.1 Pteropus alecto
AAAGGATCATACAAGAATACTATGAAAAAATACATGACAACAAATTTAAGATCTAGAAAATGTAAATAGAACGATAAGCAGTATGGAAATTGAAACAATCATCAAAAACCTACCAAAAAGTAAAAGTTCAAGAGCAGATGACTTCACAAGTAATTTCTACCAAGCATTCAAAGAAGATTTACTACCTGTTCTCAAAGTCTTCCAAAAAACCAAAGAGGAGGCAATACTTCCCAATTCATTGTATGAGGCCAATATTACCCTGATATCAAAACCTGGTAAAGATAACACAAAAAAAGAAAACTACAGACCAATATCTCTCATGAATACAGATGAAAAAATCCTAAGTCTTATGAATACAGATGCAAAAAACTTCATTAAGATACTAGCGAACAGAATACAGCAACATATTTAAAAAATTATACACCACGATCAAGTGGGC
>NW_006439819.1:0-847 GCF_000325575.1 Pteropus alecto
AGACGGATATTTGGACCCTTAATAGTGTCTCGTATACTCATTAAATTATTTTTATAGTCTTGGAATCTTATCTCTTGCCATTCTGATTGTGTGTCCTTGGTTTTCTCATCCTCTATATAGGTCATTCTTTATTAACTTTGTTTATTCCATTTAATATACTTCTCATTTCAGATAATGTGTTCTTCATTTCTGACTGGTTCTCTTTTATAATTTCTATTTCCATTTGCATGTTGTTTTTTTATCTCTTTGTTGAAGTTCTCACTTTGTTGAAGTTCTCAATAAGTTCACTGAACATCTTTATAACCAGTATTTTGAACTCTGCATCTGTTAGATTGCTTGACTCTATTATTTTTGAATCTCTGTTCTGTTCGCTCATATGGTTTCTGCTTCTCTGTCTTCCCGATTTTGGCTGCCTTTCTGTGTCTGTTTCTATGTTCTAAGCAAAGCTCCTAGGTCTCCCAGTCTTATTAGTGCAGATTTGTGTAGTAGGTGTCTAGTGGCACAGTCCTGGGAGGGGTTCAGCTGCAGGCCAAATTTAGCCCCAGCCTCTACCACTCCAGGGACACCTGTTAAGATTCAGCAAACAATCCACAGATGCTGTGCTTATAGTTGCCTCAAAATGCCACACTGGAAACCAAGGCCAGCTGTGAGTCTAGGCGCTCCTAAGCAAGGAACACCTGACTCGCTGAGGATATACCTGGATATGGCTTGGGTGGGGCCGAGAGTTGAGGGAAGTAGGAGTTTAAGGAATCCTCTGGGTGGAGCAACATCTGTTATGCAGTTTGATGACATCACAGCTATGGTGGTGCTGCGTCCACCTACTGGGAGTGGGGGAGAGCTTAACAGG
>NW_006439820.1:0-830 GCF_000325575.1 Pteropus alecto
GAATTCCCTCATTTTTTGTATGTCTGGAAAAATCTCTATTTCTCCTTCATGTTTATATAAGAGCTTAGCTGGATACATTATTCTTGGTTGGTAGTTCCTTTCACTTAATATTTTGAATATTTCATTCCATTCCTTTCTGGCTTTAAATGTCTGCACTGAGAAATCCGACGATAATTGAATGGGTTTTCCTTTATAAGTCACTGACTTCTCCCGGCTGCTTTGAGAATTCTGTCTTTGTCATTGATTTTTGATAATTTTAATACAATGTGTCTTAATGAAGGCCTTTTTGGGTTGAGATAATTGAGAATTCTGTTGACTTCTTGAATTCCAAGCTCCAGCTCATTCCTTAGATTTGGGTAATTGTCATCAACTATTTGTATGAAAATGCTTTTTAATCCCTGCTCTTTTCTCTCACCTTTGATAATGCCCATTATTCTTACGTTTCTTCTCCTGATGGTATTAGCTACTTCTTGAATTTCTCTTTCATTATTTTTCATTCTTTGATTTCTCTCTTCCTTCTGATTTATTTCAAGATTTGTGTCCTCGATATCACTGATCTTTCCTCTACTTGGTTGACTCTATTTCCTAAGCTTGCTATTTCATTTTTCATCTCTTCCAGTTTGTTCTTCATCTCCAGAATTTCTATTTGGTCCTTCTAAAGAACTCATTCTGCTCATCTAGTTGTTTTTTCAATTCCTGAAATTGTTGATATGAATTGTTTTGCATCTCATTGAGTTTTTTCAGAAGTACCATCCTGAATTATCTGTCATTTAAGTTGCATATTTCTATGTCTGCTATTTAAGTCACATATTTCTATGTCTGTAAGCTTA
>NW_006439821.1:0-1273 GCF_000325575.1 Pteropus alecto
GATCCTTTGTATTTCTGCTATGTCAGTCGTAATTTAATTTCCCCTATTTCATCCCTGATTTTGTTTATAGCTGTGTCCTTTCTCTTTTTTCTTCAGTGAGTCTAGCCAGGGGTTTGTCAATTTTATTAACCTTCTCAAAGAACCAGCTCTTCATTGCATTTATTTTTTTCTATTTTTTTGTTTGTTTTCAATTTCATTTATTTCTGCTCTAATTTTATTTTTTCCTTCTGCCAACTTAAAGCTTCATTTGTTCTTTCATTTCTAATTTTTTAAGCTGAAGCGTTAGGTTGTTTATTTGGGCTCATTCTTGTTTTCGGAGATAGGTCTGTAATGATGTGAGCTTTCCTTTTATGACTGCTTTTGCCATGTCCCAAAAGTTTTGATATGTTGTCCTATCATTATCATTCATTTCTATGTATCTCTTGATCTTCTTATTTCTTCTCTGACTTAGTTATTCTTCAGTAGCACGTTGTTTAATCTCTATGTATTTGTGGTTCTTTTTGCAGTTGATCTCTAATTTCAGAGCATTATGATCAGAGAACATGGTTAGTATGATTTCACCCCTCTTATATTTGTTGAGGCTATCTCTGTGTCCTAGTATGTGGTCAATTCTTGAGAATGTTCCATGTGCACTAGAGAAAAATATATAAGCAGTTTTTTGGGGGATGGAAGGCTCTGTAAATGTCATTTAGGTACCGTTGGTCTCATGTGTCATTTAAGAATGTTATTACCTTATTGATTTTCTGTTTGGATGATCTATCTGTCCATATATGACAGTGGGGTATTTAGGTCCCCTACTACAATAGTGTTTTAGTCTGTTTCTCTCTTTAGTTCTGTTAGTAATTGCTTTACATATTTTGAGGCTCCCTGATTGGGAGCATAGATATTAATAAGTATTATGTCTTCTTGGTGCATGATACCCTTTATCATTATGAAGTGTCCCTCAGTATCTTTCTTTACATTTTTTTTTTTTTTTTAAATTTTGAAGTCTATTTCATCTGATATTTGTACCACTACTCCCACTATTTTCTGAATGCCATTTGCTTGAAATATCATTTTCCACCCTTTCACTTTGAGTCTATATTTGTCTTTGGAGCTGAGATGTGTCTCCTGAAGACAGCATATGGTTGAGTTTTGTTTTTTGATCCATTCTTCAACTCTGTGCCTTTTTATTGGTGAATTCAGTCCATTTACATTTAGAGTGATTACTGAAATCTGAGGTTTTTTATAGCCATTTAATCTTTTGCTTTCTGATAACTTGGTGTTTCCATTG
>NW_006439822.1:0-758 GCF_000325575.1 Pteropus alecto
TCTCTAGTTTCAAAGCATTATGATCAGAGTATATGTTAGGTCTGATTTCAACCCACTTATATTTGTTGAGGCTATTTCTATGTCCCAGTACATGGTCGATTCTTGAGAGTGTTCCATGTCCAGTAGAGAAGTATGTATAAGCAGCTATTTTATGATGCAAAGCTCTCTAAATGTCAATTATGTCCAGCTGGTCTAATGTGTCATTTAAGGATGTTATTTCCTTACTGCTTCCTGTTTGGATGATCTGTCCATATCAGACGGTAGAGTATTTAGGTCCCCTACTACGATAGTGTTTTGGTCTCTTTCTCCTTTTATTTCTGTTTGTAATTTCTTTACATATTTTGGGGCTCCCTGATTGGGAGCATAGATATCAATAGGTGTATGTCTTCTTGGTGCATGATTCCCTTTATCATTATGAAGTGTCTCTCAGTATCTTTATTTACCTTTTTTATTTTGAAATCCATTTCTTCAGACATTAGTAGCGCTACTTCTTCTTTTCTCTACATGTCATTTACTTGAAATATCATTTTCCACCCTTTCACTTTGAGTCTATATTTGTCTTTGGAGCTGAGATGTGTCTCCTAGAGGCAGCATATGGTTGAGTCGTGTTTTTTGATCCACTCTGCAACCCTGTGCCTTTTTATTGGTAAATTCAATCCATTTACATTTAGAGTGATTATTGAAATATGAAGTCTTCTCATAGAGATTTTATTTTTTGTTTTTTGGTAGCTTGATGTTTCCATTGCTTCCTAGTCCTT
>NW_006439823.1:0-1123 GCF_000325575.1 Pteropus alecto
ACTGTGTGTTTACCTTCCATAGTTAGATTTCTTTCCCTGTCTACTTCCCACCTCTCCCCGCTACCCTCTGGTAGCCATTAGTCTATTGTCCATGTCCACGAGTCTCTGTTTCACAGGTGAATTTTACCAAACACTCAAAGAAGAATTAACACTTATTCTCCTCAAACTATTCCAAAAAATTTGAGAGGAGGGAAGGCTCCCAAGCTTATTTTACAAGGCCACCATTACCCTGATTCCTAAACTAGACAAAGACATTACAAAAAAAGAAAATTATATGCTGATATCCTTGATGAACAGAGATACAAAAATCCTCAAAAAAAATTAGCAAATCAAATTCAGCAAGACATTAAAAAGACCATACACCATGATTAAGTAGAATTTATTCTTGGGATTCAAAGTTGGTTCAATATCTGTTAATCAATTACTGTGATATACCACATTAAAAAATTGAAAGATAAAAATTATATGATTATATTAATAGAAGTAGAAAGAGCATTTGATAAAATCTAGCATTCGTTTATGATCAAAGCTCTCAGCAAAGTAGGAATAGAAGGAATATATCTCAACATAATAAAAGCCATATATGACAAATCCACAGCTAACATCATACTCAATGGTGAAAAGCTGAAAGCCTTTACCTTAAGATCAAGAAAAGATAAGAAAGTCCACTTTTATCACTTCTATTCAACATAGTATTGGAAGTCCTAGCCATGGCAATGAGACAAGAAAAAGAAATAAAAGACATCCAAATTGGAAAGGAAGAAGTAAAACTGTCATTATTTGCAGATGACATGATATTATATAGAGAGAACCCTAAAGATTCCACCAAAAAAAATCTTAGATCTGATCAATAAATTAGCAGGTTACAAAATTAATATTCAGAAGTCGATGGCATTTTTATACAGCAATGATGAACTTTTGGAAAGAGAAATTAGGAAAATATTCCATTTATAATTACATCGAAAACAATAAAATACCCGGGAATCAAATAAACCAAGAAGGTAAAACACTTGTTCTCAGAAAATTATAAATCATTGAAAAAAATTGGAGAAGATACAAATAAATGGAAGCACATACAATGCTCATGGAGGGGAAGAATTAAAATTTAAAAAATGTCCATACT
>NW_006439824.1:0-505 GCF_000325575.1 Pteropus alecto
TTCGGGAGAGCGTATATGCCGAAAAGACATTAGACGGCAGTGATGAACAGCGTAGCTTGGGTTTTCGAAACTTCGGTTCCCATGTTGCCAGTGAGAAGACAAAGAAATACTATAAACTCTAGAGCAAGCATGCAGAGCAGGCCAGGGATAGGAGTCTCGCAATCCTCGATTTCTGTCATCCAGAAGTGCAAAGATGTGCTGCTCTTTTGGCACAGTCTCTAAAGTACGAGGGAACGCTAAGAATGTACAGAGAGGAATTGCAGTTCTCGTCTTTAATTGGGGGAATACATTCTTGTGTTCAGCACATTCTTTGTCGCCTTTTTAGGGCATGAGTGATGCTCACTGCCAGTGTGACATAGCTCTTGGTCTGTTTTGACGTAGAGCTGGTGTTTTCAGTACCGAGAAGAGGGTGGGAAACAGTCCTGCTATCCATGCTCTGTTTGTAACCTGCACAGAATGCGTGAGCAGGAAGCAAAACAGTGGCAGCTTCTTTGTTCTTTCCAGG
>NW_006439825.1:0-899 GCF_000325575.1 Pteropus alecto
ACACCTTCCCATTCCTCCCAGGCTCCTGTGATCACAGCGGGTCGAGGATCGCAGTGTCCCAGAGACGAGGCACTGAGATGTGGGTGCTGTGTGAGGATGCAGGCCCGGAAGGTACTCCAGGCACAGAGCTGGCCTGGGACCCTCACTGGGGACCTGAGACTTCGGATATGATGTCAGGAGAGGGAGGATTGACAAAAGGGATTTGGGACCTGAGGCCAAGAACCTTCTTCATGGGATACGAAAGTGCCGGGGTGTCCCACAGCTGCTGGGAAATGCTGAGTCCACTCCAGGGAAGGGATTGAACTTGGCCCATGGATGACAGGTCCTGACAGTGACACCAGTTCAGATCATGGGGACTCCCTTGAGTGGATCTCCTGACCCCACAGGCACTGACTGTGTCTTCCTGTACCTACAGACCTCACTGGAGCTTTCCAACCATCCAGGCTTGAGGCAGGCTGTGGGACAACAGGATGGGAAATCCCCATTAGGTACCCACATCATCCACTTTTGAAGTTCTTGATGAGCCCAAATCCAAGATCACATTCTCCTGCACAAGGGGCAACAGACACATTGGGGTCACCATGGCAATGGTCTCAATCGCTCCCAGACAGAGACCCTACCTTGTAACCTAGGACAGAGATGATTGACTCTTAGGGTTTCAACCTTTATCTCTGACTCCTGCTTTGTACACGTAGCCTATTGACCAACTCTGGGCCCCAGCCTGATGAGGAGGCTGATTATCACTGTCACATGACTAAATGCAACCCACTGCCACATAGAATTCGCATCCCAGCAGGAAATGAGGTGAACTTCCTCCTTGCACACCTCTGTCTGTCCAATCACAGTTCTGTCCCCAACTGTGTACAATACCAGCTCAGGTTAAAGATTCTGCTGTCAAA
>NW_006439826.1:0-761 GCF_000325575.1 Pteropus alecto
CATAAAAACAGATATATTGATCAATGGAACAGAATCGAGAGCTTAGAAATAAATCCACACCTATACGCTCACTTAATATATGACAAAGGAGGTAAGGATATACAATGGGGTAAAGACAGTCTCTTCAATAAATGATGTTGGGAAAATTGGACAGATACATGCAAAAAAAAAAAAAAGAAGAAAAGAAACTGAACCAGCTTTTTACAGCATATACAAAAAATAGACTCAAAATGGATTAAAGACTTAAACGTAAGTCCCAAAAACATAAACTTCTAGAAGAAAATATAGGCAGTAAACTCTCTGATATCGATAACAGTAATTTCCTTTCAGATGTGTCTCCCCGAGCAATGGAAACAAAAGAAAAAATAAACAAATGGGACGACATCAAACTAAAAGGGTTTGGTACAGTATAGTAAATCATCAACAAATCAAAAAGACAACCGATTGTTTGTGGGAGAAGATATTCACTAATGACACATCTGATAAGGGGTAAATATCCAAAATTTATAAAGAACTCATACAACTCAACAACAGAAAACAAACAATCAAATTAAAAAATGGGCAGAAGAGCTGAACAGATACTTCTCCAAAGAGGAAATACAGATGGCTAACAGATATATGAAAAGATGCTCAAGGTCGCTAATCATCAGAGAAATGCAAATTAAAACCATAATGAGATATCACCTCACACTTGTCAGAAAGGTTATCATCAACAAATCGAAAAACAGCAGTGTTGGCGAGGATGTGGAGAAAAGAGAATC
>NW_006439827.1:0-796 GCF_000325575.1 Pteropus alecto
GCCGTGAGCATCATAAAATCGATATTTCAAGCCCCGCCCCCAGTGCTGGATTCATTGTTTGACAGCGACAGCGGTTACTTTTGGGGGCAGGAAGGTGGTCGAGAATGGGGCTCCTGAAACTCCTGGGGTGCCTGGCAAGTTCTGTTAACGTGGGCGGTGGTTAGGGAAGTCATGTTTTTGTTTTGTGTGGTTCTCTGTCTCTGTTTTATTTCATAATTCAAATTTTCTTTAAAAGTGTCACCCTTTATTGTAGGAGATAGGGCGGTGACTCCATTGCTCTTTAGTTCTTAGGTCTATCCAGCAAAAATGCATTTCGAATGTCGAATAACTATGATGACACCAACAGTTTAATTTTAAAGTTTTGAAACCTAAATTCTGGAAACTTATATGAGCCTCGGGGTGATGCAAGGTATTCAGAAAACGAGCGGTCATGTGGTCTCAAAGGAGGCAGCCGCTTACATGGAACCCTTGGGGTAGTTCATTTCTTCATTCCCCAGATCGAAATAAAGAATCAGCTGACTTCGTTTATAGCAAATATCATAACATTTATGAGTGTGCCAGTTTCTGAGATATAAGAATAGAAGCCTTCTTAGTACGCTTCTTAGGTTTTGCATAGAACAGAAATATACTTTGAATTTATTTACGAGGACAATTTTATACTAAATGCTTTTAACACGCACATGTTCCCATTTTCGTGTATTAGGTACTGCTGGTTCTGATCAGATTGGGTATCAGTGTCTCGCATTTAGTTCTCCGTATTTAGCCAAATTAAAATGGCATCGGGATGAAGATGATG
>NW_006439828.1:0-443 GCF_000325575.1 Pteropus alecto
ATATGCGGTATCTAAGGAACAAAAAGAACAAACTAGTCAAAAAACAGACTCACAAATATAGTGGATAATTTGGTGATGGACAGAGAGGAGGGGGTTTGGGAGGCTGGGAGGATGGGGTGAAGAGTTAAAAAAGTACAAATTAGTAGTTGATAGTTGGGCATGGGAATGAGGAGCATGGCAGAGGGAAGGCAGTTAACATTAATATGATGGGTAAGTGGAGGGCCAAGAAAGCGAGGGAGCAATTGGGGAGATCGTTTTATGAACATTATAGATGTCTAACCAATGTACTGTCTATATACTTGAAACTAATTTAAATAAATAAATTTATGTATTTAAAAAAAATAAAAAGAGTATAAGTCTGAAAAGTTTCTTGAAAGCCCTAAGTATGGGAGTCAGACTTATCAACCCAGAGATTCATTGTAGGGAGACATGGGTGGTCATTT
>NW_006439829.1:0-614 GCF_000325575.1 Pteropus alecto
GGAATTGGCATTTTCTAGAAGCAGCGGTTTAAGTGTCATGTAATAAAATCCTGCATGAGACCGAGTTCCCATGTGACTCTCTCTGAGTGATGAGATCATGAAGCCAGAGTCGCTGACCACTGCCCAGTTGACCTGTTGAAACACAATGAACAGCATTAGGACATTCTGGTAACTGCTCCCTCAGGAGAAGTTTCAGTGGGGAGAGTTTGCTCAAGAGTGTGAAGAGTGCTGATTCCAAGATAACTGAGTGTCCAGGGAACAGAGAAGCAGACGAGCAGAGGATATCCAGTCATAGGTAATATCTACTTTCCCTCCGGCAGCACTGCACTTACTATTCTCAGGAATAATCACGAAGTAGCCCAAGTGCTGGTTGCCAGGCCCTGGCTCATATCAACAGGTGTGATGACTCGGCTCTGAAGGTCATTGTGAGGCATGATGACACGTCTAGCTGCGTAACCAAACAGGCCATGGGACTTAGGCCAATAATGGGAGGGGCAGGGACGGAACTGGTCCTCTTCCTCCTTCCCTTCCCTTCTAGATCAATTGCCGCTCCTGCAGGAACCAAAGCTGCTCAGTTGCCTGGGAGAGAAAACATGCAGGTACATCAAGACAAT
>NW_006439830.1:0-1050 GCF_000325575.1 Pteropus alecto
GCCTCTGCAGCCTGGGACATGAGACAGACACCCGTGGTGGCCTGGAGGAGTCACTTCTCCAAAGCACTTGGACTTGTGAACGTGGGTGATGACGTCCTCCTTGATCCCTCAGGGCTGCGCTGTCTCGGCGTGTTGGAGTCCCCTTACCTCACCCTGGATCGTGTCCCCGTGTGCCTTTCTGTGGTGTGTGAAATTGTGTGTGTTGCTGCCAGTCTGTTTACAGGGGGTGTCCCCCCTCTGTGGCACTGCCTGGTTGTGGAATAAACGGTCCAAGTGTCCGAGTGTGCACGGTTCCATGAGCCCGACACTGCCTGCCCAGCCGGAGGCTGGCTCCACATGCCACATGGGTCAGACCTGCCCAAGCCAGCATCTGGTCCAGGACGAGCCGTCTGTCCCTGTCAGCAGGCTGAGAGTGGCAGGGGTCGGGTGCATGCCCCTTATTTCCAAGGCTGCCTCTTGCGACAAGGAAGATGTGCTTCCTAGGTGACACAGCACGGTGCACCCTCCCAGGGCTGGGCAGAGGAACTGCCACCGCATGAGGACACTAGGCTAGGATCCCTTCGTCGTGACTTAGGCAGCAGGCTGTCCGCGTGAGGGTGTTGCGTCAGGCTGGCCGGAGGCGCAGGGAGAGCATGTCTGTAGGGGTGGTGCCAGTAGGCGCCAGGAGGGGACAGCAACCACCCTACAGGAATGCTGGACCCAAGTCTCAGGGCTGTTGGTGTCCCTGGCCACCAACTGTGCCTGTGCTAGTATTCGGTGTGTGCTGGCCTTACACTGAATGGCACTGCTCTCCATGAGCTTTCCTGGCCCAGCAAGAGCCTGGTCACCTCCATTTGTCCCTGCCTGTCCTAGGGCCTGGCCCAGACACCGGCTTGGGGTGGGAGGCGGGGACCGCCAGTCTCATGGCCTCCCGCATCCCCCGTGGGCCTGAGGCCGAGCCCCTGGCTCCTGAACGTGCCCTACAATGAGGCCTGCTCTTCGCTGATTCCAGGCTGGTGTCCAGGAGAGGCCCCGCCACCAGGGCAGGCAGCCCTCCGTCAGGGACAAGGC
>NW_006439831.1:0-2366 GCF_000325575.1 Pteropus alecto
ATAAGTGAAATCATATGGTATTTGTCTTTGTTTGATTTATTTCACTTAACATAATACTCTCTGGGTCCATCCATGTTGTTGCAAATGGCCAGGATTCATTCTTTTTTATGTCTAAGTAATAGTTTATTGTATATATATATACCACATTTTCTTTATCCATTTGTCTGTTGATGGACACCTAGGTTGACTCCATATCTTGGATATTGTAAATAATGCTGTAGTGAACACAGGGGTGCATATATCTTTTCAAATTAGTATTTTCATATTCTTTGGATAAATATCCAGAAGTGTAATAGCTCTACTACCTGTTTTTTAATAGCCTGGCAGCTCAAACTGACTGAGCAGAGCTTCCCTTGACTTTTCATAGTGGCTGCACCAATTTACATTCCCACCAACAGTGCACGTAGGTTCCATTTTCTCTACATACTCGCCAACACTTGCTATTTGTTGTTATTTGATAATAGTCATTCTGACAGGTGTGAGGGGATATCTCATTGTGGTTTTGATTTGCATTTTTCTGATGATTATGATGTTGAGCATCTTTTCATGTGTGTTGGCTATCTGCATGTCTTCTTTGGAGAAATGTCTATTCATGTCCTTTGCCCATTTTTAAATTGGATTTTTTTTTGATGTTGAGTTGTATGAGTTCTTTATATATTTTGGATATTATCCCCTTATTCTTCATTCAATACGTTGTCTTTCTGTCTTGTTGATAGTTTCCTTCATTATGCAAAAGATTTTTAGTTTTATGTAGTCCCATTTTTTTTTTTTTGGCATTTGTTGCCTCTGCCCAAGGAGACATATCCCCCAAAATATTGCTATGACTCTTATCAAGGAATTTACTGTCTATGTTTTCTTCTAGGAGTTTTATAGTGTCAGAACTTACATTTAATTCTTCAATCCATTTTGAGTTTAATTTTGTGTATGGTGTAAGAAAATGATCTAGTTTTATTTTTCTTGCATGTGTTTGTCCAGTTTTCCTAACACCATTTATTGAAGAAAATGTCTTTTCCAGGTTGTATATTCTTTCCTCCTTTGCCATAGATTAATTGACCTTATAAGTGTGGGTTTATTTCTTGGCTCTCTATTTTGTTCCATTGATCTATGTGTCTGTTTTTGTGCCAGTAGCATGCTGTTTTCATTACTACAGCTTTATAGTATAGTTTGAAATCAGGGAGTGTGATATCTCTAACTTTGTCTTTTTCAAGATTTCTTTGGCTATTTGGTATCTTCGTGGTTCTATATAAATTTTAGGGTTGTTTGCTCTTCTTCTGTGAAAAATGCCATTGGTGTTTTTAATAGGGATTTCATTGAATATGTAGATTGCTTTGGGTAGTATGAACATTTTAACTATATTAATTCTTTAAATTCATAAGCATGGTATATCTTTCCATTTGTTTGTGTCTTGTTTAATTTCTTTCATCAATATCTTATAATATTCCAAGTATAGATCTTTCACTTCCTTGGTTAAATATATTACCAGGTTCTTTTTTGTTTGTTTCACATTTTTTTTTCTTTTCCCCCCTCCCCCGCCCCCGCATCTACCTCCCCTTCCCCTCCTCCCTCCCTACCCTCTGGTAACCACTAGTTCATTGTCCATGTCCATGAGTCTCTGTTTGTCCTGCTCCAGGTTCTTTATGCAATTTTAAATTAGATCGTTTTGTTAATTTCTCTTTTTGATAGTTTCTAATTGGTGTATAAAATGCAACTGATTTCTGAATATTAATTTTGTATTCTGCTACTTTATTGAATTCATTTATCAGTTCTAATAATTTTTGGTAGAATGTTTAGGGGTTCTCTATATGTAGTATCATGTCACCTGCATATGATGACAGTTTTACTTGTTCATTTTAATTTGAATGCCTTTTATTTCCTTTTCTTGTCTGATTGCTGTGGCTAGGACTTCCAATACTACATTGAATAGAAGTAGTGAAAGTGGACATTCTTGTCTTGTTCCTGATCATAAGAAAAATGCTTTTAGCTTTTCACTATTGAGTATGATGTTAGCTATGGGTTTGTCATATATGGTCTCTATTATGTTGAGGTATATTCCTTCTATTCCCACTTTGCTGAGAGTTTTTACCAAAATGGTGCTGGATTTTGTCAAATGCTTTTTCTATATCTATTGATATGATCATATGATTTTTATCTTTCATTTTGTTTTTGTGGTGTAGCACATTAATTCATTTGTGGATATTGAACCAAACTTGCATTCTGGTATAAATCTCACTTGATCATAGTGTATGATCTTTTTAATGTATTGTGGAATTTGGTTTGCTAATATTTTGTTGAGGATTTTTTGCATTTATGTTCATCCAGGATATGGGTCTGTAATTTCTTTCTTTCTTTCTTTCTTTCTTTCTTTC
>NW_006439832.1:0-865 GCF_000325575.1 Pteropus alecto
AAATGATCTTTCAAGCAAATGGCATTCAGAAAAAAAGTGGCAATATAAGCACTAATATCAGATGAAATAGTCTTCAATATAAAAAAGGTAAAGAAAGATACTGAGGGACACTGCATAATGATAAAGAGAATCATGCACCAAGAACACATAAAACTTATTAATATCTATGCTCTCAATCAGGGAGCTACACAATATGTAAAACTATTACTAACAGAATTAAAGGGAGGAACAGACTAAAATACTATCGTAGTAGGGGACCTAAAACCCCACTGTCAGATATGGACAGATCATCCAAACAGAAAATCAACAAGGAAATAACATCCTTAAATGATACATTAGACCAACTGGACATAATTGACATTTATAGAGCTTTCCATCCTAAAACAGCTGCTTATACATTCTTCTCTAGTGCACATGAAACATTTTGAAGGATTGCCCACATACTGGGACACAGAGAAGCCTCAGCAAATACAAGAGGGTTGAAATCATGCCAAACATATTCTATGATCATAAAATAATGCTTTGAAACTAGAGATCAACTGCTAAAAGAAATCAGGAGCAACCACAAATATATGGAGATTAAACAACATGCTACTGAAGAATAACTGAGCCAGAGAAGAAATAAAAAGAGAGATCAAGAGATACATAGAAACAAATGATAACAATAGGACAACATATCCAATCTTTTGGGAAACGGCAAAAGCAATCATAAGAGGAAATATCTTAGCATTACAGGCTTATCTCAAAAAAGCAGAAAAAGCCCAAATAAACAACCTAATGTTTCATCTTAAAAAACTAGAAAAAGAAGAACAAATGAAGCCTAAAGCAGGAGGAAAGAAAGAATCAAAATTAGAGCAGAAATAAA
>NW_006439833.1:0-596 GCF_000325575.1 Pteropus alecto
TTTTTAGGGTTATGGTTAGAAATAGGGTTAGGAGTAGCTTTATTTTAAGGGTTAGGATCAGGGATAGGGTCAAGGTTAGGGTTAGGGTTAGAGTTAAGGTTAGGGTTACAGTTAGGGTTAGTGTTAGGGTTAGGGTTAGATTTAGGTTTAGAATTAGGTTTAGGGTTAGGGTTAGGTTTAGGGTTAAGGTTACAATTAGGGTTAGTGTTATGTTAATGGTTAATTTTAGATTTTGGGTTAGGGTCAGTGTAAGCAGTTAATTTTAATGATATTGTTAGTGTCAAATTTAGAATTAGGTTTAAAATTATGGTTAGGATAATCATTAGTGTTAGGTTAGGATCACAGTTAATGTTAGTGTTAGGGTTAGCTTTAGAATTATGTTTAGCATTACTTGATTTTTTGGGTTAGGACAAAGGTTCTGGTTAATGTTAGGGTTAGGGTTAGCTATAGTTTAGGTTTAGAGTTAGAGTAAGAAGTTAGTTTTCATGTTATTGTTAGTATAAATTTTGGGTTCTGGTTAGAATTGGTGTTAGGATTAGCTTTAGTTTTAGGGTTCAGATTAGGATTAGGTTTAATGTTAGGGTTAAGTATAGGGT
>NW_006439834.1:0-991 GCF_000325575.1 Pteropus alecto
AGCATAGTGCTTAGACATTTATATAACTTACGAAGCGATCCCCCCGCTAAGTCTAGTACTCGGCACTATATGTAGTTATTATAATATTATTAACTATAGACTCTATGCTATTCTTTACATCCCTGTGACTCTTTTGTAACTACTAACTTATCTTCTTAATCCCTTCATCTTTTTTCACCTATACCACAATCACTCTTCCCCTCTGGCATCCATAAGTTTGTCGTCCGTAACTATGTCTGTTTCTGTTTTGTTTATTTTCTTCTTTAGATCCCACTTACACCTGAAATCATATGGTATTTGTCTTTCTTTGTTTGACTTACTTCACTTAGCATAATACCTTTTAGGTCCGTCCATGTTGTTGCAAAGGGTAAAATTTCATTTTTTATGTCTAATTAATATTCTACCATGTATACACCATGTAATCTTTATCCAGTCATCTTTTGATGGAATTTATATTACTGACTTTTTTAAAAGTATCACGTTCAAAAATTAGAAAATATAGAGTATCTGGCAAGAAACTAAATGTATACTTCTCAATATTGAGATCATTTGTCAGTTGCATTTTAAACCCAAAAACATAATGTTGCATTTTATAAGCTTGTTTTTATCATTTTTAATGGATACATTATTCATCAAAGCATTATTAAAACTGACATCGCTCGCACAAAATTGTCATTTTAACTATATTAACTTTTTAAATTAATATAATGTTAATTTAGAAAAACTTAAACTAGAATTGAAAGTCTAACTCATTGATAAATTCATATCATATCTATTTTTAGAGACCAAAACAAAACAGAGCCTTCACATATTATAAAGCCTATATTCCTCTTCTGGGAAGCATGGAATTTCTCAAGGATGTAAGACAAGAATTTTCACTGTGCTACTGCAGGGCATCACAGATCCCCATCATCAAAAGCAACAACCATCAACTTAAAGACTAATAAAAATTCACATTAAAAAAACTTATTAAGAAGAAGAAAAGAAAGCA
>NW_006439835.1:0-427 GCF_000325575.1 Pteropus alecto
CAGAAAGAAGAAGAGAGAAACTGAAGAATGAAAAACAGTGAAAGAGAAATTCAAGAACTAGCTGATACTACTAGGACAGGAAACATAAGAATAATGGGCATTATCGAAGGCGAGGAAAAAGAACAGGGATTAGAAAGTGTTTTCAGACAAATAGTGGACTAGAATTTCCCAAATCTAAGGAATGAGCTAGCTTGGAATTCAAGACCTCAACAGAACAACCAATTATCTCAACCCCAAATGGCCTTTACCAAGACACATTGTATTAAAATTATCAAAAATTAATTACAAAGACTGAATCAAGAAGAACTGGAAAATCTAAATAGACCAATCAGCAGTATGAAAATTGAAACAATCATCAAAAACCTACCAAAAAGTAAAAGTCCAGGACCAGATGGCTTCACTAGTGAATTCTACCAAACATTCAAAG
>NW_006439836.1:0-626 GCF_000325575.1 Pteropus alecto
GATGTCATGTGATATTTCATTGTGGTTTTTGTTTGCATTTCTGTGATGATTACTGATCTCGAGCACCTTTTTATACGTCTATTGGCCATCTGTATTTCCTCTTTGGAGAAATATCTGTTCAGGTCTTCTGCCCACTTTTTAATTAGATTGTTTGTTTTTTGTTGTTGTTGTTGTTGAGTTGTATTAGTTCTTTATATACTTTGGATATTAACCTCTTATCAGATGTATCATAAGCAAATATCTTCTCCCTTTCAGTTGGTTGTCTTTTCATTTTGTTGATGGTTTCTTTTGCTGTGCAAAAACATTTTAGTTTGATGTAGTCCTACTTATTTATTCTTTCTTTTGTTTCCTTTGCCTGAAGATAGATGTCCAAAAATAAATCACTAGTATTAGAGAGAGTATTGCCTATGTTTTCTTCTAGAAGTTTCATGGTTTGGGGTCTTACATTTAAGTCTTTAATCCATTTTGAGTCGGTGCTTGTATACGATATAAGAAGGTGATCCAGTTCCTTCCTTCCTTCCTTCCTTCCTTCCTTCTTTTTTTGGCATGTGTTTGTCCATTCATTGAAGAGGCTGTCGTTACCTCATTGTAATTCTTGCCTCCTTTGTCATATATTAAGTGAGAGT
>NW_006439837.1:0-405 GCF_000325575.1 Pteropus alecto
GATGACTTTTTGTTCTATTTCTTTAAAAAATGCCGGTAGGTTTTTGATAGAGATTGCATTAAATCTGTATAATGCTTTAGATAATATGGTCATTTTAACTATGTTGGTTCTTCCAATATAAGAACACAGAATATTTTTCCATTTCTTCATATCTCCTTCAATTTCTTTTAATAGGGTCTTATAGTTTTCATTATATAGGTCTTTCACATGTTTCGTTAGATTTATTCCTAGATATTTTATTTTTTTGTTGTTGTAATTGCAACAGGAATTTTCCACTTCTTTTTCTGACACTTCGTTATTAGAGTATAGGAACGCTATGTATTTTTTAAATTGATTTTGTATCCAGAGACTTTGCTGTATTTGCTTGTTATTTCTGGTAGTGTTCTTGTGGAGTCTTTAGAGTTT
>NW_006439838.1:0-463 GCF_000325575.1 Pteropus alecto
GGTTGTTTATTTGGGCTCATTCTTGTTTTTTGGAAGTAGGCCTGTAATGGTATGAACTTTCTTCTTATGACCACCACTTTTGCCATGTCCCAAAAGTTGTGATATGTTGTAATATCATTATCATTTATTTCTATGTATCTCTTGATCTCTCTTTTTATTTCTTCTCTGACCAAGTGATTTTTCAGTAGTGTGTTATTTAATCTCCATGTATTTGTGGTTCTTCTTGATTTCTTTCTGCACTTGATCTCTAGTTTCAAAGCATTATGATCAGAGAATATGGTTGGTATGATTTCAACCCTCTTATATTTGTTGAGTCTATCTCTGTGTTCTAGCACGTGGTCAATTCTTGAGAATGTTCCATGCGCACTAGAGAAGGGTGTATAAGCAGCTGTTTTGGGATGGAAGGCTCGTTAAATGTCAATTATTTGCAGTTCATCTAATGTGTCATTTAAGGATATTATTT
>NW_006439839.1:0-605 GCF_000325575.1 Pteropus alecto
AAGTGAATAAAGAAAAGGATCAAATGACTTACCTAAAGGACAGGAAAGCCAAGGACATTCAATCACAATGGTAAGAGATGAGATGCCAAGACTATAAAAATAACTTAAAGAGAATATGGGACACTATTAAGGGTCCAAATATCCGTCTGATCGGCGTTAACTGAATAAAATCAAAATGTTGAACAGCTATTTCAAGAAATAATTATGGAAAACTTCCCTAACCTGGTGAAGGAAATGGACATAAAGCCCCAGGAAGCTCAGAAGATTCCAAAAACCAGGGATCCAGAGAGGCCCACACCAAGACACATCATCATTAAAATGCCAAAGGTTAAATACAAAGAAAGAATCTTAAAAAGCAGCAAGAGAAAAAGATAGTTACTTATAAAGGAACACTTATAAGACTGGCAGCTGATTTCTCGAAACTATGCAGGACGGAAGGGCTTGGCAAAAAAATATTTGACAAGATGAAGACCTAGGATCTACAACCAAGAATAATTTATCCAGCAAAGCTATCATTTAGAGTTGAAGGACAGATAAAGAGCTTCCTAGACAAAAGAAAGCTAAAGAAATTCATCAGCACCAAGCCAGCATTACAGAAAATGTTG
>NW_006439840.1:0-929 GCF_000325575.1 Pteropus alecto
TTCTCCTCAAACTCTTTCAAAAAATCGAAGAGGAGACAATACTTTCCAATACATTTTATAAGGCCAATAGTGCCCTGATACTAAGACCTGGTAAAGATAACACAAAAAGAAGAAAACTACAGACTGATATCTCTCATGAGCACAGATGAAAAAATCTTAAATAGGATACTAGCGAACCGAATACAGCAACATATTGAAAACATTATACACGATCAAATGGACTTCATCCCAGAGGCAGAGAGACAAGTCAACATACGCAAATTGATTAATGTGATATACCACATAAACGAATTAAAAACTAGAATCATATCACCATATCAATAGATGCAGAAAAAGCCTTCAACAAGATACAGCACCCATTTATGATCAAATTACTTAACAAAAGAAAGGTACCTTAACGTAATAAAAGTCATATATGAAAAACCCTCAGAGAAAATTATACTTAATGGTGAGAAACTAACAACCTTTCCTCTAAGATGAGGAGCAAGGCAAGGCCGAACACTATCACCACTGTTATTCAATATAATATAGGAGGTCCTAGTGAGGGCAATCAGACAAGTGAAAAATATAAAAAGTATCCAAATCAGAAATAAAGAAGTCAAACTGTCACTATTTGCGGATGACATAATTCTCTATATAGAAAACCCTAAAGACACCACAAGAACACTACTAGAAACAATAAGCAAATAAGGTAAAGTCTCCGGATACAAAATCAATGTTGAAAAATCCATAGCATTGCGATACTCTAATAACGAAGTGTCAGAAAAAGAAGTAGAAAAAATAATTCTTTTTGCAATTGCAGCAAAAAGAATAAAATACTTAGGAATAAATCTAATGAAACATGTGAAAGACCTCTATATAATGAAAACCACAAGGCACTATGAAAAGAAATCGAAGAAGATACAGAGAAATAGAAAGATATTCCATGT
>NW_006439841.1:0-987 GCF_000325575.1 Pteropus alecto
AGTGACAGTTTGACTTCTTTGTTTCCTATGTGGATACCTTTTATATCTTTCTCTTTTCTGACTGCACTTGCTAGGACCTCCAGTGTTATATTGAGTAAGAGTGGTGATAGTAGATAGCCTTGCTTTGTTCCTGATCTTAGAGATAAGGTTTTTAGTTTTTCACCATTAAGTATAATGTTGGCTGAAGGTTTGTCATAGATGGCCTTTATTATGTTAAGGTACTTTCCTTCTATATCGATTTTGTTAAGTGTTTTGATTATAAATGGATGCTGTATCTTATTGAAGGCTTTTTTTGCATCTATTGATATCATATGATTCTTATTTTTTAATTTGTTTATGTACTGTGTCACATTAATCGATTCGAGTATGTTGAACCATCCCTGTGCTTCTGGGATGTATACTCTTTTTAATATCTTGCTGTATTCATTCGCTAGTATCTTATTTAGGAGTTTTGCATCTGTGTTCATGAGAGATATTGGTCTGTAGTTTTCTTTTTTTGTGTTATCCTTACCAGGTTTTGGTATCAGAGTAATATTGGCCTTTTAAAATGAGTTGCCTCCTCTTCGATTTTTTGGAAGAGTTTGAGGAGAATTAGGTATTAAAACTTTGAACATTTGGTAGAATTCACCGGTGAAGCCATCTGGCCCTGGACTTTTCCTTTTTGGTAAGTTTTTGATGATTGTTTTCATTTCCATACTGCTGATCGGTCTATTTAGATTTTCCAGTTCTTCTTGATTCAGTCTAGGAAGGTTGCATTTTTCTAAAACTGGTTCATTTTTTCTAGGTTATTAAATTTGATGTTGTATACTTTTTCATAGTATTCTTGTATGACTTTTTGTGTATCTGTGATATCAGTAGTAATTTCCCCTTTCATCCCTGATTTTGTTTGTGTCCTTTCTCTTTTTTCTTTAGGGAGTCTAGCCAGAGGTTTTTCAATTTTATTAACTTTCTCAAACAGCTCTTTGTTGCATTTATTTTTTCTATTGC
>NW_006439842.1:0-436 GCF_000325575.1 Pteropus alecto
GGCCTCATAAAATGAATTGGGAAGTATTACCTCCTGTTTTATTTTTTGTAAGAGCTTGAGAATAGGTATTAAGTCCTCTTTGAATGTTTGGTAGAATTCACTGGTGAAGCCATCTGGTCCTGAACTTTAACTTTTTGGTAGGTTTTTGATGATAGTTTCAATTTCCATACTCCTGATTAATCTATTTAGATTTTCTAGCTCTTCTTGATTTAGTCTAGGAAGATTGTATTTTTTTAAGTAGTGGTCCATTTCTTCTAGGTTATTAAATTTGATGTTATAGACTTTTTCATAGTATTCTTGTATGATCCTTTGTATTTCTGTGATGTCAGTTGTAATTTCCCCTCTTTCATCCGTGATTTTCTTTATTTGTGTCCTTTCTGTTTTTTCTTTAGTGGGTCTGCTCATGGGTTTGTCAATTTTATTAACCTTCTCAAAG
>NW_006439843.1:0-359 GCF_000325575.1 Pteropus alecto
TCTTAACAGGTGGCCCCAGAGGGGTAGAGGCTTGACCTAAACTTGGCCTGTAGCTGACCCCTCTCAGGACTATGCCACTGGACACCGACTTCACAAATCCACACTAATAAGACCGTGAGACTTAGGAGCTTTGCTTTGTACATAGACACAGACACGAAAATGCAGCCAAAATGGGAAGACATAAAAACAGAAACCATATGACAGAACAGAACAGAGATCCACAGAGATTCAGATATAATGGAGTCAAGTAATCTAACAGATGCAGAGTTCAAAACACTGGTTATAAAGATGCTCAATGAACTTTTGGTTAAATTCAGCGAGAATTTCAACAAAGAGATAAAATACATAAAAATGGAAAT
>NW_006439844.1:0-474 GCF_000325575.1 Pteropus alecto
TGGCTGAATGGATGAGAAAACAAGACCCCTACACAAGCTACCTAAAAGAGACTCATTACAGAGTTAAAGACATATACAGACTAAAAGTAAGGGGATGGAAAAAGATATTCCATGATGGACATAAAGTGTATTGTGCTGAATGGAATAAGTCAGATAAAGACAAATGCCAAAATATTTCAAATACATGTGTAATTTAAAGAACAAAAGAACAACAACAACAATGGAAACAAACTCATAGATACAGAGAATATTTTCAGGGCTACTAGATGGGAGGGAGGTGGAGAGGACAGGTGAAAAAGGGCAAAGAGATTAAGAAGTACAAATGGATAGTTATGAAATAGTCATAGAGATATAAAGTATAGCGTAAGGAATATAGTCAATAATATTGTAATAAATATGTAAGGAGGAAGAAGGGTATTAGATTTATTGGGGTGATCACCGTGAGTTATATAGATCTCTAATCACTATGCTGTA
>NW_006439845.1:0-612 GCF_000325575.1 Pteropus alecto
TAAGGTTATTTCTAGGTATTTTATTCTTTCAGTTGCAATTGCAAAATAGGTTTTTTTTTTCATTTCTTTTTCCGAAATTTTATTATTAGTGTATAGGAGTGCAGTGGATTTTTGTACATTGAATTTGTATCCTGCAACTTTACTGTATTTGTTTATTGTTTCAATAGTTTTTTAGTTGAGTTGGTCTTTAGTGTTTTCTATATAGAGAATCATGTCATCTGCAAAAAGTGGCAATTTGACTTCTTCATTCCCAATTTGGATATCTTTTATTTCTTTCTCTTTCCCGATTGCTATAGCAGGGGCTTCCAATATTATATTGAATAAGAGTGGTGAGAGTGAGCATCCTTGTCTCGTTCCTGGTTTAGACAGAAAGCTTTCAGTTTTTCACCATTAAGTGTAATATTAGCTGAGGGTTGTTGTATGTGGCCTTTGGCTCTTATTATACTGAGATATTTTACTTCAATACCCATTTTATTAAGTGTTTTAATCATAAATGGATGTTGTATCGTGTCAAATACTTTTTCTGCATCTATTGATATGATCATATGATTCTTCTTCTTCTTCTTCTTCTTTTTTAAAATTCCTACAGCACCTGGTATTCCTAGGTGGTCT
>NW_006439846.1:0-951 GCF_000325575.1 Pteropus alecto
CGACCAAATGGAGGAAAGGATCAGTGATTTCAAAGTCAGAAATCTAGAAATAAGAAGGAAGAAGAGAGAAATCAAAGAATAAAAAATAACAAAAGAGAAATACATTGAACTAGCTGATACCATCAGGAGAGGAAACATAAGAATAATGGGCAGTCTCGAAGCATTTTCAAATAGTTGATGAGAATTTCCCAAATCTAAGGAATGAGCAAGAGCTTGGAAATCAAGAAGTCAACAGAACATCCAGTTATCTCAACCCAAAAAGGCCTTCTCTAAGACACATTGTATTAAAATTATCAAAAATCAACAACAAAGACAGAATTATCAGGGCAGCCAGGGAAGATGGTAACTTATGAAGGAAAACCCATTCAATTATCCTTGGACTTCTCGGCACAAAGCTTACAAGCTAGAAAGCAGTGGAATCAAATTTTCAAACTATTAAATAAATGGAACTACCAGTCAAGAATAATATATCCAGCAAAACTTTCCTTTAGATATGAAGGAGAAATAAAGACCTTTCCAGACAAACAAAAATGGAGGAAATTCTCCACTAGGAGGCCTTCATTACAGAAAATAGTGAAAGGGGTCAGCTCAGCTAACACAAAATGGCAAAAAACAAAACAAAACAAACAAAAAAAAGCCATAACTATGAGTAAGGTGGTTAGCAGACAGACAGAAGCAGAGGAGTGCAAACTTTACTAAGAACAGGACATTATAAGTTTAAACAACAAGAGATTTACTATAATAAGATAGTATTGAATGTTCAGTATACGTAGGGACAAATTGAGACAACAATGACTGAAAAGGGGAGGAATCAAAAATCCAAATTCACGAAGGCGAATGAAATAAGGCACACACAGAAAAAAAATGGACTACTATATATATATATATAACTATTCTCTACATATTTGTAATGGTTACCACACATCAAAGATTCAGAACTGAAATATATAA
>NW_006439847.1:0-612 GCF_000325575.1 Pteropus alecto
TAAATAATAAGAAGAGAATTGCTATGGCAAGATAGCAATGAATATTCAGGACATATAGGGACAAATTGAGACGACAATGACTGAAAAGGGGAGGATTCAAAGATCCAAATTCTCAAAGGGGAATGGAGATAAGTCACACACAGAAGAAAATGGATGACTGAATATATACAATTATCCTTTTCATATTTGTAGTGGTAACCACAGGCCAAAGATTTAGAACTGAAGTATGTAACGTGAAACGAGAAGAACCAGAGGCAAAACCCACAAAAGCCAATCAAAGTAAAGAAAACAGAAACACATGGACAAGAAAGCAATGGAAACACTGAGCAACCAGAAAGCAAAAGAAAAAATGGATATAAGAAGACTAAGAAGAACTCATATTTCAATAATCATCCTAAATCTAAAAGGACTGAATTCACCAATACAAAGTTACAGAGTTGCAGATTGGCTCAAAAAACAAAACCCAACCCTATGCTGCGTCCAGGAGACACATCTCAGTTCCAAAGACAAATATAGACTCAAAGTGAAAAGCCTGAAAATGATATTTCAAGCAAATGACATTCAAGGATAAGAAGGGGTAGCGGTACTAATATCGGATGAAATAGACTTTGA
>NW_006439849.1:0-558 GCF_000325575.1 Pteropus alecto
CCAGACACGGCTGCTCCTGGGGACGTGGGTCTGGGGCCCTCACGTCCACGTGGTGTCGAGTCAAATGCTAAGGGATGAAAATGGGAACCACCCATCCCTAGGGAATCACGAGTTTTCGTTTATCCTGGGGCCACTGGGCATCGAAGGCCCGCTGGGTCTCTGCGCTGTTTCTACAGAGAGAGACAGTTCCGAACGCTTCTCAGGAGCTGCCGTGCAAAAGCGCGGGGCATTAGCAGCCCGTGGACGCGGAGCTTTCCTTCCGTGGACCGCAGGAAAAGCGGCTCATCCAGAGAAGTGAATGAAACCGGTGCAGACACGCACGAAAGTGGCCACAAACGAGAAAGCGTTCAGCGCCTGCTCCCCGAATCTTACAAATGCTCCCCCGTGGCCTCCTCGCAGCCTTCGCTCCTCAGCGTTGGGATAAACCCGACGGTTCCAGTCGCCAGAGAATCCCCCCTACCTTAGAGGGGGCCGAGGGGACAGGCTCTGGCCCCACATCCAGCGGAGGAAGGTCTGCGGCCTCCGTCGCCGTGCACAGGTGTCTGTGGCAAGACAGGG
>NW_006439850.1:0-2367 GCF_000325575.1 Pteropus alecto
GCTCTGACAGCTATTCTGGCATTTATCACACTGGTCCACAGTGAATTGCATTTGGTTCTTTCTGTCCTCACTACTGGCTATAGGGTGCCTGGGGGCAGGGACCAGATTTCTCCTGAAATCATATTCAAAACAATCCTCATCACTTACTTGTTGTGTGACCTTAGGCCAATTTACTTGACCTCTCCTAGCCGACATTTCCTCATCTATAAAAAAGAAATAATAGCCCTACCTCAGATTGCTGTGTGCTGAGTGCCTGAGAGACACAATGCCCAGCTCACAGCAAGGAACGGATAGATGTTAGCTTTTATTATTAATAAATGCCCTGAATTGTTGGTGCTACAGAAAGAGTCTATCCAGGGTATGAATTGGGGGAGAGGCACCAGAAGTTCTCTGTTCTCCGATGTTCATGTTTGCAGGAAAGGTGCTCAGCAAAGGCTTCAGAGAGGTGACAACCTGATGCAGATCTTGACAGATGGAGAAGTGTGCCCCAGGCAGCTGGTACCTGGCTTACACATAAGTGTTTGTGGAACATACAAGTGACATGAAGATCACGTGTTTGTTTGGGAAACACAAGTCCCTGAGTGTGCTGACACAGCCTTTCTCGTCAATTACGGGCTCTTAAAATTTCTCCCTGCAGACACTCACCCTGACACATGCACACTCACCCACCGAAGCATCTCCCACTCAGTGGTTTGAATGACCTTTAATAGAAACTCTCCTGTTTCTGACTGTCCCTCTCTCTGGAGGCATCCAGGACAGGGTGACACAGTGCAATGTATGGACATGTCACTCCCTTTCCCAACGGTCGAGCAGAGGTTGGAGCTGTGGCATTGATGCCTTTTCTGACTTCCAGGAGGTTTCTTGAGTTGCCATCTCCAGTGGATGTTTTACTCATTGGAGCCAGAGAAGAAGGGGCTTCAGTCGTCCCAGGGTCACGCGGGAACTTGAGTCTGATCTGGATCTCTGTGTCCACCCTGAAGCTTGAAGCAGAAGGCCCTGGGGCTGCAGCTCTGCCTAGGAGAAGCTCTGGGGTATGGCTCCCTGCCCCTAGAGTCTCTGGGCAGCTGGGTAAGCCCCTGTCCTGCTCGAGTCTCACCCCATGAAAGACATGGAGGAAGGGGGACTGGGTTTTTCAGGAAGACAAGTGGGAAAAGACGAGTTGGTATACACAGTGATAATGGACAGCGTCTCTCCGGGCTGGATCCAGGGCACCAGGAAAGCCCTAGCTGAGGAGGTGTGCTCCGCCTCTGGCCAGTGGCCTGCTCTCTCCGACGGCATCTCCAAGAGCAATGGGAGATCCAGAGCCTGGAGACTGGACTGGGTTCCCTGGGACCCCGAGGCCCCAGAGGCTACGGGGCAGTGGTTGTTGGCAAAGAGAAAAAGGTCCGAGGTGGCCAGGCCTGGCCAATTAGGGATCGACAAAGGAGACGGCGATGTAGCGGGTGCCCTTGGTGGTGGGGAGTCCCTCGTGGTAGTGCGTGAGTCGCCCGGGGTGCATGAGGGTCCAGCCCTTCCGTGGGGCTCGGATGGAGCAGTTGTAGCGCAGGAACCGACAGCCTCCGCCCTGGGAGACAGGAAGTGTCAATTCCTCAATAGAAGTCAGTTTCCCAACAGGAAGCCGGGCCCTTCCCCCACAGTCCCCTATTCTCCCATCAGAGCCACCACAGCCAAGTGGCCCTGAGCACGGCCTGCCTGGGATGCATTGCAGAGTGACAGCCATAGGCTGCCTAAGGAAGTCACTCAGCAAAGACCACGTGATCAAGAGCACTGGCCTCGGAGTGAGGCAGCCCTGGGCAAATGTCGGCTACGGCCTTTACTGATTTTGTAGCCATCCTGAACCTCGGTTTCCCCTTCTGGAAAATGGGCATTAGGCTGCATAGGGTTGTGAGAATTAAATGAGGTACAGTAAGAGCTTAGGGCTAGATTTCTCAACCTCAGCATTACAAATATTTTGGGTCAGGTAATTCTTTTTTTTCCAAATCGTGGTAAAATACACGTAAACTTTACCATTGTAACCCTTTTTAAGTGTGAAATTCAGTGGTATTAAGCACATTCATACTGTTATACAGCCGTCACCACTAGGAGCCAGATAATTCTTTCTCATGGGGGCTGTCTGGGCATCCCTGGCCTCTACCCAGTAGCACCCCCATAGTTGTGACAGCTGAAAATGTCTCCAGATATTGCCAATGTCCTCTTGGGGGCGGGGCACAAAATTGTCCCTTATAAGAACCCCTGGTATATTGTAAACTCTCAAAAAAAAGAGGTGTTTTTATGGGTGACCCTCGTAGTGCCTAACCCCAGACTAAATCCCAAAATACTCTTCAAAAGTAGCTTATGGAGTGAGTGAGTGAGTGAGTGAGTGAGTGA
>NW_006439851.1:0-504 GCF_000325575.1 Pteropus alecto
AGAAAAAACAAAAAATCAGAACCCACCGCTTACCATCAACAAAATCGAATCGGTAATCAAAAGATTCCTACCAAACGTTCAAAGAAGAATTAACGCCTATTCTTCTCAAACTATTCCAAAAAATTTTAAGATCGCCCCTTTGAAAAGTATTTCCAAAGAATTTAGCTATTGGACCCAAGGGCACTGAAACAATTTTTTTTGGAGGGTATCCAATAGTTACATATGTTGGAGGATGTAGAAGGAGAACAAGCATACACAATAGGGAATTTGAATAAGACTCTAACCTCATAGTTTCTATGATTGAACGTGAATACGTTCTTGAATTCGAAACTAGTACTTTCAAAGTATGGATGAAATGGTTGCTATAGTAGGAAAGCTTATATTATTTAATACATCCCAGTAGTATCGGAATATCTAAACGTCACAGATAAACAGGAAAGCTGCAGAAATTTGTCAGAGTTCTTTTTACAGCTCTTATGTTAGTTAACGTCATGGTAGTTTGTA
>NW_006439852.1:0-725 GCF_000325575.1 Pteropus alecto
CGGGAGACATCGGCCCCAGGGTTCATGTACATAAATATGGCAAGAGAATGAGAGGTGATCTGGGTTCACAGAACATGTGGGAGGCACAGGTGGAGAAAGCCTTGAGTCGACCCAGGGTTGAAAGGATTCTTAAGATGGTGGCATATATGCAAATATAAGAGGTCAGAATGAAGGAAAAGGGTATCAGGAGAAGGATGAATCCCAGAATGAAATCAATTCAGTCATTGACAGAGGTGTCTGCACAGGCCAATTTTAGACAGCAGAAATCTCACAGAAGAAGTGATTGATCTCATTGGGGCCACAGTAAGGTGGGCGCATTGTGAAGACAATGTAGACTAGAGAATAGCTGGCATCTCACAATCAACAAAAGACCACCATAGCCCCACACAGCCATGGGCTCATGATAACCTTGGACCTAAGTAGGTGGCAGATAGCTAAATACCTATCATAGGTCATGACAGAGCCCTCAGTGATGCCCTCAGAAAGATGTACATCTGGGTCACACATCCAATGTAGGTGATAGTTTTCTTTTGGCAGACCAGATGCACCAACATCTGGGGCACAGTGGTGGTAGCATAACTGATGTCTGGCATGGAGAGGACTCTGAGGAAGAAGTACATGGGTGTGTGGAGGCGGAAGTCCAGGTGAATCAAAGTGAATCAATGAGCCCATTGTCTGCAAATATAGAGAGGTAGAGGAAGGGAAAGATGTTGAAGAGGATTATA
>NW_006439853.1:0-745 GCF_000325575.1 Pteropus alecto
GAACAAAAAATCATCAGATTTGTATTGAAGCACAACAGACCCCGAATTGCCAAAGAAAAAAGAACGAGGCTGGAGGCATCACTCTGCCTGCTTCAAATTATACTAAAAGTGACAGTAATAAAAACGGCATGGTATTGGCAGCAAAACAGATACACAGACCAGTGAAACAGAATTGAGAGTCCAGAAGTAAACCCATATTTATATGGCTAAATAATTTTCCACAAAAAAAGCCAAAAAGATACAGTGGAGAAAGGAAAGCCTCTTCAATAAATAGTGCTGGGAAAATTGGAAAGCCACCTGCAAAAGAATGAAACTAGACTGTTGTCTACCACCACACACCAAAATTAACTCAAAATATATTAAGGATCTGAATATAAGACTGAAATCAAAAAAATACATAGAAGACAACATAGGAACGAAACTCAAAACCTTGGACTTAAAGAGGATTTTATGAACTTAATCTCAAAAGCAAGGGAAGTAAAAGCTAAAATAAAGAACGGGATTACATCAAACTAAAAATCTTCTGCTCAGCAAAAGAAACTGTCAACAAAATAAAGAGACGACCATCCAAATGAAAAAGTAGATTTGCAAGCAGCACCTCTGATAAGGACCTAATATCCAAAATATACAAAGAACTCATGCAGTTCAATAACAACAACAACAACAACAAAATGATCCAATCAAAAAATGGGCAGAGGAACTGAGGAGATACTTCTCCCTAGAGGACATACAAATGGCAAATAAA
>NW_006439854.1:0-603 GCF_000325575.1 Pteropus alecto
TGATGGCTTTGCTGGATAAAATATTCTTGGTTGTATTGTTGATCCTGGGTTTTCATCGTGTCAAATATTTGGTGCTAAGCTTTTCTGTCCTGCATGGTTTCTTTTGAGAAATCAGCTGCCAGTCGTATGGGTGTCCTCTTGTAGGGAACTAACTGCTTTTCTCTTGCTACTTTTAAGATTCTCTCTTTGTATTTAATCTTTGGTATTTTAATTATTATGTGTCTCAGTATGGGTCTTTTTGGGTTCATCTTTTTGGGGATTCTCTGAGCTTCTTGGGGTTGTATGTCTATTTTCTTCACCAGGTTAAGGAAGTTTTCCATCATTATCTCTTCGAATAGCTCTTCAATGTCTTGTTTTCCTTCAGGTACCCCTATGACATGGATGTTTTTACATTTAAATGTGTCCCATAGGCTCTTTAACTTACTATCATATTCTTGGCTTCTTTTTTCTTGCCATTCTGTTTGAGTGTCCTTGGCTTCCCCATTCTTTATAATAGTGGTTCAATCCTCTTCTTCATCCATTCTGTTTATTACTTCTAACATGCTCTTCATCTCAAGTAATGTATTCATCATTTCCAACTGGTTCCCTTTTATAATTTCCATT
>NW_006439855.1:0-570 GCF_000325575.1 Pteropus alecto
TTGATATGATCATATGATTCTTATTTTTAATTTGTGTGGTGTATCACATTAATTTTTTTTTTAGGCGAGGCAACACTTGGTTGACTTCACAGATTGCAAGGAACTTGTCAGCTTACAGTCTTTTATTTTAAAATTTTTTTTTATTTGTTCAGAGTAGCATGGCCGTAGACAATATCACATTAATGATTTGTGTATGTTGAATCATCCTTGTGCACCTGGGATGAAGCCCACTTGATCGTGGTGTATAATCTTTTTAATATGTTGCTGTATTTGGTTCGCTAGTATCTTATTTAGGATTTTTGCATCTGTGTTCATGAGAGATATTGGTCTGTACTTTTCTTTTTTTGTGTTATCTTTACCAGGTTTCAGTATCAAGGTAATATTGGCCTCATAAAATAGGTTGCGAAATACTGCCTCCTCTTCAATTTTATGGAGCAATTTGAGGAGAATAGGTATTAAATTTTCTTTGAATGATTGGTAGAATTCACTGGTGACGCCATCTGGTCCTGGACTTTTACTTTTGGTGATTGTTAAATTGATGATTACTTCAATTTCCATACTGCTGATCAG
>NW_006439856.1:0-1198 GCF_000325575.1 Pteropus alecto
TTTCCCAAGCTTGCCATTTCATTTTTCAACTCCTGCAGTATGTTTTTTTTATCTCAAGAAGATCTACTCTGTTCTTTTTGATAGATTCTATCTCTTTGCTAAAGAACTCATTTTGTTCACCTGGCTGTTTTTTCAATGCTCGAAATTGTTGAGATAACTTGTTTGGGAACTCACTGAGTTTTTTCAGAAGTACCATCCTGCATTCTATGTCATTTAAGTCGCATATTTTACGGAGATTTTTCTCTTTCTTTCTGAGATGCCTTGTCACCTTGGTTGCTCATGGTGTTTAATGGACTATTTCTTGACTTGGGCATTAATGGAAATGTATTCTGTTGTTTTTCCAGAAAGATTAAGATTTATTATAAAGGTCTCTAGTCTGTTGCAAAGAAAGCTCTTTTCTTTTGGTTTCCAGTAGGTAGGGTCTAAGCCTCTTGCATCCCTGCTTTAATGAAGCCTAAATATTGCCTTTTTTTTTCTTGTAGATGTTTAATCATGCTCGCTAGCCTCAGTCTCAGTTCCTGTCAGTGTTAGCAACAGTTTCAGTAGCATTTGCTCATATTTTCCTGGGGCTCTGCGGTGTTCAGTCTCAGAGTGTATGGGGGAAGGAGCCCTCTGTGTTGGGGTTTTCGGGCTGCACTCAGTCTTGTTTTTGCCACTGTGGCTGGTAAAAATCAACGGTTGTTTTTCTGCCGTCCCGCTTCTACTCTTTCTGCTCTGATGTCTGGGCCCTGTCGCTGGTTGTGTGGAGCTCACAGCACTCCCATGCAGGGCTGTTCACAGAACTCGCCGCACCTTCTCCACTCTCCCTCTTCCTACACTTAGATCCGCTGGCTGGAAGGGGCAGCTTCTTTATCTCTCCCAGTCCTCTGCCCGATACCCGGGGTTCCGACCTGTGGTAGTTCTTATGCACAGGTCCCACTCTCATAAGTGCTGGTGTGCATCTTGGGTATTTTTTGTTGAGTTTTAGATGTTCAACTTTGTTGTATCAAGGGGAGAGATCTGGGACGTCTCTCACTCTGCCATGTTCCTCCAAATTCCTCCAGCTTTCTTATTGTTCTTAATTTCCATTTTCATCTATTCTGTCAGAATATATGTGTGGTATAATTCCAGTCTTCTTAAACTTTTTGAGACTATTTCTGGGCCCCAACCTATGGTCTTTCCTCGAGAATGTTCTATGTGTACTTGAAAAGATCGTGTA
>NW_006439857.1:0-469 GCF_000325575.1 Pteropus alecto
TTTCTTAATTTTTATTTTATTTTTTACATTTTTTATTCTTTATCCAATTATCTGTTGATGAGCCCTTAGGTTGCGTCCATGTCTTGGCTATTGTAAATAATGCTACAATGAATATAGGGGGTACATATACTTTTACAAATAAGTGTTTTCAAATTTTTCAGGTAGATACCCAGAAGAGGGATCTTCCTTGTCTCTTTTTATAGCCTTTTTTAAAAAAATAATTTTATTGAGGTAACATTGGTTAATGCAATCATATAATTTTCAGGTGTACATTATCATTTGACATCTGTATATTCTATTGTGTGTTCACCACCCAAAGTCCAGTTTCCTTCAGCTACCGTATATGTGATCTCCTTTACCCTCTTCACGCTCCCCCTAAACCCCTATGTTTGACCCCATTTACCCCGTCTACATTCCTCCTCCTCTCCCATCTTCTACTCTCTGGTAACCACTAGACCATTGTCCATGT
>NW_006439858.1:0-883 GCF_000325575.1 Pteropus alecto
CTACTGAGGAATAATTGGGTCAGAGAAGAAATAAAAGGAGAGATTGAGAGATACATAGAAATGTATGATAATTATAGTACAACATATGAAAACTTTTGGGACACAGCAAAAGCGGTCATAAGAGGAAAGTTCATATCATTACAGGCCTATCTCCAAAAACAAAATTGAGCCAAATAACCTAACGCTTCATCTTAGAAAACTAGAAAAAGAAGAACAAATGAGGACTAAAATCAGCAGAAAGAAAGAAAGAATTAAAATTAGAGCAAAAATAAATGAAATTAAAAAAATAGAAAAAATAAATGCAACAAAGAGCTGGTTCTTTAAAGGTTAATTAAATTGACAAACTCCTGGCTAGACTCACTAAAGAAAAGGAAAAAGGACACAAATAAACAAAATCAGGGATGAAATAGGGGGAAATTACAACAGACACTGCAGAAATACAAAGGATCATTAAAGAATACTATGAAGAAGTTTGTAACACCAAATTTAATAACCTAGAAGAAACGGACCAGTACTTAAAAAACACAAACTTCCTAGACTAAATCAAGAAGAACTGGAAAATCTAAATAGACTGATCAGCAGTATGGAAATCAAAACAATCATCAAAAGTAAAAGTCCAGGACCAGATGGCTTCACCAGTGAATTCTACCAAACATTTAAAGATTTAATATCTGTTCTCAAACCTTCCAAAAAATTGAAGAGGAGGCAGTACTTCCCAACTCATTTTATGAGACTAATATTATTCTGATACCAAAACCTGGTAAAGATAACACAAAAAAAGAAAACTGCAGACCAATATCACTCATGAACACAGATGCAGAAATCTTAAATAAGATAGTAGCGAACCTAATACAGCAACATATTAAAAAGATCATACACCATG
>NW_006439859.1:0-558 GCF_000325575.1 Pteropus alecto
ATAAACTGGGACTGTATGGAAAAATATGTATTATAATCCTGAAGGAGAAATAACCATGAAAAATAAACAGAATGGGTGCAAATAAAAATAAGTTATAGTGGGATGGAGTATTCAGCAAATGTTCCAAGATTTGTAATGTTAAAAATAGTATGAGAAGCACTTAGTGTTTCAGGTTATAAGGTTCTAAAAAAAAGGGCGCTTGGGGATTGATTAGTACTGATCAGCAATCCTGAGGGTTGCTTTGCATTTGTAGATAAATTTGAAGACAATCATGTAATGAGTATTCTAGGCCATAAACACAGTATATCTCCCCATTTGCATAGCTTTTTTTTTTATGTGTCTGTCATCATTATTTTGTTGCATATGGTATTTTATTTGTGTAGAGTTCTTATACATATTTCATTATAATTACCCCTATGGATTTCCTGTTTTGATGCTATTAGTGGTGATATTTACATTTAAAATTTTAAACTAAGGTGCTATTTTTTTCTTCTTTCCAAACTTTATTCTTTTCTTACTTGTTTTCTTTTTTGCCTTATTGTGCTCATAGAGCCATCA
>NW_006439860.1:0-522 GCF_000325575.1 Pteropus alecto
ATTTGACCCCTTTTATCCCATCTACCTCCCCACTCTCTCCTCCCCACTCCTCTCTGGTAACCACTAGTCTATTGTCCATGTCCATGAGTCTCTGTTTGTTTGTCCTGTTTGTTTTTTGCTTTTAGGATTATATCCCACATATAAGTGCTATTATGTGGTTTTGAACATTTCCTGTCTGGCTTATTATGCTTAGCATAATTATCTCAAGGTCTATCCATGTTGTCACAAATGGCAGTATTTCATCTCTTCTTATGGCTGAGTAATATTTCATTGTATATATGTACCACTGCTTCTTTAGCCAGTCGTCTATCGTAGGACATTTCTGTTACTTCTATGTCCTGGCCACTGTGAATAATGCTGTTATGAACAGTGATGTGCAAATATCTTTTCGGATATGAGTTTTCAAGTCTTTAGAGTAAATACCCAGTAGAGTGATTACTGGGTCATATGGTAGCTCAATTCTTAGTTTTTTGAGGCGCCTCCATAGTGTACCAATTTGCAGTCCCACCAGCAATGTATGAG
>NW_006439861.1:0-1321 GCF_000325575.1 Pteropus alecto
ACACACACACACACACATATACGTGTGTGTGTGTGCGCGCGTGTGTGTATATATATCCATTTTCTTCTCTGTGTGCCTTATCTCCATTCCCCTTTACGATTTGGATCTTTGAATCCTTCCCTTTACTCTCATGTTACTTTGTTGGTTTTCCTCTGGTTCTTCTTGTTTTATGTTATATACTTGTTTGTTATGTTATATACTTCAGTTCTGAATCTTCTGTGCATGGTTACAATGACGAATATGAAAAGGATAGTTTTATATATATATATATATCTAAGAAATGAGCTGGAGCTTGGAACTATATACACAGTTGTATATATACACAGTTGTCTATTTTCTTCTGTGTGTGCCTTGTCTCCATTCCTCCTTGCTAATTTGGATCTTTGAATCCTCCTTTTTCAGTCATTGTTGTCTCAGTTTGTCCCTATGTATGCTGAACTTTCATTACTATCTTGCTATAGCAAATCTCTTTCTATCGTTTAAGCTTATAATGCTCTGTTCTTAGTAAGGGTTGCGGTCCTGAGCTTCTATCTGCCTGCTAGTTGTCTCACTCCTAATTATGTATTTTTTGTTATCATTTTATTTTAGGTGAGCCGACCCCTTTCAGTATTTCCTGTAGTGCAGGGCTTGTAGTGGAGAATTCTTTCAATTTTTGTATGTCTGAAATTGTCTTTATTTCTCCTTCGTATCTAAAGGAGAGCTTTTCTGGATACATTATTCTTGGCTGTTAGTTACTTTCATTTAATAGTATGAATATTTGATTCTATTCCTTTCTGGCTTGTAAGGTTTGTACTGAGATGTCTGACAATCTAATGGATTTTCCTTTATAGTAACCATCTTTTCCCTGGCTGCCCTGAGAATTCTTTCTTTCTCATAGATTTTTGATAAATTTAATATAATATCTATTGGAGAAGGCCTTTTTGGGATGAGATAATTAGGTGTTCCGTTGACTTCTTGAGTTCCAAGCTCCAGCTCATTTCTTAGATTTGGGAAATTTTCATTAACTATTTGTCTGAAAATGCTTTCTATTCCCTGCTCTCTTTCTTCCCCTTCAAGAATGTCCTTTATTCTTATGTTTCCTCTTCTGATGGTATCAGCTAGTTCTTGTATTTCTTTTTCATTGTTTTTCATTCTTCGGTTTCTCTCCTCTTCCTTCTGATTTATTTCTAGATTTCTGTCTTCGATATCACTTATCCTTTCTTCCATTTGTCTGACTCTATTTTCCAATCTTGCTTTTTCGTTTTTTATCTCTTTCTGCGTGTTCTTCATCTCCAGAAGTTCTATTCGTTTTTTTTTTTTTGAGGGTTTCAATCTCCTTGCT
>NW_006439862.1:0-958 GCF_000325575.1 Pteropus alecto
ACTGTAGATTGCTTCGGAATCTTGGAATTTTCAAACACAGAGAAAGTGTGAACTTACCTGGACACCGGGCACTCTAACTGTGAAATTTCATACGAAGCGGGTTCTGGCCGTAGGTTGTTGGTGGAGAGCGGACATGCTAAAAAGACAGTCTGAGAGTGCAGCCCTTACCAGTGTGGCATGGTCCATCATTTCTTCCGTTCTCTTTGGCCATCAAGCAGATAGAAATGCTATAGAGTAGAGCACATGCAAAGAAAACCCATTTTGGAATGCACGATTCCTTTCATCCAGAAGACCACTCTGTGATTTGGTGCAAGCATTGCTGTATGCTGTGAGAGAGTCGGCAACTTAACAATGCACGAAAAGGAAGTGCACCTCTTGCCTGTCTTCGGAGTAGTACAGATTTGATCTCAGGTATATCTTGGCCCCGTTGTTTTGGACGTGAGTCATGCTCAATCCCAGTCAGACAGAACTGCAGATAGGGTTTTTTTGTCGTGTCCCTTGTTCGGTCCCAAAGAGCTAGTGGGTAGGACTTGAAATCCATGTTCTTGCGTTTCCTATCTGCTTATAATGCACAGAAAGCAAATAATATAGTGGAAGTACGCCTGCGGACTGTACAAAAGGCACAGGAAGAGTCTTCCTCGAAAATATTACTTTACGATGCAATACAGAATGCCACTGTGTGTGGCGTGTCCTCTGTAGGGTAATCTGAAGAGAAATCCTACTGGTGAGTTTGTTCTTGTAACCTGAGTATTGAGAAGCCCGATATCTAAAGGAACAGAGAATGTTGTCTAACAACGAGTATGGAAAAGGAAACCGTCTCCCACAGATGTTTCAGCGGCATAGTGACCAACGGATTTAGCATGAGGCTGGGATCCAAGTATGCTTAATTCCGAAATCCCATCAATCTGGCCAATACCGTTTTTAGCAGAGACTGTGAAAACAGCGGCTTCCACTCTAT
>NW_006439863.1:0-954 GCF_000325575.1 Pteropus alecto
AAATATTCAAATTTATGAAAAACAAGAATCTACAAACATGGATAATCTATCCAGCAAGACTATTAATTAAAATGGAAGGTGAGATAACAAGATTCCCACACAGGAAAAAGCTTAAGGAATTCATTGCCAACAAGCCAGCATTACAAGAAATGTTAAAGGGTCTTCTGAAAAAAGAGAAGGGGTAAAAAGAAAGCAGAAATAACAAATATGAATAATAAAATGGCAATAACAATGTACCTATCAGCAATCACTTTAAATGTAAATGGATTAAATGCTCCAATCAAAAAACATAGGGTAACTGAATGGATAAGAAAACAAGACCCATGCATATGCTGTCCACAAGAGACCCACTTCAGATCAAACAACACTCACAGACTGAAAGTAAAGGGATGGAAAATGATATTTCATACAAATGGAAATGAAAAAAAAATCAGGGTAGCAATACTTATATGAGATAAAATAGACTTTAAAACAAAAGCTATAATAAGAGATAAAAAGGGTGTTACGTAATAATAAAGAGATCAATAAATAAAGAGGACATAACCCTAGTATACATATATGCACCCAACACAGGAGCACTTACATACATAAAGCAATTATTGACTGACATAAAAGGAGAGATCAATAGTAGTATACTGAGAGTAGGAGACTTTAACACACCATTGACACCAATGGACAGATCTTCCACACAAAGAATCAATGAGGAAACAATGGGCCTAAAAGATACACTAGACGAGATTGCTTTAATAGATATTTTCAGAGCATTTTACCCTAAAGCAGCAAAATATACATTCTTCTCAAGTGCACATTGATCATTTTCAAGGATAGACCACATGTTAGGAAACAAATGAAGTCTCAATAAATTAAAGAAGATTGAAATCATATCAACTGTCTTCTCTGATCACAAAGGTATGAAACTACAAGATATCAACTACAAGAAAAAAACTGGAAAAT
>NW_006439864.1:0-513 GCF_000325575.1 Pteropus alecto
TTCTGCTGACTTTAGGCTTCATTTGCTCTTCCTTTCCTAGTGTTTTAAGATGAAGAGTTATGTTGTTTATTTGGACTCATTCTTGTTTTTGGAGACAGGCCTGTAATGATATGAACTTTCCTCTTATGACCACTTTTGCCGTGTTCCAAAAGTTTCAATATGTTGTACACTCATTATCATTCTTTTCTATGTATCTCTTGATCTCACTTTTTATTTCTTCACTGACCCAGTTATTCTTCAGTAGCATATTGTTTAATCTCCACGTCTTTGTGGTTCTTCTGCTTTCTTTTTGCAATTGATCTCTAATTTCAAAGAATTATGATCAGAAGATATGGTTGATATGATTTCAACTCTCTTATATTTGTTGAGACTATCTCTGTGTAACAGTATGTGGTCAATCCTTGAGAATGTTTCATGTGCACTAGAGAAGAATGTATAAGCAGCTGTTTTGGAATGGAAGACTATAAATGTCAATTAAGTCCAGTTGATCTAAAGTGTCATTTAAGGATGTTA
>NW_006439865.1:0-751 GCF_000325575.1 Pteropus alecto
CCATAATTCTAAATCTAAACCTACCAATAACCCTACTATTAAATTTTAATCTAACAATAACCCAAACCCTAAGCACTTACCCTAAAAGTAACCCTAACCCTAAGTTTAACTCTAAAAGTAACTCTAATTCTAAGCCTAGCCCTAACACAATCCTTAACCCTAACTCTAACTCTAAAGTATATCAAACTCTAACTCTAATCCTAACTTAAAGCTAACCATAACCCAAACTCTAACTCTGATCATAACCTTAAAATTAAAGCTAATCCTAAACCTAATTCTAACCCTAACCCTAACACTAACCCTAACCTTGAAGCTAACACTAAAACTAAACCTTATCCCCTTACACTAAACCTAATCCTAACCCGAACTTTAACTCTAAAAATAATTCAAACTCTAACTGTAAACGTAATACTAACCCAGACACTGATCCTAACTCTAAAATTAAAACTAATCCTAACCTTAATTCTAACCCGAACACTAACACTAACCCTAACCCTAAATTTGCACTAACAATAAAACTAAACCTGACTACTTACGCTAAACCATCCCTAAACCTAACTTTTACTGTAAAAGTAAAACTAAAACTAACCCTATTCCTAAACCTCATCTTAACCAAAACTCTAATACTAAACCTAACCTTGATCTTAACACTAAAAGTAAAGCTAATCATAAACCTAATTCTAACCCTAAGCCTAAATTTTACACTAACAATATATCTATCCCTAAACCCTTATCCTCACCCTAACCCTAA
>NW_006439866.1:0-973 GCF_000325575.1 Pteropus alecto
CTTCTTCCATGAGGTGTGTTGTTCTACCTATCAGCGTGATGGACTTCAATTTTATGTCATTTTTTTTTCTAGTAATACTACCCAAAGTTTATACATTTTCCATGATAAAAATTACAATGTATTGTATGTTATGGGAAAAGATGGATTATTCAAGAAATGTTGATGTGTCATATAATTTTGGGAGACTATGTTGTTAAGCATGTTGCTTCATTCATTTTAGAAAACCAAAACTGATTTCTTTCAGATGTTAAAAAATTAGAGAAAATATAACTTTAAAAATTTTCCATTGGTATAATTATAACAGAAAACCCACCGAAATTCAGGCACTCGATTTCAATATTTAAACTTCAAAAGAAAACAGTCATGTCAAGGGAAAAAAAAGACAAACTTGGGAAAAATCTTTGGCAGTATACATGATGAAAAAGGGTTAACAGATTTATGTGTAAGCTTTTTACAAAATACTAAGGAAGCAGTATGCATTTTCAGAGGAAAATTACAAATAGCTAAAAAATACATTAAAATGCCAATAGTACAATAATTTTAAAATGTAATAGAGTTTGATATATCAAATTGGCACGTATTAGAAGGAACAATAATACTTGATGTTAACTAGAATGTGGGAAATTGTGCACTCCTGTGAGAGTTAAACATGGTCATATAGATCTATGGAAAATATAATTTAGTTTCTCCTTTTTGCCATGAATTAAAATATTTATATGAAACTTTAAATCATACATCTCACGTGACTCTGTACTTCTATTTCCACCAAGTAATCCTTAGAAAAGAGACAGGCAAGGAAGCACTCATGACCAGGACATTCATTGTATAAGTCTTAATTATTAACTGGAAAAAACCTACATCGGTATAGGATAAATGAAATAAATTAAGTTCTACCTATGTAAGGAAATGTTATGAAGCCATTAAAAACTGCTAAAACATTTTGTATACATTGACATGGATAAACAACCACAAT
>NW_006439867.1:0-1381 GCF_000325575.1 Pteropus alecto
AATTTATTTTTTATGGTGACATCGGTTAACGAAATAAGGTAATTTCAGATGAACATTTTAACAGTAAAGCATATATATATATATATTTAATTGTGTGTTCACTTCCCATAGTTAAATTTCTTTCAGTCACCACACACTTGACCCATTTTAAACTGTCTACCTCCTTCTTTTCCCCTACCTTCTAGAAACAACTAGTCTATTGTCCATCTCAATGAGTCTCTGTTTGTTTATCCTGTTTGTTTGTTGCTTTTAGGTTTATATCACACATATAAGAAATACCATGTGATTTTCAACTTTTTCTGTCTGGCTTATTTCACTTAGCATGATTATCTCGAAGTCCATCCATGTGGTCTCAAATGGCAGTATTTCATCTCTTCTTATGACTGAGTAATATTACATTGTATAAATGTAATACAGATTCTTTATCTAATCATCTATTATAGGACATCTTGGTTGCTTCCATGTCATAGCCACCATGAATAATGTTGCTATGAACATCGATGTGCAAATATCTTTTTGGATATGAGTTTCCAAGTCTTTGGGGTAACTACCCAGTAGAGAGATTGCTAGATCATATGGTAGATCAATTATTGGTATTTAGAGGAAACTTCCTACTGTTTTCCTTTATGGCTATAACAATTAGAAGACCCACTAGCAGTATGTTAGGGTTCTTTTATCTCCACATCCTCTCCAACATTTGTTATTACTTATCCTGTTGATAACAGCTATTCTAACAGCTGTGAAGTGGTATCTCATTGTGGTTTTGATTTGCATTTCCCTAATAGCTAGTGATGTTGAGCATCTTTTCTTGTCTGTTGGCCATTTTTATGTCTTCTTGGCAGAAGGGTCTATTCAGGTTCTCTGCCCATTTTCTGATTGGATCATTTCATTCTTTTTTCTTTTTTATTGAGTTATATCAGTTCCTTGCATATTTTGGATATTAGGCTCTTATCAGAGGGGTTTCATACAAATGTATTTTCCCATTTGGAGAGCTCTCTCTTTACCTTGTTGACTGTTTCGATTGCTGTGCAGAAACTTTTTAGTTTGATGTAGTCCCATTCATTTATTTTTGTTCTACTTCCCTTGCCTTAGAGGTAAAATTCATAAAATCCTCCAAGGTCCATGAGTCTAGCTCCTATATTTTCTTCTACACGTTTTACTGATTGAGCTCTTATATCCAGGTCCTTAATCCATTTTGAGTTAATATTGGTGCGTAGTGACAGACAAAAGTCTAGTTTCATTCTTTTGCAGGTGGCTTTCCAGTTTTACCAGCACCATTTATTGAAGAGATCTTCCTTTCTCTACTATATATTTTGGCTCTTTTGTTGATAATTATTTGCCCATAAACACATGGGTTGACTTCTGGACTCTCAATTCTGTT
>NW_006439868.1:0-1304 GCF_000325575.1 Pteropus alecto
TATTTCAAGGTTCATCCATGTTGTTGCAAATGGCATTTTCAAAAGATTATACATCCCAGGAGCACATAGATGGTTCAACACATGCAAATCAATTAATATGATACATCACTTAAAGAAGTTAAAAAAAAGAATCATATGATCATATCAATAGATGCAGAAAAGGCTTTTGATGAGATATAGCAGCCATTTATGATCAAAACACTTAACCAAATCAGTATAGAAGGAAAGTACCTTAACATAATAAAGATTTCTTGTGCTTAGCAAAAGAAACCGTCAACAAGGTAAATAGACAACCATCCAAATGGGAAAATATACATTGCAAGCAGTGCCTTCAATAAGGGCTTAATATCCAAAATATACAATGAAATCATACAACTCAATAATAACAAAAAAATAAATGATGCAATCAAAAATGGACAGAGGATCTGAACAGACACTTCTCCATAGAGGACATACAAATGGCCAACAAATATATGAAAAGATGCTCAACATCACTAGCTATTAGGGAAATGCAAATCAAAACCGCAATGAGATACCATCTCACACCTGTTAGAATAGCTGTAACCAATCAGACAAGTAATAACAAATGTTGGAGAGGATGCGGAGAAAAAGGAACCCTCATACACTGCTGGCAGGACTGCAAATTGATACAGCCACAATGGAAAACCATATGGAGTTTCCTCAAAAAACTAAGAATTGATCTACCATATAATTCAGCAACCCCTCTACTGGGTATTTACCCTAAAGACTTGAAAATCTATATCCGAAAAGATATTTGCACACCGATGTTTACAGCAGCATTATTCACAGTGCCCAGTACATGGAAGCAACCAAAGTACCCTACAATAGATAGATGATTGGATAAAGAAGCTGTGGTGCATATATATAATGGAATATTACTGAGCCATAAGAAGAGATGAAATACTTCCATTTGCGACAATATGGATGGATCTCGAAATAATGATGCTAAGCAAAATAAACCAGACAGAAAAAGTTGAAAATCACATGATATCACTTATATGTAAGATAAAACCTAAAAGCAACAAATGAAAAGGACAAACAAACATGGACTCATGGACATGGACAATAGACTAATGGTTACCAAAGGGTAGAGGGGAGGTGGGAGAGGGGAGGTAGATGAGGTAAAGGGGATCAAATATGTGGTGACAGAAAGAAATCTAACTATGGGAGGCGAATACATATTGTAACTATGTAACACATATTGTAAATTTTAAACTCATCTAGTTTAAAATTTCTAGAAATAAGTTTGTGCAAAAGAGGTGTAGATAAAACTAACTTTTAAA
>NW_006439869.1:0-412 GCF_000325575.1 Pteropus alecto
TCAACCGGCAAAGACAGCACAGTTTCTTGGGGAGGGATGTCTGATAGTGACCCAAAGGTCATTATTCCTCTTTTGAGCTGCCGCCTCTGTTCTTGCTAATGCCTATGAAAGTGGTCTCGCATTTATCTTGGAACTATTTACAAATTTCTAAGCGCTACGCAGTATAATTGAAACTAATATTCTAAAATAATATTGAATATCAACTGTAACTGCAATATGAAAAAAAACTATTAAAGCATTCTTATGAAATTGCTTAATCTCATTCTTTAGATGTTGATTACTAATAAAAATGTTTAAGAAAATTTTTCTATCATTGGAATCCATCTTTGTCACTACGTATACCAAAATAAAGGGGAACATTTGTGAAGCACGAAATCCTAAAAACAGAGATTGCCAATTTACATGTTTTATT
>NW_006439870.1:0-775 GCF_000325575.1 Pteropus alecto
GCCCTTCCTTGGATTGTCAGGCATTAGATTCTTACAGGAGCACTGGTCCCGGGTGCTGAAAAGGTTGGGACCGCTGCATACAGGACTAGTGACCTTCCAGTGGTTTAGGTATTAAGCCATGCTACCAGTAATTCTTACCCTTTCTAACCTGGCACTTAACCCATGGGCCAGGATATCAACAAGCTGAAGATCATCTTTCAGCCAAGGTAAATGGAAATACGAAAGAGAAGTGGTTCGTAAATCAGTGATGCTGGCTGGCTTTATTTAACTTGAGCAGAGATGTCTCCTTATTCCAGAATATAGACTCTACATCTCCATGCTCCATTATCACAAGGCAGTGACTGTATTTAACAGTTAAGGCTTATGCACCCCCTATGTTCACTGTAGCACTATTTACAATAGTCAAGATATAAAAGCAGCCTAAGTGCCCATCAATAGATGATTGGATAGAGGATGTGGTACCTGTATACAATGGAATATTACTCAGCCACAAAAAATGAAATCTTACCATTTGCAACAACATGGATGGACCTAGAGGGTATTATGCTGAGTGAAATAAGTCAGACAGAGAAAGAAAAATACCATACAATTTCACTTACATGTGAAATTTAGGGAATGAAATGAACAAACAAAACAAAGACAGATTCATAGATACAGGGAACAAACTGGTGATTGCCTGATGGGAGGCGGGTTAGAAGGCTGAGTGAAAAACGTGAAGAGATTAAGAAGTACAAATTTATAGTACAAAATAGTCACAGGGATGTAAAGTACAGCA
>NW_006439871.1:0-538 GCF_000325575.1 Pteropus alecto
CCCGTGCTGAAGACGTAATCGTGCGTCCTGTCCTGTGCACCGATAACCACATACGCCCATCACTGGCCTCTCTCTGCTCGCTCACTCATTCATTCATTCATTCATTCATTCAACAAATCTCAGACAGACAGGGGGACCCTTCCATGAGTGTGAAGGACATGCACACAACAGAAGGTCAAATGCACGGAGCAACACTAAGTGGGTCCCAAGAGTGCACTGGGAACCCTGACCCCCGGGGCCCTGGGAAGGGTCATCTCATTCCATCCCCTGCCCCGGTCAGGGAAGGAGACCTGCTGGTTTCCCAGCACAGAGGCAGCGTCCACCAGCCCTCAGCATCAGAGACTCCACTGCCCGAGCCAGGCCATTCACTGCTGTCGTCCCGTGTCCACTCCAGTTACTGCCCGGACCACCGCAGCAGCCTGCTCACTGTGTCCCTGCCTCAGGCCACCCTGCTGAGGCTCTTCACCAAATAATGGCCTCACCTCGGCTAATTTGGGGTCCCCGAGGCCCCCCCCCCCCCCACTCTCAACCACTACTC
>NW_006439872.1:0-562 GCF_000325575.1 Pteropus alecto
TCTGCCCTCTATACATCAAGATGTTCTGTGTATTACGTCCCAGGCCTTTAATGACAAGACTCAAATCTGTATCCTGAGGAAAATGGAGAAATTATGATTTACTAACTAGAAGCCTGTTGGTAGAAGTCTGCATTATGATGTCCCCCAGAAGAAGATGGCAAGACTCGGCTCAAAACCTTTGGAAAACTAGATGGTCCCAGTTTAATTCTGTGTCCTAGCGTGCAGAACACGACTTCTGTTCAAAAGGACTTAAAGGCTCAAATCTAAACAAACCCACAAGCAACCCCCCACTCCATAGTTTATCTGAACTGAAGGATTTATGGCAAGTGCAGAAAATGTACACCCTTTTGAGGAAAACAATGCCAACTAACTGATGGAGAAGAAAATTCCCGTTAAAACTATTCATATTTTTAGCCCAATTGATATTAATTTATTGAAGAAAAAGGTATCTTTCGATGCAAAATTACTGCGTAAAAGATCGTAGAAAATCATGGCATTTACATACGCTCCGATTACTTAGTGATTAAAAAGAGGAAATCGTCCATTGATAACCATGGAGAAA
>NW_006439873.1:0-461 GCF_000325575.1 Pteropus alecto
TGTCTTTCAACTCTAAATGATAGTTTTGCTGGATAGAGTATTCTTGGTTATAAATCCTGGGTTGTCATCACGTTGGATATTTTTTGCCAAGCCCTTCTGTCCTGCAAAGTTTCTTTTGAGAAATCAGCTGCCATTATTATGGGTGCTCCTTTGTAGGTAACTGCTTTTCCCTTGCTGCTTTTAAGATTCTCTCTTTGTATTTAACCTTTGGCATTTTAATTATGATGTATCTTGGTGTGAGTCACTTTGAGTTTCTAGTTTGGGGGACTCTCTGAGCTTCCTGGGATTTTATACCTATTTCCTTCACCAGGTTAGGGAAGTTTTCTATCATTGTTTCTTAAATTGCTCTCCAACCTCTTGTTTTCCTTCTGGTACCCCTATGACATGGATATTTTTACATTTAACGGTGTTTCATAGGCTCCTTAGATTATTATTATAGTCCAGGCTTCTTTTTTCTTGCC
>NW_006439874.1:0-676 GCF_000325575.1 Pteropus alecto
ATATAATCTTTTTAATATGTTGCTATATTCGGTTCCTAGTATCTTATTTAGGACTTTTGGAATAATTCCTGATAGTTATTGGTCTGTATTTTTCTTTTATTGTGTTATCTTTACCAGATTTTGGTATCAGGGTAATATTGGGCTCATAAAATGAATTAGGAACTATTGCCTCCTCTTGAATTCTTTGGAAGAGTTTGAGGAGAATAGGTATTAAATCTTCTTTCAATGTTTGGTAGAATTCACTGGTGAAGTAATATGGTCCTCCTGGACTTTTACTTTTTGGTAGGTTTTCGATGACTGTTTCAATTTCCATTCTACTGATCGGTCTATTAAGATTTCCAGATCTTTTCGATTCAGTCTACGAAGGTTGTATATTTCTAAGTACTGATCCATTTCTTCTAGGTTATTCAATTTGGTGTTATATACTTTTTCATAATATTCATGTATGATCCTTTGTGATGTCTGTCATAATTTCCCCTCTTTCATCCCTGATTTTGTTTATTTGGGTCCTTTCTCTTTTTTCTTTAGTGAGTCTAACCACAGTTTTGTCAATTTTATTGATCTTCTCAAAGAAACAGCTTTTCGTTGCATTTATTTTTTCAATTTTTTTTTCAATTTCATTAATTTCTGCTCTAATTTTAATGATTTCTTTCCTTCTCCTGACTTTAGGCTTCAT
>NW_006439875.1:0-800 GCF_000325575.1 Pteropus alecto
ATTTCTCTTTCTGAAAGTTCATCATTGGTATTTAAAAATGTTCCTGACTTGTGAATATTTATTTTGTGACCTGCTGCTTTACTGAATTTATTGATCAGTTCTAACAGTATTTTAGTGGAATCTTTAGGATGAATCTTTACGGTTCTTTCTATATGGTATCATGTTATTGGCAAATAACGAGAGTTTTACTTCTTCCTTTCCAATTCAATGCCCTTTATTTTTCTCTTTTGTCTGATTGCTATGGCTAAGACTTCCAATACAATGTTGAAGTGGAGTGGTGAAAGTGGGTATTCTTGTCTTGTTCCTGATCTTAAGGAGAGCACTTTTAGCCTTTCCCCATTAAGTGTGATGTTAGCTGTAGGTTTGTCATATCTGGCATTTATTATGTTGAGGTATGTTCTCTCTATTTCCACTTTGCTGAGAGTTTTTATCATAAATGGATGCTGGATTTTATCAAATGCTTTTTCTGCATCTATTGATACGATCATATGGTTTTTATCATTCAATTTGATAATGTGGTGTATCACATTAATTGATTTGCGGATATTGAATCAACCTTCCACGCTAGGAATAAATCCAACTTGATCATGGTGTATCATATCATGGTGTATGATATTTTTAAAATATTGCTGAATTTGGTTTGCTAAAATTTATTCAGGATTTTTGCATCAATGTTTATAAGAGATATTAGCCTACAGTTTTATTTTCTATAATGTCTTTGCCTAGTAATGGTGGCCTCAGAAAAGGAGTTAGGGAGCCTTCTCTCTTCTTGAATGTTTTGGAATAGTTTGAGAAGAATA
>NW_006439876.1:0-438 GCF_000325575.1 Pteropus alecto
ATATCACTGATCCTTTCCTCCATTTGGTCTACTCTTTTTCCAAAGCTTGCTATTTTATTTTTCAGTTCTTGTAGTGTGTTTTTAATCTCCATAAGTTCTATTCTGTTTCTTTTGAGTATTTCAATCTCCTTGCTAAAGAACTCATTCTGCTCATCTATTTGTTTTTTCAATTCCTGAAAGTGTTGATATCAATTATTTAGGATCTCATTGAATTTTTTCAGAACTACCATCCTGAATTCTCTGTCATTTAAGTTGCATATTTCAATGTCTGAAAGCTTATTTTCTGAAGATTTTTCTGTTTCTTTCTGAACAGCCTTGTCATCTTGGTTGTTCATTGTGTTTAATTGACTATTTCTCTGCCTGGGCATTAATGGAAGTCTATTCTGCTTTTTTTCCAGAATGATTTATAATATAAAGGTCTCTCTTTAGCTTGTTGCA
>NW_006439877.1:0-972 GCF_000325575.1 Pteropus alecto
CAGCCTCATTCTTTTTTCTGAGAATGGCTTTGGCAGTATGAGGTCTTTTGTGCCTCTATACAAATCTGATGATTTTTTGTTTTATTTCTTTAAAAAATGTCAGTGGGATTTCGATGGGGATTGCATTAAATCTGTATAATGCTTTAGGTAATATGGTCATTTTAACTATGTTGATCTTTCTGATACAAGAACACGGAATATCTTTCCATTACTTTGTATCTTCTTCGATTTCTTTTAATAGGGTCTTGTAGTTTTTATTATATAGGTCCTTCACATGTATCATCAAATTTATTTCTAGGTATTTTATTCTTTTTGTTGCTAGTGCAAAAGGAATTATTTTTTCCACTTCTTTTCCTGATGCTTCATTATTAGAGTATAGGAACGCTATGGATTTTTGAACGTTGATTTTGTCTCCAGAAACTTAATTGTATTTTCCTATTATTTCTAGTACGGTTCTTGTGGTGTCTTTAGGGTTTTCTATATAGAGAATCATGTCATCTGCAAATTGTGTCAGTTTGACTTCTTTATTTCTTATTTGGATGCCTTTTATATTTTTCTCTTCCCTGATTGCACTTGTTAGGACTGCCAGTGTTATATTGAATTACAGTGGCAATAATGGACAGCCTCTCCTTGTTCCTGATATTAGAGGAAAGGTTTTTAATTTTTCACCATTAAGCATATTGTTGGCTGATGGTTTGTCATAGATGGCCTTCATTATGTTAAGATACTTCCTTTCCATACTGATTTTGTGAAGTGTTTTGATCATAAATGGATGCTGTATCTTGTCGAAGGCTTTTTCTTCATCTATTGATATGATCATATGAATCTTATTTTTTAATTTGTTTATGTGGTGTATCACATTAATTGATTTGCATGTGTTGAACCATACCTGTGCCTTGGGGATGAAGCCCACTCTATCGTGGCGTATAATCTTTTCAATATGTCTCTGTATTCGGTTCGCTAGTATCTTAT
>NW_006439878.1:0-393 GCF_000325575.1 Pteropus alecto
CATATGGATTCACCTGTCCCTTCAAAATAGTGATTAAGGTTTCTTCAGATGAATACCCAAAAGTGGGATAACTGAGTTCTTTGTGTCTTGTGATAGCCTTTGTTTTAAAGTCTATTTTGTCTGGTATAAGTATTGCTACCCCAGCTTTTTTCTTGTTTGTTTTCTTTTTCATGAAACATCTTTTTTCATCCCTTTACTTTCTAGTCTGTGTCTTTCGATCTGAAGTGAGTCTCTTTTAGGCAGCATATGTAAGGGTCTTATTTTCTTATCCATTCAGCCACCCTGTCTTTTAATTGGAACTTTTAATCCATTTATATTTAAAGTGGTTATTACTAGATATGTACTTATTGCCATTTTACTAATCTTTTTTATCTTTTTTTCTTTTTTCTTCCT
>NW_006439879.1:0-419 GCF_000325575.1 Pteropus alecto
TCGTATTTATATGGGCAAATAATTTTCAACAAAAAGAGCTAAAGAAATACGGTGGAGAAATAAAAGCCTCTTCAACGAATGGTGCTGTGAAAACTGGAAAGCCACCTGCAAAAGAATGAAACTAGACTGCTGTCTATCACCACACACCAAAATTGACTCAAAATGAGTTAAAGACATGAATATAAGACCTGAAACCTTAAAATGCATAGAAAAAAACATAGGAACTAAACTCAAGGACTTTGGACTTAAAGAAGATTTTATGAATTTAACCTCAAAGACAAGGGAAGTAGTAGCCAAAATCAATAAATGGGAACATATCAAACTAAAAAGTTTCTGCATAGTACAAAGAAACCATCAACAAAATTAAAATTACCATATGTAGGATTCATCTCTTCTTATGGCTGCGTAATATTCCATTG
>NW_006439880.1:0-464 GCF_000325575.1 Pteropus alecto
AATGGAATATTACTCAGCCATAAAAAAAATAAATTAAAAAAAAAAAAAACCAGAGTGAAATCTTACCATCTGTATCAACATAGATGAACCTAGAGGGTATTGTGCTGAGTGGAATAAGTCAGACAGAAAAAGACAAATGTCATATAATTTCACTTACATATGAAATCTAAAAAACAAAATAAACAAACAAAATAGAAAAAAAATCATAGATACAGAGAACATTTTGATGGTGTCCAGACTGGGGGGCAGTGAAAAAAGGGAAAGGATTAAGAAATAAAAATTGCTAGTTACAAAATTGTAATGGGGATGTAAATTATAACATAAGGAATATAGTCTATAATATTGTAATAACTAAGTATGATGTCAGATGGGTACTAGATTTATCAGGGTGATCACTTTGTAAGGTATATAAATGTCTAATCACGGTTATACACCTGAAACTAATATAACATTGTATGCCAACT
>NW_006439881.1:0-290 GCF_000325575.1 Pteropus alecto
GTGTGTGAGTGTGTGTGTGTGCGCGCGTGTGTGTGACAGAGAGAAGGAGGGAGGGGGGAGGGGAGGGGGTCAATGGAGTGGCACAAAGAGGAAGATGAAGAACCCCTTCTCTGTCCTCTCCCACTGGAGAAAATTCCAGTGTAATATGAGTGAGTTGAATTCCAGGATGCAGACATGTCTCGTGTTTTAACGGGCAGAATTACTCCACTGCAAACGTGACCCTCCCGGCGCCCTCCGCCGGCATGGAGGGAGGCAGGGGAGTCGCCTGGGGCTGGCCTTTGCTTCCGCCC
>NW_006439882.1:0-1674 GCF_000325575.1 Pteropus alecto
AGGGGAAATTATGAAAGACACTGCAGAAATACAAAAGACTATAGGAGAATGCTATGAAAAAGTATATAACACCAAATTTAATAACCTAGAAAAAATGGACCAGTTCTTAGAAAAATACAACCTTCCTAGACTGAATCAAGAAGAACTGGAAAATCTAAATAGACTGATCAGCAGTATGGAAATTGAAACAATCATTAAAAATCTACCAAAAAGTAAAAGTCCAGAACCAGATGGCGTCATCAGTGAATTCTACTAAACATTCAAAAAAGATTTAATACTTATTCTCTTCAAACTCTTCCAAAAAATCAAAGAGGAGGCAAGACTTCTCAATTCATTTTATGAGGCCAATATTACCCTGATACCAAAACCTGGTAAAGATAACACAAAAAAAGAAAACTAGAGACCAATATCTCTTATGATCACAGATGCAAAAATCTTAAATAGGATAATAGCAAAATGCATACAGCAACATAGCAAAAGGATTATACACCAAGATCAAGTGGGCTTCATCCCAGAGGCACAGGTATGGTTCAACATACACAAATCGATTAATGTGATACACCACATAAACAAATTAAAAAATAAGAATCATATGATCATATCAATAGATGCAGAAAAAGCCTTCGACAAGATACAGCACCCATTTATAACCAAAACACTTAACAAAATCAATATAGAAGGAAAACACCTTAATATAAAAAATTCCGTATATGACAAGCCCTCAGCCAACATTATACTTAATGGTGAAAAATTAAAAACCTTCCCTTTGAGATCAGGAACAAAGCGAGGCTGTCCACTATTACCACTGTTATTCAGTATAACATTGGAGGCCCTAGTGAGTGCGATCAAGCAAGAGAAAAATCTAAAAGCCATCTAAATAGGAAACAAAGAAGTCAAACTGTCACTATTTGAGGACAACATAATTCTCTATATAGAAAATCCTAAAGACTCCACAAGAACACTAATAGAAACAATAAGCAAATACAGTAAAGTTTCTGGATGACAAAATCAATGTTCAGAAATCCATAGTGTTCCTATACTCTAATAATGAAGTGTCAGAAAAAGAAATAGAAAAAATAATTCCTTTTGCTATTGCAACAAAACTATTAAAATACCTAGGAATAAATCTAATGAAACATGTGAAGGACCTATATAATGAAAACTACGAGACCCTATTAAAAGAAATCGAGAAAGATACAAAGAAATGGAAAGGTATTCCATGTTTTTGGGTTGGAAGAATCAAGGTAGTTAAAATGACCTTGTTACCTAAAGCATAATACAGATTTAATACAATCCCTATCAAAATCCCATCAGCATTTTTTAAAAAATAGAACAAAAAATCATCAGATTTGTATGGAAGCACCAAAGACCCCAAATAGCCAAAGCCATCCTGAGAAAAAAGAACGAAGCTGGAGGCATCACTTTGCCCCACTTCGAATTATACTACAAAGCAACAGCAATCAAAATAGCATGGTTTTGGCAGAAAAACAGGCACATGGACCAGTGGAACAGAATCAAGAATCCAGAAGTAAACCCATATTTATATGGGCAAATAATTTTCGAAAAATAAAAAAGCATACAGTGGAGAAAGGAAAGCCTTTTTAATAAATGGGGCTGGGAAAACTGGAAAAACACCTGCAAAAAATGAAACTAGACTGTTGTTTATCACCACAC
>NW_006439883.1:0-662 GCF_000325575.1 Pteropus alecto
TAAAAAGGCACAGAGTTGCAGAAAGGATCAAAAAAATCAACCCCCACCATATGCTGCATCCACGAGACACATCTCAGCTCCAAAGACAAATATAGACTCAAAGCGAAAGGGTGGAAAACAATATTTCAAGCAAATGGCATTCAGAGAAAAGCGGGAGTAGTGGTACTAATATAGGACAAAATAGACTTCGAAATAAAAATGATCAAGAAAGATACTGAGGGACACTTCATAATGAGAAAGGGAATCATGCACCAAGAAGACATAACACTTATTAATACCTGTAATCCCAATCAGGGACCCCTGAAATATGTAAAGCAATTACTAACAGAACTAAAGGGAGAAACAGACCAAAACACTATCAAAGTAGGAAACCTAAACATCCCACTGTCGAATATGGACAGATCATCCAAAAAGAAAATCAATAAGGAAATAACATCCTTAAATGATGCATTAGAACAACTGGACATAATTGACATATACAGAGCCATCATGCCAAAACAGCCGCTTATACATTCTTCTCTAGTATCCATGGAACATTCTCAAGAATCGAGCACATACTGGGACACAGAAATAGCCTCAACAAATATAAGAGGGTTGAAATCATCTGATGATAATGCTTTGTAATGTTTTGAAACTAGAGATCGACTGCAAAAAGAAATCAA
>NW_006439884.1:0-618 GCF_000325575.1 Pteropus alecto
TACATACATACATACATACATACATACATACACCAGAACATTTTCTTCAGCATGTGACTTATCTTCATTCCCTTTTGCAAATTCCGATTTTTGAATCCAAATTCTTATGTTTCCTTTCCGGATGGTATCAGCTATATTTTGTACTTCTCTTTCATTCTTTTCCATTCCTTGATTTCTTTCTTTTTCTTTCAGATTTATTTCTAGGTTTCTGTCTTTGATATCACTGATCCTTTCCTCCATTTGGTCAACTCTATTATCCAAGCTCGCTATTTCATTTTTCATCTCTTTCAGTGTATTCTTCATCTCCAGAAGTTCATTTTGTTCATTCCAGAAGTGCATTTTGATGATTTCAGTCTTCTTGCTAAAAAACTCATTCTGCTGATCTAGTTGTTTTTTCAATCCTGGAACTGTTGATATGAATTATTTTGGATCTCAGTGAGTGTTTTTAGAGGTAACATCCATAATTCCCTGTCATTTTGTCACATATTTATATGAGTTTAAACTTATTTTCTGGAGATTTTTCTCTTTATTTCTGAGTTGCCCTGTCACCTTGTTTGTTAATGTTATTTAATGGACTATTTCTCCCCCTGGGTATTAATGGAAATGTATTTGTTTTTT
>NW_006439885.1:0-782 GCF_000325575.1 Pteropus alecto
CTGTGAAAGGCAACTTCTTCATTTTTCCCAGTCCAACTTCTTCATTTTTCCCTGGCTGCCCTGAGAATTCTGTTTTTGTTGTTAATTTTCGATAATTTTAATACTACGTGTCTTGGTGAAGGCTTTTTTGGGTTGAGATAATTGAGTGTTCTGTTGACTTCTTGAATTCCAATTTCCAGCTCATTCCTTAGATTTGGGAAATTCTCATCCACTATTGGTCTGAAAATGCTTTTTAGTCCCTGCTCCTTTTCCTCACCTTCGGTAATGCCCATTATTCTTATGTTTCCTCTCCTGATGGTATCAGCTAGTTCTTGCATTTTCCTTTCCTTCTGATTTATTTCTAGATTTCTGTCTTCGATATCACTGATCCTTTCCTCCATTTGGTAGGCTCTATTTCCCAAGCCTACTATTTCATTTTTCAACTCTTGCAGTGCTTTTTATCTCCAGATCTATTCTGTTCTTTTTGGCAGTTTCAGTCTCCTTGCTCTGCTCATCTAGGTGTTTTTTCATTTCCTGAAATTGTTGATAGGACTCATTTCGGAACTCACTGAGTTTTTTCAGAAGTATCATCCTGAATTCTCTGTCTTTTAAGTTGCATATTTCTATGTCAGTAAGCTTATTTTCTGGAGATTTTTCTCTTTCTTTCTGAAATACCTTGTCATGTTGGTTGTTCATGGTGTTTAATGGACTATTTCTCTGCTTGGGCATTAATGGAAGTGTATTCTGGTTTTTTTCTAGAAAGACGAATTATTATATAAAGGTCTCTGTTTAGCCTGCTGCAA
>NW_006439886.1:0-610 GCF_000325575.1 Pteropus alecto
ATGTATGTATGTATGTTATATATGTATGTATGTATATAAGTATCCATTACATATTCATCACGGTAAGCACACAAAATATTCAGAATTGAAATATATAACATAAAACAAGAAGAACCAGAGGGAAAACCCACAAAAGCAAACCAATATAAAGAAAACAGACACACAAGGACAAGAAAACATTAGAAACACCGAGCTACCAGAAAGCAAAAGATAAAATGGCTCTAAGAAGACCTCATATTTCAATAATCGCTCTAAATGTAAATGGACTGAACTCAACAATAAAAAAGCACAGAGTTGCAGATTGGATCAAAAAACAAAACCCAACCACATGCTGCCTCCAGGTGACACATCTCAGCTCCAAGACAAATATAGACTCAAAGTAAAAGGGTGGAAAATGATATTTCAAGCAAATGGCATTCTGAGACAAGCTATAGTAGCAGTACTAATATCAGTCGAAATAGACTTCAAAATAAAAAAAGTAAAGAAAGATATGAAAGGACACTTCATACTGATAAAGGAAATCATGCACCAAGAAGACATGACACTTATTAATATCTATGCTCCCAATCGAGGACCCCTGAAATATGTAAAGCAATTACAAACAGAACTA
>NW_006439887.1:0-560 GCF_000325575.1 Pteropus alecto
AAAATTCATATGGAATCACAAAAGACCCTGAATAGTCAAAGAAATCTCGAGAAATAACAAAGTGGGAGGTATCATGTTCCCTGATTTTAAACTACACTACAAAGCTACAATAATAAAAACAGTATGGTATTGCCAGAAAAACAGATATATAGATGAATTGAATAGAATAGAAAGCCTAGAAATAAATCCTTGCTTATATGGTCAATTAATCTACAAAAAAGTAGGCAATGATATACAATAGGCTAAAGACAGACTTCTGTAAGTGGTGTTGGGAAAACTGGACAGACATATGCAAAAAAAATGAAATTGGACCACTTTCTTATACCATGTGCAAAAATAAACTCAAAATAAATTAAAGACTTAGACATAAGATCTGAAACCATGAAACCCTAGAAGAAAACATAGGGAGTAAACTCTTGGACATTAGTTTTAGCAATATCTTTTTGGATATGTCTCCCAGGCCAAGGGCAACAAAAGCAAAAATAAAACAAGTGGGACTATATCAGACTAAAAAGCTTTTGCCCCGCAAAGAAAACCAACCTATTGAATGGGAGAAGATA
>NW_006439888.1:0-616 GCF_000325575.1 Pteropus alecto
ACAGGACAAGTAATAACAAATGTTGGAGAGTATGTAGAGAAAAAAGAACTCTCATACACTGCTGGTGGGAGTGCGCGTTGGTACGGCCACTATGGAAAACAGTATGGAGGTTCCTTAAAAATCTAAAAATTGATCTACCATAAGTTCCAGCAATCCCTCTACTGGGTATTTACCTCAAAGACTTGAAAATCCATATTCGAAAAGATATTTGAACACCGACGTTCATAGCAGCATTATTCCAGTGGTCAGGACATGTTAGCAACTGAAGTGTCCCATGATAGATTATTGGCTAAAGAAGCAGTGGTACATACAATGGAATATTACTCAGCCATAAGAAGAGATGAAATACTTCCATTTGTAAAAACATGGATGGACCTCGAGACAATCATACTAAGTGAAATAAGCCAGACAGAAAAAGTTGAAAATCACGTGATATCACTTATATGTGGGATATAAACCTAAAAGCATCAAATGAACAGGACAAACAATCAGAGATTCATGAACATGGACTATAGACTAGTGATTACCAGAAGGTAAGAGGTGTGGGAAGAGGAATGAGGTAGACAGCGTAAAGGGGGTTGAATATGTGGTGACACAAAGAAATCTAACTATGGGA
>NW_006439889.1:0-996 GCF_000325575.1 Pteropus alecto
CCCATATTTATATGAGCAAATAATTTTTGACAAAATGGCCAAAAACATATAGTGGAGAAAGGAAATGATGCTGGGAATATTGGAAGGCCACTTCAATAAGAATGAAACTAGACTGCGGTCTATCACCACACACCAGAATTAACTCAAAATGGATTAAGGACCTGAATATAAGACATGAAACAATTAAATGCATAGAAAAAAATATAGGAACTAAACTCAAGGACCTTGGACTTGAATAGGATTTTGTGAATTTGATCTCAAAGGCAAGTGAAGTAAAAGCTAAAATAAAGGAATGAGACAACATCAAACTAAAAAGCTTCTGCTTAGCAAAAGAAATCATCAACAAGGCAAAGAGACATCATCCAAATAGGAAAATATATTTGTAAGTGATGACTCTGATAAAGGCCTAATATCTAAAATATACAAAGAACTCAAAACAACATAAAAATAAACAATCCAATCAAAAAATGAGCACAAGAACTGAATAGACATTTCTCCCTAGAGGACATACATTAGCCAATAAATATATGAAACGATGCTCAACTTCACCACCTATTAGAGAAATGCAAATCAAAACCACAATGAGATACCATCTCACACCTGTTAAAAGAGCTATAATCAACAGGATAAGTAATAACAAGTGTTAGAGAGGATGCGGAAAAAAGTCCACACTGCTGGTGGGACTGCAAATTGGTACAATCACTATGGAAAACAGTTTGGAGGTTCCTCAAAAAACTAAGAAGTTATCTACCAATCCCTCTACCTCAAAGACTTGAAAACTCATATCCAAAAAGAGATTTGCACACTGATGTTCATATCAGCATTATTCACAGTGGCTAGGACATAGAAGAAACCGAAATGTCCTCTGATAGATAATTGGCTAAAGAAGCTGTGGTACATATATACAATGGAATATTATTACTCAGCCATAAGAAAAGATGAAATACTGCCATGATGTATAATGAACCTTGAGATAATCATGCTAAGCAAAATAAG
>NW_006439890.1:0-422 GCF_000325575.1 Pteropus alecto
CTCAAGCTTTAAGAGTATAGACTTAGGATTAAGCACGGATTTGACGCTTGTCTCTACCACTTACTAGCTACGTGAACTTAAGTTAAAAAATCCTCCTTAGTGATAATAGTGTCATCTTGATAGAATTGTGAGAATTAAATGAGCTAAAACATCTAGAATAGTACTTCTAAAATAGCATTTGCTATTTTAGTATTCTTATTACTGAGGTTGCATTGGCATTGTTATGTCTATATTGAGAGAGATTTATAATGGATACTTAGAAAGCAAGAACCAATAAAATGTAATAAGTACCTACTATTCATGCAATCTTGTGCTAAGCACTCAGTATTCAATGATGTAGAAACATATGGGTAAATGGGGGAAGAAGAGGCAAACCTGCCATGCAGAAGAATTCTAAATAATTTAGTAGATACTCAAGTATG
>NW_006439891.1:0-462 GCF_000325575.1 Pteropus alecto
AAACAGAAAATCAATAAGGAAATATCAGCCTTAAAGAGTGACACATTAGATCAAATAAACATAATTGACGTTAATAAAGCCTTTCATCCCAGAACACCAGATTATACATTCTTCTCTAGTGCACATGGAACATTCTCAAGGATAGACCATATGTTGGTACATAAAACTAGCCTCAGCAAATTTAAGAAGACTGAAATCACACCAAGCATATTCTCCAGCCACATAATGCTTTGGAATTGGAAATCAACCACAGAAAGAAAGCAGAAAAAACCACAAATATGTACAGGTTAAACAACATGCTACTAAAGAATTGCTCACTCTGAACCCCAGTGCCAATTCAGCTACACACAGCAGGCACTAGGGACTTACAGGAAGACATCGTCAGAGTGAGGGCCAACGCCAGACTAGCTATGTACTTAGACTAGCTAAGTGCCAGCAGTATCCATTGTTCTCTGTTGAGCC
>NW_006439892.1:0-693 GCF_000325575.1 Pteropus alecto
GGAAATCACATCTTTAAATGACACATTAGACCAACCGTACATAATTGACATTTATAGAGCCTTCCATCCCAAAACAGCTGCTTATACATTCTTCTCTAGTGCACATGGAATATTCTCAAGAATCAACCACATACTGGGACACAGAGATAGCCTCAACAAATATAAGAGGGTTGAAATCATACCAACCATATTCTCTGATCATAATGCTTTGAAACTAGAGATCAACTGCAAAAAGAAATCAGGAAGAACCACAAATACATGGAGAATAAACAACATACTACTGAAGAATAACTGAATCAGAGAAGAAATAAAAAGAGAGATCAAGAGATACATAGAAACGAATGTTAATGATAGTACAACATATCAAAACATTTGGGACATGGCAAAGTGGTTGTAAGAGGAAAGTTTATATAATTACACGCCTACCTTCAAAAACAAAAACGAGCCCAAATAAACAACCTAACACTTCATCTTAACAAACCAGAAAAGGAAGAACAAAGGAAGCCTAAAGTCAACAGAAGAAAGAAATAATCAAAATTAGAGCACGAATAAATGAAATCGAAAACAAACAAACAAAAAACAATAGAAAAAAATAAACACAACAAAGAGCTGTTTCTTTGAGAAGGTTAATAAAGTTGAAAAAGCCCTGGCTAGACAAACTAAAGAAAAAAGAAAAAGGACACAAATAAACAA
>NW_006439893.1:0-777 GCF_000325575.1 Pteropus alecto
TTCCGGAAGTAGAAGGCGTGGGATCATTATTTTGTTCCAGTGAATCCTGACCCCTGACCTGAGACCATATTTTAATATCCTCATTATGACACTTCAATATATGGAGTTATTCAGTATTGATAAAATAGGAAATAGGTTTAATTACGTGGTATTACGTTTTGCTTTGAGTAAGTGATGGATTCTGGCCAACAAATCTAAAGGGGTGGCTGCTGTCCCACATCCACATCCAGTTTTATGCTGGAAGAAGTGAGGGACCCCTGACAACAAACTTTGGCAGTTAAAGTCCCCTAAATGCTGTGATCTCCTGAGCAGAATTGATTTCAGGAGTGAGATTTCAATACAGGAGTGAGATTTAAATACTCTCGAGCACATATGATTTCTATAACTCATTCACTCACAAGAACCAATGATACTACTTTTAATTATATAAGTTAATTCATATGATATGAATTATACACATTATATATTTTATGTGTAATGTGTATAAAACATATCATAACACATATATTGGAAACGAAAGGGAAAGAACTGAGTTGTGAACTAACTCTTTTGTGATTTTATCCTGGAGGATGCAGGGTGCCACCCAGGTCATTTGAGTCCAAGTCCAGTGGACAAATTTGAATCCAGTAGAACATTACTCTAGTTGGGAGGATGTATTGACATTCAGCTATGGGTTTCCCTTTGCTTGGATTGTGAACTGAGCTTTCTGAGAAGAGGTTAGATTCAGACAGAAGGGTAACCACACCACAGTGTCTGCAAGTCATGTCCTGCCCACGA
>NW_006439894.1:0-1122 GCF_000325575.1 Pteropus alecto
TTTTAGGTTTATATCCCACATACAAGTGATATGTGATTTTCAACTTTTTTCCTATCTGGCTTATTTCACTTAGCATGATTATCTCGAGGTCCACCCATGTTTTTGCAAATGGCAGTATTTCATCTTTTCTTATGGCTGAGTAATATTCCGTTGTATGTATATATATATAATATTCCGTTGTGTGTATGTATATGTGTGTGTGTGTGTATATATACACACACACACACACATACATATATATACATACATATATGTATATATATATATACACACACACACACACATACATACATACACACTACAGTTTCTTTGTCCAATCGTCTATTGTAGGACACTTCGGTTGCTTCCACGTCCTTGCCATCGTGAATAATGCTGCTACGAACATTGGTGTGCAAATATCTTCTCAGATATGAATTTTCAAGTCTTTGAGGTAAATATTCAGTAAAGGGATTGCTGGATCCTATGGTAGATCAATTCTTAGGTTTCTGAGGAACCTCCATACTGTTTTCCACAGTCCAGCATTTTTTAAAAGATCACAATGGGGATATTTCTGAAAGAGAAAAATGAATAAATTTCCTCCAAAAATATTAATATCCTAAAATAAATGTGAAAAATATAAGCAGAAAGGATAAGAAGGGATCAATATCATTTCTTTAAAAATCTAGATGGAAGAGATGAGATGAGGTTAACATATAAACTACCCTAAATGCCCAGTTGTAAAGTTTGTCTCTCTGTCAAAATTTTTCTGAATAAAATGTTTCTTAGTTTGAATTAACTAGTCCAAATCATTGTGTGTGCAATGACAATTTCCATTGTGCTATACAACATGGAAAAGAAAGTATATGTATAGAACAGTTTTCTAAAGTTTTGAAGAAAAATAAGAAATTCTCAAAGTCATCTTGGACCCCCAAAGTTATAACTATGGCAGAGTTTAGTTTTCTGCACTTTAAATGTTTTCTGCACTTTAAATGTTGTTAACTATTGTCAAAAAGGTGACCAGATTCTGGAGGAAACAGTCTTAGATTTCAAGAGAAAAAGAGTCAAAAAAGGAAGTGTTGTATTTCACCCTCAGTCGTTAGTAGGGACGCTGCCGGGGAGGCAAGAGTGCAGAGTGCAGGCAGA
>NW_006439895.1:0-1510 GCF_000325575.1 Pteropus alecto
TTCTGCTCAGCAAAAGAAATCGTCAACAAGGTAATCGCATGATATCACTGATATGTGGGATATAAACCTAAAAGTCACAAAGGAACAGGGCAAACAAACAGAGACTCATGGACATGGACTATAGACTAGTGGTTTCCAGAGGACTATAGACTAGTGGTTACTAGTGGGGTCGGGGAGAAGGAGGGGAGGTAGATGGGGTACAGGTGCTCAAATATAGGGGGCCGAGGGAGGGTGAAGTGGGTAAAGGGGATCAAATACATAGTAGCTGAAGGAAACTGGACTTTAGGTGGTAAACACACAGTAGAATATACAGATGTCAAATGATAATGTACACCTGAAAACTCTATAATTGTATTAACCAATGTTACCCCAATAAACTTAATTTAAAAATAAATAAATAAATAAATGGCACCAGATCTCTGTTGTTCTACTTAGTTGCAATTACATTTCTTTTGGTATTTTTTTCCATCGTTGATTGACTATCCAATTGTCTTTTTTCCTGAAGTAACTGTCTAAAAATCCTCTTCCCATTCTAATGTGTTACTTTGCTTCTTTTGCTTTGCTTTAGGTTGGGAAATGTAAGCTACTAGTATAGTTTGAAAAGTAGGAGTTACTATGATACAAACCATGCCTAAGAGCATGAAAATTTAGGATTATGTTTTACTGTTGCTATTTTATTTTGGCAGAAGTTGTTTCTTCTTTATCTGGATGATTATGGTTTCAAATATTCTGATTTTCGATACATGATGCATTATACAATTCAGTTTTTCTTTCATTTTTAAGTGGAGGAAATAGTTTTAATAATTATACATTACCTCAACAATAAATTCACTGTTCACTTCCAGCACCACCTGTTACAGAAAGCATAACATTAGCATAAATTTGCATAATTTAAAGGAAGCAGTGTCATAAGACTATTGACAGTGTCTTCTGATTAATTAATTTCTTAAACATATATTTTGATAATAATGTGGAATAAACATGGTTAATACAAATTTAATAATACAGGCTTTTTGCCCTCCAAAGGCTTTTATACTTTTAAGGAAGACATATAACTACAGTAAGACAGGTTAAGGTATGTGCTTAAACAGGGCACCCACAGGTTCACTGGAAAGGAAAAACACACAATTCAAGTTATCCAGTGAGTTTTGGGAAGATCTCTTGAGAAAGTAAGAATTTAAAAAGGCTCTGCAGGATGAAGCTACTTTGATAAGAGGAATCGATGGGGAAAACAATTCAGCCAAAGTAAAACATGAGCACAGATGTAAAGGCATTAAGTTTCAGAGGATGTTCCAGGAATGGTAAATAATATTATTAGTTGGAAATATTATTAGAGGAAATAATGAAGAGAATGGGAGACAAGGTTCGGAATGTCAGTTTGGAGGCAGATCATGAAGTGCTTTATACATAGAACTAAGGAGTTTAGGCTTTATTGAATAAGAGACTGGGATTGACAAAAACATTTATTCATTCATTTATCATTTATTTATTTATTTATCTATCTATTTAT
>NW_006439896.1:0-772 GCF_000325575.1 Pteropus alecto
ATGTTCCATGTGCACTAGAGAAGAATGTAGAAGCAACTGTTTTGGGATGAAAGACTCTCTAAATGTCAATTATGTCCAGTTGGTGTAATGAGACATTTAAAGATGTTATTTCCTTATTGGTTGTCTGTTTGAATGATCTGTCCATATCCGACAGTGGGATATTTAGGTTCCCTACTCTTACAGTGTTTTGGTCTGTTTCTCCCTTTAGTTCTGTTAGTAATTGCTTTACATATTTTGAGGCTCCCTGATTAAAAGCATAGATATTAATAAGTGTTATGTCTTCTTGGTGCATGATTCCCTTTATCATTATGAAGTACCCCTCAGTATCTTTCTTTATCTTTTTTAAAGTCTATTTTGTATGATATTTGTACTGCTACTCCCACTTTTCTCTGAATGCCATTTGCTTGAAATATCATTTTCCACTTTCGCTTTGAGTCTATATCTGTCTTTGGAGTTGAGATGTGTCTCCTCGAGGCAGCACATGGTTGGGTTTTGTTTTTTGATCCAGTCTGCAACTCTGTGCCTTTTTATTGGTAAGTTCCGTCCATTTACATTTAGGGTGATTATTGAAATATGAGGTCTTCTTATAGCCATTTTATCTTTTGCTTTCTGGTAGCTCAGTGTTTTCATTACTTCCTTGTCCTTGTGTTTCTGTTTTCTTTATTTTGGTTGGCTTTTGTGGGTTTTGCCTCTGGTCCTTATTGTTTTATGTTATATATTTCAGTTCTGGATCTTTTGTTTGTGGTTACCATTACAAATATGTAAAGGATAG
>NW_006439897.1:0-459 GCF_000325575.1 Pteropus alecto
GCAGGCCTTGTAGTGGAGAATTCTCTCAATTTTTGAGGGTCTCTAAAGGTCTTTATTTCTCCATCATATCTAAAGGAGAGCTTAGCTGGATATATTATTCTTGACTAGTAGTTCCTTTTGTTAATAGTTTGAATATTTGATATCACTTCTTTCTGACTTGTAAGGTTTGTGTTGAGAAGTCCGATGATAATCTAATGGATTTTCCTTTTAGGTTACCGTCTTCTCCCTTGCTGCCCTGAGCATTATGTCTTCGTCATTGATTTTTGATAATTTTAATACAGTATGTCTTGGTGAAGACCTCTTTGGGTTGAGATAATTGGGTGTTCTGTTGACTTCTTGAATTCTAAGCCTCAGCTCATTCCTTAGAGTTGGGAAATTCTTGTCAACTATTTGTCGGAAAATGCTTTGTAATCTCTGCTCCTCCTCCTCCTCTTCGAGAATTCCCATTATTCTTATGTT
>NW_006439898.1:0-640 GCF_000325575.1 Pteropus alecto
AAAGCAATCTACAGATTCAGTGCAGTCCCTATCAAGATACTTATGGCATTTTTCACAGAACCAGAACAAAATAATCCTAAAATTGATTTGGAACCACAAATGACCCCAAATAGCCACAGCAATCTTAAGAAAGAACAAAGTTGGAGGGATTATGCCATCTGATATTAAACTATACAGCATGGTACTGGCATAAAAACAGACACATAGATCAATGGCACAGAACAGAGAGCCCAGAAATAAATCCATGCATATCCGGTCAATTAATGTATGACAAAGGAGGCAAAGAAATATAATGGGGTAAGGACAGTCTCTTCAATAAATGGTGTTGGAAAAACTAGACAGATACATTAAAAAAAAAAAAAAAGGAAACTAGATCACCTTCTTATACCACATATAAAAATAAACTCAAAATGGGTAAAAAAATTAAATGTAAGACTGCAACCATAAACCTACTAGAAGAAAACAGAGGCAGTAAACTCTTTGACATCAGTCTTAGCAATATCCTTTTGGACATGTCTCCTTGGGCAAAGGCAACAAAAGCAAAAATAAACAAATGGGACGACATCAAACTAAAAAGGTTTTGCAAAATGAAGGAAACCATCAATAAGATGAAAAGGCAACCTACTTAAAGGGAGAAGAT
>NW_006439899.1:0-3509 GCF_000325575.1 Pteropus alecto
TCAGAGGAGGCTATTACCCTGGATTATTTGGGGGCTCAATGTAATCATCAGTTCTTAAAAGTGAAGAGGAGTCAGATATCAGAGTCAGAGAGAAATTTGAAGATGCTAATTTGAAGAGGGAGCAACGGGCAACAAGCCTAGGAACAGAATCACCTTCAGGAATTATAAAGGGCAAGGAAAGAGATTTTGTTTCAGAGCCTCCAAAAGCAATTCAGCCCTGTCAATACCTTGATTTTAGCCTAACAAAACCCATTTTGAACTTCTGATCTTCTGAACTGAAGACTAAACTTTTGTTGTTTTAAGCTACTGTTCATAATAATTTGTTACGACAGCAAACAGGAAAGGATACACTTAGGAAGTGTAGAGAAGGAATCACATTTTCAACAGGAGTAATAAAGGAAAGTTTATTTGAGGAAGAGGCATTGGGTGTTGACCTTGGACAGGATTGTAACAGGCAGAGAAGGAGACTCAAGGGAGAAAGACTGCCATGACGAATGGACAGAATGGGCACTACAAGACATATGTGGAAGTTCCTATGAATAATCTAGTTTGACTCATGTTGGAGTGTAGAAAAAGAAGTGTGAATAGGCGGAGATGGGATGGCAGGACCTGGAAGTTGGAGACTGGGCTCCAGACTTAGAATACCTCTGGAATGACCTGATGCAACTGTGTTTCAGGAAAGCTTATCTGCCAGCAAAGTCTAGGAAACTTTGGCCAGTGAGAAGATGGGGAGAGGAAGGGCAGTTTATGGGAAAGAGAATGGGAAGTGGCCATGGGATTTAAGATGCGGGATGGATGCTCAGGAAGGAGGTCTGTTGGTCTCTAAATGATTAACTTATTCATTACAGAAAACTACTTATAAAGTATTTTCAATTTCCAGGCACTAAGCAGAAGCTGACATGTTATAGCATAGTGGAGAGACAGGTATCAGTCAAATATTCCCGCACTTCTGCTTAAATTGCAATAATGAGAGATGCCAGGAAGAGTCTATGCTACACTTGACAATGGTGACAAGGCCAGTTGACTCTTGCTGATTGGAAGATAACTGAAAAAACCACAGTCAAGGTCTAGATGATGATGCTTTGAAGAATTTGGAGTTATCTCTGTTAAACATCTGTGAGAATAAATGCTCCCATCCCTTTATTTCTGGAGGTGAGAGTCATGTCATGAAGTGTAAAGCTCTAGCAGGTGACCCACTACAGGAGCCAGAGTGAAGCCCATGCTCTTCCTGCCTTGGGACCCAGTCCTGAGGAATGAACCTTCTGCTTTCTTCATTCAAACCCTCCCTTAAAGAAACATCTATGAAAAACTTCCTCAAGGAGGGCTTCGAAGAAATAGGGGATAAACTAAATCAACCCCAGGTCCTGCCTACGCTACCTCAGACTATTTGCCTTATTTGGGTTCCCCTCTCCAAAACTGACATTAAGTCCAACTGACTAATCACACTCAAGAGAAAGAAAAATAACTAAATGGCAGAGACATTGAGAAATAAACACCTTATAAATGTTTTCTTGACTTTTACGAAGCTGTTTTCAAGATATTGTCTGTTATGCCAATCACTTTCTATTAGTCGGTTCTGTGAAAACACTTTAAGATTTCATACAAAGAAACTCTTACTTCAATATTTTTTGTGGTTTTATATTTCTAAAATGATAACCTTTTCTATGTGTATTCTAAAGAAGCTAAGAGTAAAATCTTATTATAAAGCATGATTACTATTTTAAGCACATTTTTTCCTTACATTAGAAGACCTGAACTATTGCTTTGTTTGGCTTGTGTCAATGTTCCATTTTGTCCGTTAACGGGGCACTTTCGCTGACTGATGTGTCCCTTTGCTTTAGCATCCTGGTTAGTAGGCATTTACATCGTGCTCTGGTCTGATCCTAAGGTAACCTAAGTAGTTCACACGTCTCTGTAAAGCAGCTTAGGGGTATGATGGACAGAACCTTAGCTATGTTCTGACTGTTTACATATATATTGTTAAAAGAATGAGTGCCTTCGGGAAATTATTAATTTGGAAAATCGTTTTTGGAGATTGCCAACAAAATTGAAAATGTGTAGGTAAATCTTCCTTTCACTATGAATGACTGACTTACGCAGTTAACAAGGAGGAGTTCAAAATGGAAATAAGTGCCTTTAACTTTTCGAGTGAAGCACACTACAGAATATAATATTTTGTGGTAAATCCTCGAGAAAATGATAAAACTTGTAGAAGAAGTTTTGTTAAAGGGAACGAACAAGATTTATTGGCTCTGTTTCTCTGGAGAACTCTGACTAATACACTGGCCGCACGAGGTGGCTCCTGCTTGGAGCTATGGATGCCAGAGACACACGGTGAAGGCATGCCCTGGCTAGGACATAGGCAATGTTGACCCCAGAAGTGACAGATGGAGAGCACTGCCAGCATTGGCAAAGCAGAGACAGAGGAGCTGCTACCTAGACCGAGAATCAGCTGAAGCAATGTTGAGAAGACTGGGAGAAAGATAGACACCAGGAAGGAGGAACGACTTTAGGGACTGTGTGCTATGGAATCTGACATCATGTTTCCTCTGTTTATATGATACATTACTCTAGGTTGCTATTGAATCAGCTAAGATAGACTAATGTTTTCTCAGTTGCTAGAACTTATTATTCACGCTATTGCCTGGGGAGAGCACCTCCAACCTTTTCTCCTGCTCCTCCACATCTCCTCTCACCTGTGGCACCATTAGAACCTCCCCTGCTCCAAACACACACACCCCACCTCCAAAACTAGCCAGATCAGGTCACTCCTTTTCTAAGTTCTTCCCACAGCTAGTGCATTTCCTCTGTCGCAATGAATCCTGTTGACTGCTGTGTGCTCAAGTGACTGTCTGGTTACTCACTGACTCACTCACTAGACTAAGCTGTTTAGAAGGGAGAAGAGAAATGAGTCTATTTTGCTAGCCCTTGTGTGTTTAGCATTTAACACACTGTCTTGCACAAAGCAAGAGTTCAGTTAATATTGTGCAGATTAAACAATGAGTGAGCAATGAGTATATTGTGGTACCACTGAGAAGGGTCTGTAGGATAGAAAATATCAGTTTAATAAAATGTAAGCTCAGAGAAGACTAGAGGAAGCTCCTTCTCACCATTCAATCCAAAAAGGATCAGAGTGGGATGGGGGTAGGGTGGTAGGGCTCTGACAGCAACTGTAGAAGAAAGCAACCCATAGATGCACAAAGGATAGTTGAGGTGCCAAATCCTCCCAGATTGCCCCAAATTCTTACCTGATTTTAATGAACATCGAGCATGATAGGTTCTGGCTACAGTTTTGGGATTCAAAGGCGACAGACAAACCAATGACAGAAGATTCAATTCATAATAGATGTCATTTTGATTATGGTGTTTTCACCACAAAGGTAACACATTGGAAAGCATGGTTACAAATGGAATTCCATATGAATTTATTTTCCCTCATAAATTAGTAAATAAGAAGTTTAACAAGGAGAATATCTGAAACAGGGAAAGAATAAAGAAGCATTGTGAAG
>NW_006439900.1:0-1429 GCF_000325575.1 Pteropus alecto
TCATTTTCAGTTAATTTTGATGTGTGGTGATAGACTACAGTGTAGTTTCATACTTTTGCAGGTGGCTTCCCAGTTTTCCCAGCACCATTTATTGAAAAGGTTTTCCTTTCTCCACTGTATATTCTTGCCTTCTTTGTAAAAAATTATTTGCCCATATAAATATGGGTTTAATTCTGGACTCTCGATTCTGTTCCACTGGTCCGTGTGCTTGTTTGTCTACCAATACCATGCCGTTTTGATTACTGTCACTTTGTAGTATAATTTGAAGTTGGACAGAGTGATACCTCCAGCCTCATTCTTTTTTCTCAGAATGGCTTTGGCAATTCAGGGTCTTTTGAGCTTCCATACAAATCTGATGATTTTTTGTTCTATTTCTTTAAAAAATGCCAATGGGATTTTGATGGGGATTGCATTATACCTATATAATGCTTTAGATAATATGGTCATTTTAATTACGTTGATTCTTCCAACCCAGGAACACAAAATATCTTTCCATTTCTTTGTATCTTCTTTGATTTCTTTTAATAGAGTCTTACAGTTTTCATTATATAGGTCCTTCATTGTTTTGTTAAATTTATTCCTAGGTATTTTGTTCTTTTTGCTGCGATTGCAAAGGGATTTATTTTTTCCACTTCTTTTTCTTATGCTTTATTATTAAAGTATAGGAGCACTATGAATTTTTGAACGTTGATTTTGTATCTGGAGACTTTATTGTATTTGCTTATTGTTTCTAGTAGTGTTATTGTGGAGTCTTTAGGGTTTTCTATATAGAGAATCATGTCATCTACAAATAGTGACAGTTTGGCTTTTTAGTTTCCTATTTGGATGCCTTTTATAGCTTTCTCTTGTCTGATTGCACTCTCTAGGACCTCGAATGTTCTATTGAAAAAGAGTGGTGATAGTGGACAGACTTGCCTTGTTCCTGATCTTAGAGAGAAGGTTTTTAGTTTTTCACCATTAAGTATAATGTTAGCTGAGGGTTTGTCATATATGGCCTTTATTATGTTAAGGTACTTTCTTTCTGTACCAATTTTGTTGTGTTTTGATCATAAATGGGAGCTGTATCTTGTCAAAGGCTTTCTCTGCATCTTTTGATATGATAATATGATTTTTATTTTTTAATTTGTTTATGTGGTGTATCACATTAATCAATATGCATTTGTTGAACCATCCCTGTACCTCTGGGATGAAGCCCACTTGATAGTGTTGTATAATTTTTTAAATATGTTGCTGTAATCGGTTCACTAGTATCTTATTTAGGATTTTTGCATCTGTGTTCATGAGAAATATTGGTCTGTATTATCCTTTTTTTGTTTTATCTTTACCAGGCTTTGGCATCAGAGTAATATTGGCCTCATAAAATGTGTTGAGAAGAGCTGCCTCCTCTCTGATTGTTTGGAAGAGTTTGAGGAGCATAGGTATTAAATTT
>NW_006439901.1:0-559 GCF_000325575.1 Pteropus alecto
TTCACGTGCATTCTGAGCAAAAATTGCAGACTTCCTAGAAATTTCTCACTTGCGGCAAATGCACAGCCTTCCCAGCGCAGCAGCCTTCCCAGCGCCTTGGGGCTCTGTAGGCAACGTTCCATCATCTGCAGGTACTTGGGTACAGAAGTTTGAGAAGCACTCACTGTTACAATGAGCTCCTTGGTGTACAAAGTATGTCTCATTCCTCTCCCTATGCTCATGTAGAGTTCAGGGCCACCCACAGACAGCTCCTTGTTGGGGGACTAGTTGGGAAAGTCTGGATCGTTTATTATCTACTCCTAGCTAGTGATTGTCAAAGTTGATGGACTGAGACTAATTAGTAAAAATTTTATGTCACATCATAATCCAGAATACACATACATAAACACAATCATGTTTCATAAAATAATAACTATTCTTATATGATACATTCTAATATTTTCTATTATATTAAAATTTATTTTTAAAAAAATATTGGTTATAACCCATTAAATTAATTTCACCACCACTAATGGATCCTGACTTGTAATTTGAAAAATGCTATCATAAACTGAAGCCA
>NW_006439902.1:0-475 GCF_000325575.1 Pteropus alecto
CCAGGGAAGACCCTGCACGCTTGTTTGCTTCCACCGCACTCACTGAGGAGACAAACATCGACCACCCTTCCCGTCAGAGCACCCCACTCATCTGGAGACGGCCTGGCATGTGCGACGGCCGGGCGCAGCCGCCCAGGGCACCCACCAACCGAAGACTGTGTATTCACTACCTGTAAACGGTGCTTACGCTGCCTTCATGTCAGTCGTGCGTGAGTCAGTTGTGTGAGTTTGTGTCAGTCATGTGTGTGTCAGTCTATGTATGTGTCAGTTTGTGAGTGTGTGTCAGTAGTGTGTTCAGTCATGTGTGTCAGTGTGTGCGTCATTAGTGAGTGTGTCAGTTGTGAGTGTGTGTCAGTCGATGTGAGTATGTGTGAGTGTGAGTGTGTGTGTGTGTGTGTGTGTGACAGTCTCCGAGGGGAGTGTCAGACCTCCTTGGGCGGGCTTACTCCTGAGAACGAACGTATTCAAAAATGGC
>NW_006439903.1:0-289 GCF_000325575.1 Pteropus alecto
AACTCTGCATCTGTTAGATTTCTTGACTACATTATTCCTGGATCTCTGTTGTGTTCTCTCTTATGGTTTCTGCTACTTTGTCTTCCCATTTTGGTTGCCTTTCTGTGTCTGTTTCTATGCACTAAGTGAAGCTCCTATGTCTTCCTGTCTCATTAGGGTAGCTTTGTGCAGTAGATGTCCAGTAGCACAGTCCTGAGAGGGGTTCAGCTGCAGACCAAGTTTAGCTCCAGACTGTGCCCCTCTGGGGCCATCTATCAAGTTTCAGCAAGCAATCCACAGATGCTGTGCT
>NW_006439904.1:0-406 GCF_000325575.1 Pteropus alecto
ATGTAAATGGACTAAACTCACCAATAAAAAGTCACGGAGTTGCAGAATGGATTAAAAAAACACACACACACACAACCATATGCTGCCTCCAGGAGACTCATCTCAGCTCCAAAGACAAACATAAACTCAAAGCAAAAGGGTGGAAAATGATATTTCAAGCAAATGACATTCAGAGAAAAGTGGGAGTAGTCATACTAATATCAGATGAAGTAGACTTCAGAGTAAAAAAGGTAAAGAAAGATACTGAGGGACACTTCATAATGATAAAGAGAATCATGGACCAAGAAGACATAACACTTATTAATATCTATGCTCCCAATCAAGGAGCCCCAAAATATGTAAAGAAATTACTAACAGAATTAAAGGAAGAGACAGACCAAAACGCTATCGTAGTAGGGGACCTAAA
>NW_006439905.1:0-783 GCF_000325575.1 Pteropus alecto
TAATATTTAAGTATTATTGATGCAGGACAGGGCAGATGTCCCTGAGTCTGGGGGAGACCAGGCCCTGCCCAGGGAGAAGAGGGGCCTTTGGCGGAGAGTGTGCAGAGAAGTCAACATGCCCGCCACAGAGTCAGGAGAGTTTATTAGAAAAGGGGTCACGCTCCACAGAGCGCGGTCTCCTCTCAGGCAGAGAGGGAGAGGGACACTGAGAGGGGCCGGGGGTGTTGGGGGAGTTCAGTCTGTCACTCTTTAGTTCCGATTTCTTTTGACATGGACACACAGCGAGGGAGGCGAGGAGTCCGTAGGACACGGAGAGCGAAAGGCCCGCTGGCCGCTCCGGCCGTTAGTCCACAGGTTCCCCATGGTTTTAGCCACGGGGAGTGACTGGCTCGTGGTCCCTGGTTCCCCTGCACAGGTGTGGGGCATGGGCTGTCAGCGATGCCCGCAGAGGCCTCCCTTCGCTCTGCAGACTCCTCCCGGCCTGGCCGTCCGGCTGGTCAGCGCGCTGCGTCTCTGATTGTGGCTTGATGAGCATTTTAATTCTCTTGCCTCCTCCCTGCATGATTATTTTGTTTTTGTTCTGGTGAGCATTTCCTAGGGCTGGTTTTCTATGGAACAGACTTTGGGAAATTCGGTCTTATAGGTGCTGTATTCCGCTAGAGCTGGCACTTGAGATTTTGAGGTCGCTTCTGTTTATGTATAATGGTGCTGCGTTGTTAAGCTGTTGTATTTAAAATCAGGTTTGGTTCTCTGTTCCCACTGTGTCTCCCCTCTCCCCCTCCC
>NW_006439906.1:0-889 GCF_000325575.1 Pteropus alecto
TTATTTTTTAATTTGTTTATATGGGGTATCACATTTATCAATTTATATGGGTTGAACCATCCCTGTGCCCCTGGGAATAAGCCCACCTGATCGTGGTATATAATCTTTTTAATATATTGCTGTATTCAGTTTGCTAGTATCTTATTTAGGATTTTTGTTTCTATGTTCATGAGAGATATTGGTCTGTAGTTTTCTTTTTGTGTGTGTGTTACCTTTACCAGGTTTTTGTATCAGGGTAATATTGGCCTTATAAAATGAGTTGGGAAATATTGCCTCCTCTTCGATTTTTTGAAAAGACTTCTACTTTTTGGCACGTTTTTGATGATTACTTCAGTTTCTACACAGCTGAACAGTCTATTTATATTTTCTAAATCTTCTTGATTCAGTCTAGGAAGGTTGTATCTTTCTAAGTACTTGTCCATTTCTTCTAAGTTATTAAATTTGGTGTTATTTACTTTTTCATAGTTATTTACTTTTTCTATGATCTTTTGTATTTCTGCCGTGTCTGACATCATTTCTCCTCTTTCATCCCTGATTTTGTTTATTTGTGTCCTTTTTCTTTCTTTTTTTTTTTTTAGTGAGTCTAACCAGGGGTTTGTCAATTTTATTAACTTTCTAAAGAACCAGTTCTTTGTTGCATTTGTTGTTTCTATTGATTTTTGTTTTCAATTTCATTTATTTCTGCTCTAATTTGTATTCTTTCTTTCTTTCTGCTGACTTGAGGCTCCATTTGTTCTTCTTTTTCTAGTTTTTTGTTGCTGCTGTTGTTTTTAAGATGAAGCATTAGGTTGTTTATTCAGGCTCATTCTTGGTTTTGGAGCTAGGAATTTAATGATATGAACTTTCCTCTTATTACCACTTTCGCCATGTTCCAAAAGTTTTGATATGT
>NW_006439907.1:0-387 GCF_000325575.1 Pteropus alecto
GCCAGCTCGTGCATATACAAGTCCAGCCTGGCCACTGGCCTGTTGATCTAGTGTTCCCTGCACCCAGCACACACACACGCGCACATGCACGCACATGCGCACACACGCACGCACATGCACACCCCAGCACACACACACACACGCACATGCACACACACATGCACACATGCACACACACACGCACGCACATGCACACACATGCACACATGCACATGGACACACGTACACATGTGCGTGCACACACATGCACACACAAACACATGCACACACATGCACACACACAAACGTGCACATGCACACACAACGCATACCCAGCACACACACGCACATGCACACACAGCACACACACACACAATCCACACCCAGCACACACACACGCACATGCAC
>NW_006439908.1:0-338 GCF_000325575.1 Pteropus alecto
AGAAATCCAAGAAATCACCCTGCAATGGCAGAAGGGAGGATGGGGCAAGGAGCGAGGCTGCCTGGTCTTGAGCGGCTGAGTGAGACAGAGGCTGCAGCAGCGGCAGATGCCTTTTAAAGGGGCCAGGTCTGCGAGAAGATTTTCGCGGTGACGAGCCTGCTCTCTCTGAGCACCAGTGCCGATTCAGCTGTGCGCAGGGGCCACCAGGGACTTACAGGGAGACATTGTCGGAGTGAGGGCCAAGGGGAGACTTACTCTGTACAGAAGTGCCGGTGGTATCCATTGTTCTCTGTTGAGCCCCGCCCCCCACACTAGTGCGCAGACACAGTGCCGCCATA
>NW_006439909.1:0-247 GCF_000325575.1 Pteropus alecto
AGGTAGAAAACATGTTTTTTTAAAACATTATCACAGCACATATTTTTTTTATAAAAAATCATCTTGGTTCATGTAACAACATTAGTAGAAACAGCCTTTGATGGCTGTTTCTTTCTATTCTTTGTTGAACATCCACTAATCTAGTAATAGGAAAATATTTTTAAAAATTATTAATGATTATTAATTAATGCAAATTATATATTGGTAAGGAATATGAGAATGTAGAAAAGCATATCTACATCTATGT
>NW_006439910.1:0-904 GCF_000325575.1 Pteropus alecto
ATGGAGATAAGGCACACTTAGAAGAAAATGGATGACTCTATAATTATAAATATCCTTTACATATTCATAATGATAACTACACACCAAAGATTCAGAACCAAAATATATAACATAAAACAAGAACCAGAGAGAAAACCCAGAAAACCCAACCAAAATAAAAAAAGGAAAGAAACACAAGGACAAGGAAGCAATGAAAACACAGAGTTACCTGAAAAAAAAAAAAAAAAAGATAAAATGGCTATAAAAAGACCTCATATTTCAATAATCACTCTAAATGTAAATGTACTAACCTCACCAATAAAAAGGAACAGAGTTGCAGATTAGATCAAAAAACAAAACCCAACCATATGCTGCCTCCAGGAGACACAGCTCCAAAGACAAAAATAGACTCACAGTGAAAGGGTGGAAAATTATATTTCAAGAAAATGGAATTCAGAGAAAAGTGGGAGTAGCGGTACCAATATTATACAAAATAGACTTCGAAATAAAAAAGGTAAAGAAATATACTGAGGGACGCTTCATAATGATAAAGGGAATCATGCAACAAGAAGAAATAATACTTATTAATATCCCAATAAGGGAGCCCTGACATATGTAAAAATTTACTAACAGAACTAAAGGGAGAAACACAACAAACCAGTATCGCAGTAGGAGATGTAAATATCTCACTGTAGGATATAAAAAGATCATCCAAACAGAACATCAGGAAGAAAATAACATCCTTAAATAACACATTAGACCAATTGGACATAATTGACATTTGCAAAGCCTTCCATTCAAAAACAACTGCTTATACATTCTTTGCTAGTGCACATGGAACATTCTTAAGGATTGTCCACATACTGGAACACAGAGATATTCTCAGCAAGTATAAGAGGGTTGAAATCACACCAACTATATTCTC
>NW_006439911.1:0-247 GCF_000325575.1 Pteropus alecto
TCATAGTGGCCTCACCTCTCAGCATTTTCTTTGAATGGGCTCATACATTAAATTTGAAATCTCCACACTTCTTTACAAGAGCCATAGCTCATGTTTTCTGACACAGTCTTCACATAAGAACTGCATAAAAACTGAACACTAAGGGTTAACTCGTACAGTTCTCTGCCTTCTATCCCCCAAAATATGTTGCGTGCCCACGTGGGACAACGTGTTTCCCAAGTTGGATCCTGAAAGAGTAAAAGAAGGA
>NW_006439912.1:0-766 GCF_000325575.1 Pteropus alecto
GTAGAAAAATAATTCCTTTTGCAATTGCAAGAAAAGGAATAAAACACCTAGAAATAAATCTAATGAAACATGTAAAGGACTTATGTAATGAAAACTATTAGTCCCCATTAAAAGAAATTGAAGAGGAAACAAAGAAATGGAAAGATATTTTGTGTTCTTAGATTGGAAAATCAACATAGTTAAAATGACCTCATTACCTAAAGCATTATACAGATTTAATGCAATCCCCATCAAAATCCCATTGGCACTTTTTAAAGAAATAGAACAAAAACTCATCAGATTTATATGGAAGCACAAAAGACCCAAATTTCCAAAGCTATCCTGAGAAAAAAGAATAAGACTAGGGGCATCACTCTGCCTGACTTCGAATTATAGTACAAAGTGACAATAATCAAAATGGCATGGTATTGGCAGAAAAACAGTGGAACAGAATTGAGAATCCAGAAGTCAGCCTATAATTGTATGTGCAAATAATTTTTGACAAAATGCCAAAAACATGCAGTGGAGGAAAGGAAAGCCTCTTCAATAAATGGTGCTGAGAAAACTGGAAAGTCACCTGCAAAAGAATGAAACTAGACTGTTTTCTATCACCACACACCAGAATTAACTTAAAATGGATTAAGGACCTGAGTATAAAACCTGAAACAATAAGTTGCATAGAGAAAACATAGAACCTATACTCAAGGAACTTGGATTTGAAGAGGATTTTATGAGTTTGACTTCAAAGTGAGGGGAAGTAAAAGCAAAAATAAATCAATGGGACTAT
>NW_006439913.1:0-1813 GCF_000325575.1 Pteropus alecto
CAGAAACACAAGGACAAGGAAGCAATGGAAACATTAAGCTACCAGAAAACAAAAGATAAAATCACTATAAGAAAACCTCATATTTCAATAATCACCCTAAATGTAAATGGACTGAACTCACCAATAAAAAGGCACAGAGTTGCAGAATGGATCAAAAAACAAAACCCAACCATATGCTGCCTCCAGGAGACACATCTCAACACCAAAGACAAATATAAACTCAAAATGATGGGTGGAAAATGATATTTCAAGCAAATGGCATTCAGAGAAAAGTGGGAGTAGCGATACTAATATCAGATGAAATTCACTGCAAAATAAAAAAAAGTAAAGAAAGATTCTGGGGGACGCTTCATAATGATAAAGGGAATCATGGACCAAGAAGACGTAACACTTATTAATATCTATGTTCCCAATCAAGAAATCCCAAAATATATAAAGCAATTACTAACAGAATTAAAGGGAGAAACAGACCAAAACACTATTGTAGTGGGGTACCTAAATACTCCACTGTCAGATATGGACAGATCATCCAAAGAGACAATCAATAAGAAAATAACTTCCTTAAATTATACATTAGACCAACTGGACATAATTGACATTTACAGAGCCTTCCATCTCAAAACAGCTGCATATACATTCTTCTCTAGTTCACAAGGAATATTCTCAAGGATTGACCACATATTGGGACATAGAGACAGCCTTAACAAATACAAAAGGGTTAAAATCATATCAACCATATTCTCTGATCATAATGCTTTGAAACTAGAGACCAACTGTAAATGGAAAGTGGGAAGAACCACAAACACATGGAGATTTATCAACATGCTACTGAAGAATGTCCTGGTTAAAGAAGAAATGAAAAGAGAGATCAAGTGATACATAGAAATGAATGATAATGATAGTACAACATATCAACACTTTTGGGACATGGCAAAAGCAATCATAAGAGGAAAGTTCATATCATTACAGGCCTATCTCAAAAAATAGGAATGAATCCAAATACACAACCTAATGCTTCTTTCATTTCTACTCTTAAAAAACTAGAAATGAAAGAACAAATAAAGCCTAAAGTCAGCAGAAGGAAAGAAATAATCAAAATTAGAGCAGAAACAAATGGAATTAGAAACAAACAAAAAAAATAGAAAAAATAAATGTAATAAAGAGCTGGTTCTTTGAAAAGTTTAATAAAATTGACAACCCCCTGGCTAGACTAACTAAAGAAAAAAGGGAAAGGACACAAATAATCAAAATCAGGGATGAAGGAGGAAAAATTATAACAGACACCCCAGAAATACAAAGGATCATACAAGAACACTATGAAAATGTATATAACACCAAATTTAAAACTTAGAAAAAATGGACATGTATTTTGAAAGATAGAACCTTTTTAGACTGAATCAGGAAGAACTGGAAAATCTAAATAGACTGATCAGCAGTATAGAAACTGAAGCAATCATCAATAACCTATGAAAAAGTAAAAGTAAAAGTCTGGGACCAAATGGTTTTACCAGTGAATTCTACCAAGCATTCAAAGAAGATTTAATACTTTTTCTCCTCAAACTCTTCCAAAAAATCAAAGAGGAGGCAATATTTTCCAACATATTTTATGAGGCCAATATTACCCTGATACCAAACCTGGTAAAGATAACACAAAAAAAGAAAACTGCAGATCAATATCTCTCATGAACACAGATGCAAAAATCCTAAATAAGATACTAGTGAACCGAATACAGCAACATATTAAAAAGATTATATACACTATAAAACGAGCTCCATCACAGGGGCATAGGGATGGTTCAACATATGCATATTG
>NW_006439914.1:0-416 GCF_000325575.1 Pteropus alecto
TCACCAATAAAAAGGCACAGAGTTGCAGAATGGGTGAAAAAACAAAATTCAATCATATGCTGCCTAAGGAGACACATGTCAGTTCAAAAGACAAATATAGACTCAAAGTGAAAGGGTGGAAAATTATTTCAGAGAAAAGAGGGAGTAGCAGTACTAATATCAGATGAAATAGACTTCAAAATAAAAATAAAAAGGTAAAGAAAGATACTGAGGAACACTTCATAATGTTGAAGAGAATATGCACCAAGAAGTTATAACACTTATAAATACCTGTTCCCAATCAGGGAGCCTCGAAATATATAAAGCAATTACTAACAGAACTCAAGGGAGAAATAGAAAAACACTATTGTAGTAGGGGACCTAAATACCACACTGTAGGACATGGACAGATCATCGAAACAGAAAATCAGTAAGGA
>NW_006439915.1:0-659 GCF_000325575.1 Pteropus alecto
ATTTCTGCGATGTCAGTCACAATTTCCCCTCTTTCGTGCCTGATTTTATTTATTTATGTCCTTTGTCTTTTTTCTTAGTGAGTTTGTCAATTTTATTAACCTTCTCAAAGAACCAGCTCTTTGTCGCATTTATTTTTTCTATTGTTTTTTGTTGTTGTTGTTGTTTTCAATTTTATTTATTTCTGCTCTAATTTTGATTATTTCTCTACTTCTGACTTTTGTTCTTCCTTTTCTAGTTTTTTAAGATGAAGTGTTAGGTTGTTTATTTGGACTCATTCTTATTTTTATAGATAGGCCTGTAATGATATGAACTTTCCTCTTATGACCACTTTTGCCATGTCCCAAAAGTTTTGATATGTTGTGCTATCATTATCATTCATTTCTGTGTATCTCTCTTGATCTCTCTTTTTATTTCTCCTCTGACCCAGTTATTCTTCAGTAGTATGTTGCTTAATCTCCATGTATTTGTGGTTCTTTCTGCTTTCTTTTTACAGTTGATCTCTAGTTTCAAGGTATTATGATCAGAGAATATGCTTTTGGTATCATTTCAACCCTCTTATATTTGTTGAGGCTATCTCTATGTCTCAGTATGTGGTCGATTTTTGAGAATGTTCCATGTATACCAAGAAGAATGTATAAGCAGCTGTTTTGGGATGGAA
>NW_006439916.1:0-972 GCF_000325575.1 Pteropus alecto
TATCAAAAGTCTAAATAAAGAATGGCAATAACTACCTATCTATCAACAAGTATTTCAAATGAAAAATAACTAAAAGCCCCAATCAAAAGATAGGGTGGATGAATGGATAAGAAAACAGGACTCTTACTTACGCTGCCTACAAGAGACTAACTTCAGATTAAAAGACACATACAGACTAAAAGTAATGGTATGGAAAAAGATAAACCATGATAGACCTAGAGGGTATTGTGCTGAGTGGAGTAAGTTAGATAGAGGAAAACGAATACCATATGATTGCACATACATGTGGAATCTAAAGAACAAAATAAACTAATGATAACAACAACAACAATAAACAGAAACAAACTTATAGTTCTAGAGAACATTTTAAGAGTTACCAGATAAGACAGGGGTTGGGAGGGGGGTCAGAAAAAAAAGAGGAAGAGATTAAGAAAGAGATACAATGTATAGCATAAGGAATATAGCCAATAATATTGTAATAACTATATATGGTGTTAGAGGGGCACTAGGTTTATTGGGGTGATCACTTTGTGCATTAAATAGATGTCTAATTACTATTCTCTACACCTGAAACTAATGTAGTATTGAAGTCAACTATAACTGAAACCAAAAAAAATTGTATTAATTTTTAAAAAGTTATATTAGCTAATGATGCATACTTAAGCAATGTGGCTAAAATGTTGCCGCTTGCTGAAACGTAAATTAGACCCACCCTTTGCGTATTCTGTTGTCTGATTTTTTAAACTCTATATTTTGTTTAAAAAATTTAGCCGTTATTTCATTTGTCTGCTGTTTATTCATTACTTTTATACTATACTACTATGTTATATGAATATCTCACAGTTTGTTTATACACTATTAGAGTTGTTTTGATTTTTTGCTAACATAAGTAATATGGCCATTAACATTCTTGTAAGCGTTCACACACACACACACACACACATTTTTCTTTGTACATGTATGTGAGCATTT
>NW_006439917.1:0-489 GCF_000325575.1 Pteropus alecto
GGATCACAGAGGTCGCTCCACCCAGAGGATGCCCTAAAACCCCGCCTCCCCCAACTCACGGCCCCGCCCAAGCCACACCCAGGTATGTCCTCAGGGAGTCAGGTGCTCCTTGCTGAGCAGCGCCCAGACTCACACTGGAGGCAGCTGGCCTCGGTTTCTGGTGTGGCCTTTTGAGGCAACTATAAGCACAACATCTGTGCAATCAATTGCTTGCTGAATCTTGACAGGTGGCCCCGGAGGGGTAGAGCTTGGGCTAAATTTGGCCTGCAGCTGAACCCCTCTCAGGACTGTGCCACTGGACACCAACTTCACAAATCCACACTAATAAGACCAGGGAACTTAGGAGCTTTGCTTAGTACATAGAAACAGACACAGAAAAACAACCAAGTTGGGAAGACAAAGAAGCAGAAGCCAGATGAGAGAACAGAACAGAGCTCCAGGAATAGTGGAGGTAGAGTCAGGTAATCTAACAGATGCAGAGTTCAAAAC
>NW_006439918.1:0-452 GCF_000325575.1 Pteropus alecto
CATTTTGAGCAGCAGTATTTGAGATGCAGGGTTTGGGTTTGGGTTTGGCGTGGTGCTAGGCAGTGGACACCAGACACAATCTTTACACCTTCTTCAGTACCTGTCATTCTGGAAATAGAGGGACATCCAGGGGAAGAAGCATGCATGGCAGAAGAGGTGGTTCTACATGGTGTGATGTGGTGAGGATAGCTAGGGAAGGAAATCACTACCCCGATAGCTGAGTGCCTGTTTACCTTTTAGCTGTCACCTTGGGATTGTGCAGAGATTCACATTGTCCTACATCTCTCTTTGTGACCTAGGTTACCATGTGCTAGGTTACCATGTGCCAGCCTTCAGGCACTGGAATACTTGGTGTTGGGGGAGCTGAGCTGACCCAGGGGGGAAAGTCAGAAAGGGAAGCTCAAATTGCCAAAGATGTACTTTGCTGCCTCTTCGAGTTCTGAGGCTGAATG
>NW_006439919.1:0-3261 GCF_000325575.1 Pteropus alecto
TGTATATTTCTATGTCTGTAAGCTTATTTTCTGGATACTTTCTCTTTCTGAGATGCCTTGTCACCTTGGTTGTTCATGGTGTTTAATGGACCCTTTCTCTGCCTGGACATTAACAGAAGTGTATTCAGCTTTTTTCTTCAGAAAGATTTATTATATAAAGGTCTCTCTTCAGCCTGTTGCAAAGAAGGTGCTATTCTTTTGGTTTCCAGTAGGTGGCATCTAAGCCTCTTGGATCCCTCCTTTATATAAAGCCTTAATAATGCCTTTTTTTCTTATAGATGTTTAATCATGCTAGTACCCTCAGTTTCAGCCCTTGTCAGTGTTAGCGACAGTTTTGGTAGGGTTTGCTGAGATTCCTCTGTGTTCTGCAGTGTTCAGTCTCAGAGGATACAGGGGTAGAGGCCCTCTGGGTTGGGGTTTGGGGATTGTGTTCAGTTTCAGTTTTGCATCCACTGCCGGTAAAAATCAACTGTTGTTTCTATGCCATCCCACTTCTCTGCTTTCTGCCCTGATGACTGGCCCCTGCCTTTAGCTGCGTGGAACTCAAAACTCTCCCCAGCAGGGCTGTTTGTGGAACTTGCCACACCTTCTTCCCTCCTCTTCCTCCTACAGGGAGCTCCAGTGGCTGTGAGAGGCAAATTCTTTATTTCTCCCAGTCTATCTCCCGACACCTGGGATTCTGAATTTGGTAACTCTTATGCGCAAATCCCATGCTCAGACATGCTGGTGTGCACTTTGTGTGTCTTTTGTTGAGTTTTACATGTTTAGCTCATTGTTGTTTCAAGGGGAGAGATCTGGGGACATCTCTGAGTCTGCCATGTTTCTCCAAAACTCCACAAATAATCCTTTTGGATTTGGAATTTTCAGTAGCTTATTCTTATTTGTGATGCATTGATATATAGAAATACTAAACTTATATGCTTAGTTATCTGAAATCTTAAAATATGACAATAATTTTTATAGGTTGTTGTGACAATGACCATTTAATGTAAATGGTCAACTCTTTTAAGAAACAGTTTATACAGGCAACTGCTTTGGGATTCAGCACCCTAAGATCTGGGTGGCTTATGGCATTTTAGAGGAAATGGACTTTCTTATGGCAAGTGCTTTGGAGAAGTCCCTTCAGCTGCAGTGGAAATGTTCTGTTTAGATGCTTTAGTAAAACATTCTAAGGCTGAGTTTCCATACTGGCAGAAGCAATGAAGTCTTGCGACATCATGGAGGCCTCACATGCCAACCAAACCTGGAATAATCTAGATTGAGAGACTGTGCAAGACAAATACCAGGATGGCATGTGTGTGCTAGCCCTTAAAGACGTTGTCTTTTTTATTCATGGCCTTATGGTTGTAGCGTTCAAAATGTGGCACCAGCAGGACAGTGACCAGGTTCTAACTGAAAAGGTTTCAGTGGTCGAAACCAGGTACACCACATATGGTTAGCAAGAGACTGTCCTGCTGTCTTAATTATATCTGTGGAGAGTGACACCATTCTTAGTGACTGGAGAGCAAGGTGCCCTACAGAAAGAAAGTCCATTGCATTTAGGAGCAAAGAACTTCTTGGGAAGCTCAGAGCTGCTGGTGTTGGGGATAGGCCAGTGATTTGGGTATCACATAGCGTGGGAGGTATTGTTAAAGAAGATGCTGCTGGAAGCCTCTCAGAGGCCTGAAATGAGTACTGTCATAAACAATACCAGAAATAATTTTATAGTGTCCCCCATCACAGACCCCATCTGAAAGAGTACTCTGCTAACATTCACTATCTTCTCTATCTTTCTTTGGAGGTCAAGGAATTGAGCAAGGATTTTCCTTTACTTAAAACACTATAGGATGACTTTCTGGAGTTTGCTAAAGACAAAAACTTCCAGGCGCTTAATTTTGTAGAAACATTACCAACCTACATGGGTAGAATAGTAAAATTACAAGTGGTGCCATGGAATCAGCAGATTTAGGCATTGGAGATCTAATTCTTGTGGACGTTAACCATTTGAATGTTTGTAAGCCAAAGAAAAAGAATGCTTTTTTTTTTGTACCAGTGTACCTTACAACTCATCTGTGAAACTTTAGCCAAAGACCTTGAAAACTGACAGTTGTCTTCCATTTTTCATATGTGAACACAATGTAAGAAATTTGGTGTTCTCTTTCTCCTTCTAAACAACCTTGCAAACATAGTCACTATGGGATCAGAGTGGTCTGGAGTATGTTTCAGGCAACAGAATATTCTGTAAAGCACAAACTGAAGTGGCAATTAAAGAATGAAGGGCTAGACTGGATTCTTTTGATTTAAGGAAATTCCATGTGTACCAGTTTATGTTTTGTAATGTTGTCCCTGGTGACATAGAGCAAGCTGCCATGGATAGAGAATGCCTTTTGTCAGCTGTAACTCTATGGCTTATGCCAGAAGAACACTGATGGCTTCTGAAGGGATAGCCATCATCAGCTTATCATAAAAATGCCATTGGGAGAATACCTAGAATGCAGAGAAGATTCAACTAGAACATAAAACATTCTGTCTTTGTTCTGGGTTTCATTGTGCTATAAATTTTTTCTAAACATGTCAGAGAAAACCTTTGTCTAACATGTTAACTTCGTTAGACCTGTTGTCATCCATGAGTCAGTTCCTTTTAAATTGTTATTTTCACATTGCTGAGAACAAATATTTCTTCTTTTTAAAAAATTCCAACTTATAGTAATTCTTTCCAGACTTCAACTACCTATACTTCTACTTTTTCCCAGATAAAGTAGGTAATCCATTATTGATTAGAGTGTGAACCAAAACTAGTCTAAGCCTTTATATATGTTAGCAATACTTAGTATCAAAATTCTCAGATTCTCTTCAGCTAAATAAATATACCTTTCTTTCTTAAAAAAAACAAAAACAAAAACAATTTATAACCGATACACCTTTTTTTCTGAGAAGAAATTAATTTGTTTTTTTCTTAAATGTATTTATTATGTGCTTTTAGAAAAAAACAGGACAAAATATGTGTTCCATAGCAGAGCTCTTGTAGAGGGCCAAATCTAAGAATAAAACTGATTTTATAAAGTATAGTGCCCTATATGCCATTTTTGTTTATTTTTTCCTTGTAATGAGTTTTAACGTTTATGAATTAATTTACTCTAGAGAACAAAATGTGCCATTTAAAATTTCTTATTTGAAAACAGTAAAGTTTCCTGCCATTTAATAGACAAAAGAGCCAAAATAAGACTAAACTGGTAACGCTTGATTTGTCTTTATCCCGCTTTTATTTATTTATTTATTTTT
>NW_006439919.1:3311-37005 GCF_000325575.1 Pteropus alecto
TCATATGTCTATGTTATTGGGTGGGGGACACACAGTGTCTAATCCTTCAGTTTCTCTGGGTCACGTCCATCCTATTGAGAAGGGACACACAGCTGGTGCTGAAGTCCTCCAGTCTGTGCCAGTGTTGCTGCGGAGATGGGAAAGCTTTGAGCCCACCTCCTTATGTACAGATCAGATACCAAGGGTCTGAGAGCAAAGGGACTTGCCCATTGTTGCAGCTGCTTCAAAGCAGAGCCAGGATTGGAACCAAGGTGTCTTATCTCAATGGCAATGTCCAGCATTGATGTCTCAGTAGGAAATGAAGACCAGAGGATGCAAGGTGGGAGGTAGATAGCTGACTGCAATCAAAGACATGGAGGCAGGATTCAGGCAAAGGAGCTTTCAGGAGTGGGTGCTTGCCACTTGGTGTGAAGAATTTCTGGGACTCCACCAGGTAAGCAGGAAGGAAGAGTCCCCTTCTGGAAGGGTCCAGGGGCCTGAGACAAAGTGGGCACATCAGGGAGCTGCCCTGAATCTCTAGAGCCCTGAGTTGGCAATCTTGCTTTTATTTTTAAAAATATTATTTTGAATTTTCCTACATTGTGATGCTGTTATGAACTCATTAGGTTCACTGAGAAATATCTGCAAACATTTTTGTATTAATTTTCTAAGGTTGACATAACAAAGTATCACAAAGTGATAGCTCAGAACAGAAATTTATTTTCTTAGTTCTGGAGACTAGAAGTTGTAAATCAATGTGTTGGCAAGGCCATGCTGCCTCTGAAATCTATGAGTATCCTTCCTTTCCTCTTCCTAGCTTCTGGTGGTTTGCTGGCAGTCTTTGGTGTTTCTTGGCTTATAAATTCTTCACTCAAATATTCCAATTTCACATGGCATTCTTCCCATGTCTCTGTCTCTTCAGATGGTCTTCTTTTTTTTTTAAGGACCCCAATTATATTGCATTAGGGGTTCACCCTACTCCAAAATGACCTCATCCTAACTTAACTTATTGCATCTGCAATGATCCTATTTCAAATAATGTCATATTCTAAGGTACTGGGGGTAAGGATTTCAGCATATGAATCTGGGGGGGAAACAGAATTCAACCCATAACATCTCTTACCCAGATGAACCTAGTCCTATATAGTACTGTCAGCTGCCAATGATCAGCAGAGAAACTCTTCTTCTCTAGTGAGAAATGGCAGTCACTACAAATATATCAAAACGTGAGCTATTTCTTCATGCTCTTTGGAAGCAGACCTCATCTGTTGTCTAACGTTCTAATTCTGTATGTGGACAAGTCATCATTCAGTTGTCCTTCCAGAAGCAGTCAGCGTCAAAGTCTGGACTGGCTGACAGGACATTTTCTTCTTGCTAATCATAACTTTAAATCTTGTAAAAACTTGTTTTTCTCCCAAATATAAAATATTAACATTCAGTAGAAAAATATACAGAATCTTTACATTAAAATCCCAGATAGTTGTATTGCTGGAGTGGGTTTTAGTTTTGGGGAGCTTCTTTTGGACTTGGAGGATCATAAACATTGGTCTTCTTATGCAGCCCACAATCACCAAAAGGCTCAGTGTCTGGGAGACCAAACTCATCTGGTCCATAAACTAATTTTCCTGTTCATTATTAGTAATGTGAGATTTTGTAATTTTTCTGCTTTATGTTATCTTTGGACCAGCCTGTAGGCCAATAATACCAATCTAGGTTAAATCACAAAAGTCATGCATACAGGATATAAAACTTTTTTTTTAAGTATATATTGCTATGTATTGGCTTATAAGTAGCCTCAACAATTTTTAAAAAGTAGACATGAAGCATATTCCTTTATCTTAAAACAATCTGATTACAAATTAACAATAAAGGGAAAAACAAGGTGTTTGGAAACCGAAAAACATTCCAGAAATAACTCCTGGGTTATAAACTTTTTAGAATTAACAGTAATAAAAGTACATATCAAAACTTGTCAGATGCAGATAAAGTGGTATTCAGAAAAAATTTATGATCTTAAATAAGTTTATTAAAAATGATATTTTATAGATTTCATGTTGGCTGTTTTCTACTTACTCATCTTTTAAAAGAGGTGCTGTCTATCCAGACTATATTTTTCAAAGACAAGATGTTGGATTGTCTTTTTCAGTCTCTTTATCTCTTTGAGTCATGACTGAATCAACTTTTCAGATTTATATTTGGAGGTCATGTTGAGGGAAAAAACATACTCAGGCTTTCATTTGAGGACAAACTAAATTAATCTTTCCTGTGCTTTGTGGAGATTCTTTCTATCCAGAAAGAATTGCTTTAAGTAGTCTGTCAAATGGTGGTGTGGGTTCATCTTTTCTTATGTCTATATAGTACTTTAGTGAAAAGATAGGAGAGACAACCTTAGGGGCTGTTAGCAAGTGCTGATTTAAATAAAAAATCTTGCTGGTTGTGTCTTTTCCTTTTGAAGAGATCAAGTTATGAGCAAGGTAAATTAGGAATTTACCTATGCTATACTTTGATCAAATTGACAGAATTCAGGCAGATGTCAGGTGAATTGAAGTCCATAATCACTGCTATACTTGCCTCTGTGTTGGTTTTGTAATACTTACAGGAATCCCCCTTATTCTTTGTGTACCCAAGTAATGTGTACTCCAACAATATAATTTCCTTCTCCATTTTACTTTAAGCGAATATCCTTTACCTACTTCCTAGGTTTGCAGGTTTCTCAACAAATTTATTCACTAAAAGCCCCAGTACACTCTAAGACAGTTTCAGATAACATACTAAATAAAAGCTGAAAGTTTGACCCAGGACCTTCTGCATTAAAAATGAAAACAGATATGGATTAGCAAACCCTGTCTCAGACTTTTAAATCAGAGTTCTGGGATTGGAGTGTCGGCGTCTGTAGTTTTAAAAAGTGATTCTAATTCATTCCCTGGTTAAAAAAAAAAAAAATATCAGTACATTAATTTATTATGTGGAAATTAACTAATTAACTCATTAATATGGTGGGTAGGTTGTAAATTATATTCCATCTGGCTTTATTTCTGAAACATGGCTCACCGTAAGTGAAACAATTTAGAGATTCAACAGGACTTGGAGCAAATCCCATTCTGCAACTCTGTGCCTTGGGCAAGTCGCTTACTCTCCCTGAGCCTCGGTTTTCTCACGTGGGGATAATATCATCTATGACAAAGTATTTGTTTAGTGGGTTAAGATCTTGTTGTCTAGCAATCTGGATGGATACATAATGCTGAAAATAGTAGGTGATAAGATCCCAAACATTCTAAGTAAAATGACTAAAAAGTGGCCAAAGCTGTCTTGAGACATAAAAAGTTCATATAATAGAAGATCTGCAGGCTAGACTGATCAGAAAAAGGGTTTATTTGAAGAGATTTGTTAGCCTAAAAGGCATGACCCTGACTTCCTGTTTTGGTACATCCGATATAGCTTCTCTCTCATGCTGTGGCCTCACTCTGGCAGGCAGTCCTCAAAGTACAGGGTCCAATTAAAATGGCTCTAACTGTACCTCCTGCATATCAGCCCTGGCCATTAGGAAACACTCTTGTCCCACTGTTTATAAAGTAGGAGCTTGTCTCCACTGCAACCCACCTTCAGGGATAGGAGATACAATATAACAGACAGAAACACAATGTTAAGGAGAAAAAAGACTATTTTTAGGTTGTATCATACTGAATAAGATTATTTAATATACTAGTTACATATATTTAACTCCTATGACTCACTGTCAGCTCTGTGTATATCTATGATAATATTTCATTTGAGTACTTTTCTGTCCTTTTAGCTAAAACCTAGCATCATCTTGAGGCTTCCCCATCCTAGAATTGCCAGTAAACCCTGTGATCTTATTTAGTTCAAAGTGAGAAATGGAAGGAGTCTATCTTTTACATGCTGAACAGAGAGATTTGGAGTCTGACATCTGCTGCCATTGTTTCTCATGGCCAGAATGCTGCTGCCTGGGACCAAAGTTGTAGATCTTTATTTTTAACTTTGTATCATGTGATTAGTCATTATTCTCTAGGGACTTCTCCTAATGCATGCAAAGGACCTAGGTGGTACTTGATAGTCAATAACCGGTAACTTCTTGAGCCACATTTACTGGGCTATGATGCATGTAGAACTGTAATTGTATCTGTTTGACAGTTATGGGACATGCAACTAAAAGGTTTGCAGTTTGTCCTACATTAGGGGCTCTTAATCTTTTTATCTGGTTGACTATAATTGGCATTGCTCACTGATATAAATTCTTTGAGACTAGTTAGATAGACGTGGCTATTTGTCCACAGACTTCTAATGTTGGAATTACTAAGGCTCCATAGGCCTTATTATTTTTCTTCAGCTGCACAATCTCCTTTGGTAATCTCACACATTTCCATGGCTTTTGGTACCACTTTTAGGCAAACAACTCAAATTCTTATCTCTAGCTCAGTCCACAGTTTCATTCTCCTGATGCTTATGTTATATTGTCTACATTTTTCATATTTTCACAAGCATTTCACACAAAATGTTTTAAAGACTGAACTCCTGAGTATCATCCCTCAGACTTGCTTTATTTCCATTTAGTAATTGGTGCCATCTCCCTTTCCAGCTTCTCATACAAGAAAACACCCTTATAAAATCCATCATCCCTTGCCTAGAATGCTCACCTTATTTTTAACCTCGTCTACCTCCATCCATTTTCCACACAGCAACTGAAGTGATCTTTAAAAAAGAAAAGGTTAACCTCCCTAGCTGAAAACCTTTTAATAACTTCCAGTGGTACATAAAATAAAACCAGTAGCTTGACAATGGCCGTAAGGCCTTGCATAGTTTGATCTCTAAGTATTCAAACATTATCTTTTGCCATCCTTCCCCTTGCTCATTTTCTATAACTGTCTTGCAGACACTGAGGCACTAAGCTTATTTGCACTTCACTATCTTTGTACCTGCTTTCCTTTCTGCCTGTATTTCTTCCTCAACATGCTGAGCCCCTGCCTCCACACTCCTTACCTAGTTTGCTACAATGAAACAACTCTGTTTAAATGTTACTTCTTCATGGAGGGCTTTTCTCCTATCTTCCCATTATTCTCTTATCATATCAATAACTAGAAGTTATTGCACTTTTTGAAATTCGTGTGTTTGATCATTTAGTGCTTATCTCCCATACTAGATAAGTGAGTTCCATAATGATACTGACTTTGTCTGTTTTGTTCAGTGTTGAATAAATGGAAAGTAAGACAGTGCCTGGCAGAATCTGCTAAATGGATGAATTAATGAAGAGAATATGCAAGGAATGGATACAAGAGATGCAAAGTTTTATTCTCTGTGCTTGTAGAAGGGGTTGATTTATAAGATGTTAGTTTGCCTCTACTCCACAGTTTATGGATGTGTCTTCTCTCTTCTTGTTGCTAAGTTTCCTTTTTTAAGAAAAGTTCACAATTTGCTGTTCCTGATAGCAATCTCCACCACCACTGTCATCACTATGTTTTTTCTATTCCTTCCTCTTCTTTCAAGTAGGACAAGGTGTTCTTGCTGAAGCCACAGAAATATAAAGTATAACTGAAATTATGTAGTTTTGTTTTATGCTAGTGAAATGGGAATGAGACAAGTATAAAACAGTTAAAGTCTATAGTGTTTCATGGGGAGCTTGTTAAAAGATACCTAATTCCTGAACTTCATCTCCAGAGTATCTGATTCAGTAGATCTGGGTTGGGCTCTGGGAATTTTAAATTGTGACAAGGCCCCCTGGAATGGTATGTTATGGTAGGATTTGGTAGGGGATGAGAGTGGAAAACCTCCCAGAGATTAAATTTGCATTAGTTTTATTTCCTTCAGGGAGAAAAGCTGCCTCTGTGTCACAATAAAGTTGGGAACTTGAAAATCTGCTGAATTCAGAGAGCACAGGTAGAGAATATCTTGCAATCACATAAAAGGAGAAGCCCTAACTCTTTTGGGAGAGAGTTTCCAGACCTGGAGTGAAGCGTGGCTCACCTGGGAATTTAGGGGGAAGTGAGTCTTTAGAACTCTGAGGTGAGAGGTATCAGAGATGTTTGGACCCAGGACTCTGGGACCTGGCTCATACCTGGAATATGTCTGGGAGATAAATTGAAAGGTGAACACTGGAGGTGTAACACTTTGTGCTTCAGTCTAGTGGGGTGAGAGGGCTCCATTTCTGAGCACGGCACTGAGTACATGCCTTTGCCTCAAGTGCCAGTGGGCTTTTTCTCAGCATCCACAGTGACTCCAGAGCAGAGGACACAGTCTCTGCCATTGTGTATTGGGCCCAGCCTTCAGGAACTACTTTGTGGTGTGGAACGACCTCACTAAGATATGCTGATATTTTAGGTGACTGGAACGTAAAAATAGGAAATAAGTGGAATCAAATGTCTTTTGAAAATTTGGACTATGGGTTAGAAATGAAGCAGGAAAATCGCTCATGGATTTCTATGAAGCTGACAACTTGTCCATCACAAACACATGCTTCAAGCAACTGAACAGATGACATGGACATCACCAAATGGCCAATATAGAAATCAAATAGACTATTTAATTGGGAGCAGGAGATGGAGAAGTTGTATTCTCTCTGTCGAAACAAGACCAAGAGCAGATTGCAATATTGATCACAAACTCTTAATATCAAACATTAGATAAATGGACCTGGAAGATATTGTTCTGAATGGAGTAAGTCAGACAGAGAAAGACAAATGCCATATAATATCACTTACATGTGGAATTAAGAAAGTAAAAAAACAAAACAGAAACAAATAGATACAGAGAACATTTTGATGGTTGCCAGATGGAAGGGGGGTTGAAAGGGTAGGTAAAAAGGGGGAGAGGATTAAGAAGTACAAATTGGTAGTCACAAAATAATCATAAGGATGTAAAGTACAGCATAGGGAATATAGCCAATAATGTTTGTAATAACTATGGTGTTAGATGGGTATTGGACTTATTGGGTGATCACTTCGAGAGTTATATAAATGTCTAGTCACTGTCTCATACACTTGAAACTAATATAATATTGTATGCCAACTGTAATTGAAAAAAAAAGTAAAGCTGAAGAAGAGCACTAAAAGAATCATAGTGACAAAATATAATGTAAATAATCTTCCTGATGGATTTAAGGTCTACATAAAAAACAAATTTGTACTGTTGAACTTAGGTGACGAGAACCAGAAAAACTGTGGACTGAAACTAGAAATATTACTAGAGAAGAATGTGAAAAGAAAATACCAGAAGTAAAAAGGAAAGTAAACCTGGGATAAATGACGGAAGAAACACTAAAAATTGTTAGAGACAGAGGCAAAAGCCAAATGTGACAAAATTAGTATTTAGAATCTTGAGCTCACTTTTTCAACAACTGTCACATAGAGGTAAAGGGAACTATTAAAATAGTCAATATAAGAAGATAGAAGAGAATAGCAATGAAGGCAAAACAAGAGATCACTATGAGAAGATTCAAGAAATAAAAGGGAAATTCAAACCTAGATTGGGAATACTGAAAGACCCACAAGGAAGCACATTATTTGACCAGGAGAAAATGAAGGGAAGGTGGAAACAATATACTAAAAATCTGTACAGGAGAGGCAAAGGGTGACAGATACCTTTGAAAGAGATTCCTGTGATGAAGAATCTATAATTCTAGAAAGTGAAAGCTGCCCTGAAAGTACTGGGAAGAAATAAATCACCGGGAGTAGATGGAATTACCCACAGAATTACTTCAGGCCACAAAGACTGAATCTATCAAAGTCTTAACAAGAATGTCAATAAATAAGGAAAACAAAACAATGGCCTTCGGATTGGAAACATTCAATACACATCCCAGTCTTCAAGAAAGGAGCTGCTGAGGAGTGCAACAGCTATAGGACCATTGCTCTAATTTCCCACGCAAGTAATGTGATGCTCAAGGTGATGTGACAAATTCTACCTTCTGTGAAGCAAAAAATGCCAGATGTTCAAGTCAGATTTAGAAAAGAAAGAGGCCTTTCAAATCTAATTGCAAGCATTTACTGGATACTGGAGTGCTCCGAAGAATTCCAGAAGAAGGTTAGTCTACGTTTTATAGACTCCAGTAAAGCCTTTGGCTCTATGGATCATGAAGACCATGGGCATGCCTCAGCACTTGATTGTCCTGATGCATAACCTGTATTATGGACAGGAAGCCACTGTCAGGACAGAATATGGAGAGACAGAATGGTTTCCTATAGGCCAGGGTGTCAGACAAGGGTACATTTTATCTTCTTTGTTTAATCTGTATGTAGAATATATTATAGGAAAAATTGGTAGACTCAGAGGAATGAGGAGTGAAAATTGGTAGAAAAAATATCAATAACTTAAGATATGCAGTTGACACCATCTTACTGGCAGAAAGTAGCAATGATTTGGAATGACTTCTGATGAAAGTGAAAGAAGTGCCAAAGCATTTAACAAAAGTATGACTACAAAAATTATGGCTATGGAAGAAATACACAACTTTGACATAGATGATAAAGGCATTGAAATTTTTAAAGATTTTGCTTACCTTGGTTCAAATGGAGACTGCAGCCAGGAAATCAAGAGAAGTGGCAGCAAGGGAAGAATTAGGAAAGCTCATCAAGAGGAAAGATGAATCATTAGAGGCCAAGGCTAAGAGCATCCACAGCCTCGTATACCTAGTTACTCTATAAAGATGCAAGAGTTGGACAGTGAAGAAGGCTGATAGGAAATAATTGATTCATTTGTAATATGGTGTTGGAGGAGAGCTCTATAGATACCCTAGACCACCAGAAAGATGAAAAGTATGTTCTAGAGCAAATTAAACCTGAAACATCACTGGAGGCAAAAATCACAAAGCTGAAGTTGTCCTACGTCAAACCCATCATGACAAGGCAGTTCTTTAGAAAAGAATAATACTGATAAAAATGGAAGGCAGCAGGAAAAGGGGAAGATCAAATATGAGACGAGTCGACTTTGTAAAAGAAGCCACAGACATTAGTCTATAGAAACTGAGCAGGACTGTTTAGGACAGGACACGGACATCACTCACTCATAGGGTCGCCAGGAATTGGAGCTGACTCAGCAACATGTAATACAGCATGTAATCATGTCCAAGGAACCTGTGACATTCACTGCAGTCCTTATTGTTAGCTCATGCATGTTAGATGACAGTATTGGATGAACTCTAACAGAAGTGGCTTAGGCAGCTATCCTAAAAGATTCACCACTCTGAGGGTGGCCAGCATCTCAAAACCTATACCTGCAAGTTGCTAAAGACTTTGCCCTGACTCTGTCCTTCAGACAGGATTTTCTAGGCTCTTTCCTAACACTCAGAATATTGAGTCAGGAAAGAACTGGATTGAAGTTGGGAGGCCTTCCTCTTACCTTCTCACCAGATATTTATGAACAATAACACACTCCGGGACTATAATAGAAAAGTGGTGGTAGGAGCCTTGGAGGAGGTAGACTGGGCTTCTGGACCTCCTCCTGTTAGTAGCAGGTGGGGCACCTTCTGGGGACATGTAGTTTGCATTTTGTGTTTTGTCGCAGCACCCTAGTTACAGGCAGGCAGGCTGAGCATGTGTCTACCTATTATGACTCAAAGTAAACTATGAAGGTTTCACTACACAGCAATGTGTATTTCTGAGATAGCAGAATAATCATCATTATTAATACATGAGGCAAAGAATTTCAGAGTTGAAGGAAACCTAGAAATTATGTAGAGAACAGCTTATGGACCAATAAGGAGATTCTCTTTATTATACCTTTCTATTATATCTCTTAATTGAATACTTCCAGTGATAGGAAATTGGGAACCTCTTAGGCTATTTCATTAATGAGCTTTTATTTTATCAGAATTTGATAATATTTTAGTATCTGATAGTTAACACTTCTGATTATTTTTGTGTTCAGACTGTTCTTGGCTATTTTTTTGCTGGGTCATTTAATCTTTCAGCTGAGTTTCAAAATCTTTTTGTTAAGTTCTAAGTTTATACATTAATTTAGAGAGATTTGAAATCCTTGTAACATTTTTAATTCAAGGATATGTTTATATCTGTTCATTTGTTCAAGTTTTATCCTATCAATCCCAATAAAGTTTATTTAGATCCTGGAGATTTCATGTTTGTTTTATATTTCATTTTGTTAATGTGATCTTTTTCTATCTTGTTTTCAAATTGGTTATTGCAAGAATATATGAAAGCTATTGGATTTCATATATTTGGTACTAAATAATTTAATATATGAATTCCAATAATATTTCAGTTAATTCTCATATTATCCAGGTAGAATACTAAATTCATTTAATGTAGTGATCATTTTGCTTTTTTCAAAAGTGAAGAGTTTCCAGATTTGTTGCATTGGTTGGAACTTCTGAAACAATTAAAACGAGGATTTATCTTTCCAATAATGATATCACTCATTTCTATTTCCTACATTGTTGCATTGGTTAAAATATTTTCACACTGCACTCTATAAAATTTTATCTTTCTTGTTTTGAGGTAGATGAGTTTGGGGACTCTTTTCAAATGTGTTACTGAGGCCTCTACCAATTTTATCTCTCCTCTCATTCAAAATTACTTGAATTATTATCATTGCTACTCACAGAACAGTAAGATGACAGCAAATTAAGTTTGGAAACAAGAATAAACCAACTAAATAATTCCACTGCTCTTACATATTAACAGTCAGAGTTGGGGGGATATTTCTTTTCTGTTTTTAATCAAATGCATACTTATTTTATATACTGTATTGTTGAAATCCAAATGTTCTTAACATTTGATGATTGATTTAATTTTTATAATTGAAAAAAATGTCTTACAAATACCAATCTTTTTGTATTAGCCTAGGGTATCTAATTTGAAAACAGTAGCTCATTTAAGGTACACACATAAAAAGGGATAGTATATTATAGCGATATTAAATTTTTATCTAAAAATTTAGTTACATATGGTTATAAATAGTAACACCTAAGTTATACTTAATAAAATCATATTGCTAATTGTAAATAAAATAAAACTCAACTCTTTTAAAGTATCTTGAATTTATTTTAAAATTTGCTTTTCATAAAGTTTATATTTTTGTAAAAGGATCACAATTTGTAATTTATAATAGATAAATGGATGTAAATATTTTTGACTTTTGTATGACATGCCCACATAGATTGACATTTTGATTGTTATTTTAAAAATTTTGTGTATATATGTCATTGGCTCAGGTCAGGTTGTATGTTAGTCTAAGTGTTTATCTATAAACATACATTATAGGAAAATGCAGTATGTACAATAATGAAGTCTCAAGCACAGATGAATGAAGAAATCCATTTACTTTAAAGCTCAAGAAATGGGGAGAAACTTGGATTTTTCTTTTTTTCTTGACAGACGCATTCATTCTGTCTGACATTCCTTCAGTTCCTGCAGTGTCTCCAGGCTAACTGTACAGTATATACAGACTCCAACCTTGGATGAGAGAACACTGATCTTATCAGTTTTGATGTAATATGAGCTCAGGGATGAGGAAGATAAGGGATGTTTTTGTGGTTCTGAAAGATCATTATCTGCTTGTTTTAACCACATATACGTATTTCCAGATTTTTTTTTTTTGATGGATATCTAATTTCCCCTTATAATTTTTCCTTCACTTCCTTTTCATTTGTTTTGTCTGTGAAGTTGAGATAAATCTGTCAAGGTGGTAGCTGATTTTATGTTGTATGTTGTGTCTGATGTGTGCTTGCTTTTGTGATCACTTTGATTCTGTTACTGCCGCCATATAATTTTAGTACTAGATCTTCCTTGCTCTGTAAAACTAATTACTTTTATACTAGTTCTGACTAGAAAGTTGGATTACAATCTGAATAATACACATGAGTAGAACTGTAGGCTTACCCTTAGAAAATAGTTTTTATATAGGGAAGAAATGGTTGTAGCACATAGGAAGCATGAGTTTTAATGATATTCAGCTGTTCATAGAAAGCAAGGAAGTTCTCCTCACCTTGTCCTATCCTAATTTCTGGTTTATAGCTTAAAAAAATTCTCATAATGAAAGCGTCATCTCTTTTGGGTTAGGGTGATACTTTATGTAAAAATAAATTCTTGCGCCATCATATGATTATGATAAATTTAGTTCAGCAGATCAGTTCTGTTAAAATAACATTTATTAATTGTCTCTATGTGTCATGAACCAGAGGTACCGTACTGTGCCCTGGAAATATCCCAATAAATGAACTAGCATCCAAGCTCTTGAGAAACTCTAGAATGGTGGTTTCCAATACTGAGCATGAACAATTCTCACATGTAATGTAATAATTTATAAAGGGGGAAAGGACTCTAAAATGGGATTATAAGGTTTAATATAAAAAGTAGGTGCTCAGTAAATATTGTAAGATTAGCTGTCTTTGTTTTTAGATTTGATGAAGTGCTTTTCATTAACAAGAAATGAATATTTCAATATTATAGTTAATGCTTTAAAATTGCTACATTTTTGATTTCTTACTCTGTTCGCAGTACTTTACATAAAAATCTTTGCACTTTTTTTTCTATTGATATTTTAATGTTAATACATACTTGTTATAATAACTCTGGAAATTCCATGAAAATATAGTGAAGACCACAAAAATCACCAGTAAATCCATCATTCAAAGATGGTAATGATAAATATTTTGGCATAGATTTTAAGTTACTTTTTAAATGTATATTTTGCACAGATATTGGCAATTTAAATGAAATTAGTAATGTACTGTATTCTTTTATTTTTCACTAAAGTAATTCATTTATTCATTAACTTACAAAATATTTATTGAAAATCTTCATTGGTTAAAATATTCTTCCACAACATTTTTAGTGACTTTATTGTATTCCATTTTCCTGAAGCATGATGATCTGTTCAAATAGTCAAGTACTGTTGGCCTTCTCTGGTGATCACACTTTGAGCCACAATAAAAAACGTAGAATGACTTTCTTAAATTGGAATTGCTCTGTTAAGGTGTGTATATATTTTAGAGATAATAGTATATGTTTTCAAAAAGCTCTCCAGGAAAGTTGTGTTAACTTTTATTGGATGAAGTAGTATATGAAAGTGTTCATTTCCCAGTACTCTAGTCACCATTGTCAAAAAAGAAAAAAAAAAAATTGTCCTTAGTCTTAATTCATATTTTCCTTTTTTGCTTAAAAGCAGGGTTGATTATTTTATTTTTTCATGTATTATGTATTTTAATTATTCTAGTAATTTACTTGATCATATTTTTTTAAATTAAATTTATTGGAGTAACAGTTAATAAAATTATATGTTTCAAACAATTTAAGAATACATCATCTGTACATTGCATTGTGTGTTCATCACCCAGAGTCAAATCTTCCATCACCCGCTTTGCCTTTATCTGCCTCCTCCCCAAACTGATAATCACTAAACTGTTGTCTGCCTCTATGAGTTGTTTGTCTATCTTCTTTGTTTGTTGTTTTCAGTTTTAGATCCCACATCTGAGCGAAATCATAAGGTTCTCAACTTTTCTGTCTGACTTATTTCGCTTAGCATGATACTCTCAAGAGCCATGTTGCAAATGGCATTATTTCCTCTTTTCTTATGGCTAAGTAATATTCAATTGTGTATATGTACCAAATCTTCTTTATCCAATCATCTGTCAATAGACACTTGGGTTGTTTCCATGTCTTGGCCACCATGAATAATGCTGCAGTGACTATCAAGGTGCACATACCTTTATGGATGAATGTTTTCAAATTTTTGGAGAAGATACCCAGAAGAGAGATTGCTGGATCATATTACCCAAAGCAATATACAGATTTAATGTAATCCCCATCAAAATCGCAATGGCATTTTTTAAAGAAATAGAACAAAAAACCATCAGATTTGTATGGAATCAGAAAAGATCTCAAATAACCAAAGCAATCCTGAGAAAAAAAGGACAAGTTTGGAGATATCACATTGCCTGACTTCAAATCATACTACCAAGTGACAATAATCAAAACAGCATGGTATTGGCATAAAAAACAGACACAAAGACAAATGGAACAGAATTGAGAACCCAGAAATAAACCCAAATATATATCGGCAAATAATTTTTGACAAAGGAGTCAAAAACCTCTTCGGTAAATGGTACTGGGAAAATTGGAAGGCCACCATACAAAGGAATGAAGCTAGACTGCTGTCTGTCACCATATACCAAAATTAACTCAAAATGGATCAAAGACCTAAATGTAAGACCTGAAACAATCAATTGCATAGAAGAAAACATATATACTAAACTCATGGACCTTGGTTTTAGAGAGGATTTTTATGAATTTATCCTCAAAGCCAAGGGAAATAAAAGCAAAAATAAGTGAATGAGACTATATCAAACTAAAAATCTTCTGCACAGCAAAAGAAAACATCGGCAAAACAAAGAGGCAATCTTCTGAATGAGAGAAGATACTTCCAAGGGTCACCTCTGATAAAGGGCTAATATCCAAAATATATAAAGAACTCATACAACTCAACAACAAAAAAGCAAACAATTCAATTAAAAAATTGGCAGAGGATCTGAACAGACACTTCTGAAGACATACACATGGTCAAGAGAGATATGAAAAGATGCTCAATTTCACTAGCTATTAAGGAAATGCAAATCAAAACTACAATGAGATACCACCTGTTAAAAATGGCTATCATCAACAGAACAAGTAATAACAAGTGTTAGAGAAGTTGTGGGAAAAAAGGAACCCTACTACTCTGCTGATGGGAATGTAAGAATGTAAATTGGTACAGCCACTATGGAAAACAGTATGGAGGATCCTTAAAAAAATTAAGAATAGAATTGCTTGATCATATTTTTATCCATTTTTTATTGTCATTTTTTTTCACACTACTGTGTGAAATATCTTGATAGTAAGGATAATAGTCCTCTAGCTCTCTTACATACGGGCTTATTTTTTTTTTTAAGTTTATTTGCTTTTGGCTTTTGATTTTTATACGTACAAGTTAATTTTTGTAAGTAAAATCTATCAACTTCTTTCATTACGTTTTCTGCTTTTCTGTTTATGCATAAAAAGTCTTATCAGATCAAAATAAGAGTAACTGACATTTTCTTATAGTACTTTTTGATTTCATTGCGCATTTTACTTTTTAATATATTGGTAATTGATTTTGGTGTATGTAGTGAAATATTTTCTGAGTCTACAGTATGACTGGATAATACATTTCTGTTGACTTTATACATGAATTCCAACAGGATTAAGTACAGACCTTCTGGGTTCAGCTTTTTTCACTCAAAATTCTGTAGACATTGCTTTATTATGTCTTATTCTTTAATGACGATGAGTCGATTTTCCTTTTTTTCATGTGAGATTTATTCTTTCCTCATTTGGTATACACGAATCATTATTCTTAAAATTGAAAATTTACCAAGATATGTTCAGATGTTTGCCTAATTTTCATTAATTATGATGAGTTCTTTTTAATATGTAGATTTACATGTATTTTTTAAGTTTAGGAAAATTTTCTTGTATTATAACTTTTTGTACTATTTCGATTCCATTTGTTTTCTCCTCTCTAATAGCTCTAATTTATATGTAATGGTGAATCACTTTTCTACATACCTACTACTTTCTCTTATGACTTTTATCTCTTAGTTATTCTCTCTGCATTACAAGTAAAATTATAGAGTTTTTTTTCCCCATAAGATTTTCTATTGTGTTGATTCTAATCTCTTCAGTGCTTCTAAGACCTTCAGTTTAAATTCAAGGACCATGGTTTTGTGTCTTTAAGGTCTTTATCTCATCTAGCTCCTCTACTTCTCAGCAAGATAGCCTTTCAGGTTAGACTGTTTTCTTATCAGTTGATCTTTGATCTCTTCTGTTTTTATAGTCATTTATAGTTTTAAAAAATTTGAAGGATCAGATTATACTAGTATTATGATAAATCCATGAAACTGGTATAAACTCAGTGCTACCAAGCCATGGATTTTGAAAAAGAATATACTTGCACGTATGAGACCTAACTCCTGAGTTTTAATGAGATTACTTAGTACTTCAGTGATTTATTATTTATCTTTCAATTTAATTGTTATTGTATTGTTTATGTTATTATAGAGCCCCTCCCTCCCTTACTATTTTGTTTCCTCTGATTTTTTCTTCTCCTATCTTGAAGCCTCTGTTCTGATTTCGGTATAGTTTACTTTGGTATTGTAAGGTGCCATGTACTCTCTGACTAGGAAGTTGTAAGATTTTCTTCCCAAATTCTTGAAAATTTGAATCATTCGTTCAAAAAATGGGTAAAGTGCTAGCATATGCTTAAGTGTGTGTCAGACATTTCTGGAATTTGATGAGCTCTTTTAATTAGGGTACTCAAGTTTTTCTGTAGTTCAGATAAATTTTAACTGTTATCTCATTTTGTTTCCCCCTACCCAGAACCACCTATCCTTTGTTATCTGCTCTTGAAGTCCCTTATCTTTTCCCTGAAGATATGTATTTTTATATATTTATCCTTTTGGGACCTGAATTAGTGACCGAAGAGATTTTTTAAAATATCCATCTTTTTCTTAAATCTATTTACAAGTTTTTAATTTGAAAATTATGTTATTTTTAGAAAGTCTTTTGTCATATGGAATTTCAGTTTTCTTATGTCTTCTTACGTTTTTTGGTTCAGTATTCATCTTTGCCTCTGGCAGTTCGATTTCACAAGGTGGCATGGTCTGTTAGGTCTCTCTAGCTGCTGATGTCCATTAAGGGCAGTGAGTAGGTGGGAAAGAAGAAGTCAGCAGCTGCTCCACTGGAATTGTAATTAGGAGTTGCATTGGCTTTAAGATAGAGGGAAACGGGCTCCTTCCTACCTACCCAGAATTTCACATAGTCCCACCGTTGGACATTCCTGTTTGTTATTGGTAATATGTTTTATAGATTTTATGTTATGCATCATGGACCACTTCTCAATCAGAAAAATTATTGATTTTATTCCATAACAACAACAAAAATTTAGCTCAGTTTTACCCCTTGACATTTTTCTCTTTTTTTTACTAGATTTGTTTTGCAGAATTTTGTTACCTAAAATTTATTTGGAATAATATAATGACATTACAAACACCGACAGGTACTATTTTTGTCAGTGAAGATTTAGAGTGTAATTCCATATAACCTGCTGTTGTCCAAATATTAATGATGAATAAAAACTAATGGGGCAAGAAGAAATATACATATTTTACTTAAAAATTACTTTTTATCATCATAATTTCTATATTTTATTTTATTTTTCTCTTTCTGCTCCGTGGCTGAGTGTCAGAGCAGTAACTATTCCCCGAAAAAGGGAACGGTCTTCTTCCAAAGGCATTTCCATGGCACCTCAGTAAATCAGCTAGGAAAGGCACCTAAGAGACTAGTAACTCAGCACCCTGGGCTCTGTCCTCCTCTCATCACACCTTCCTTCCTGAGCATGATGAGGCTATATTTATTCCATAAAACAGGCTGTCTATGTGAATGTTTGAAAAAATACTTATTTTTGGCTTTTCGGAAACTTTAGGAACATGTTTCACTTCTTGTACATAAAAATACATTTCTGTATGCATATTTTGACCAGTGGGTGCATGAGTACATATAATCTGTGTATATAGGTCTCTTTTTCTAATTCTTTTCCTTCCTCCTCCTTCCTGATATGTGTTTCAATTTACATTTATTGAGTAACCTGATACATAATAAACATTGTAAGTATTGAGGATAGAGAAATAAAATATGAAATAGTCCTACGTGTGCATATATAATTTGTTTGTAAACGGCATATAATTCTGGTAAAATATTTAGTATGCTCATCGGGCCACATTGTTTTTAGACCATAAAAACCAAGTAAAACTCTACTTTTCATTAAACCTTTACAGAGGTAGCATGATTTTACAGTTGAGCCATATGTAGGTAAATTATACAGTTTACAAATTATAAATTATACTCTAGACAGGTGGGGAAATATGAATTATTCTCTTATTTTTATTTTTTTATTCGAACTCAACCACAAAAGTCAATTGTCTATTTCTCTGGCAAGTTAAAAAATAGCCTAAGTCCTTAAAAATATTCATTAGCCCTTTCTCTGTTTCATAAAATTATATCTAACTTTAAAAAGTATTTGTAGCCTAATGGGCAGCATATTATCATGGGAAGCAAATACACTAATTTAGGATCTTTGCCTATTGAATCCAGTAATAGTTCAAAACTTATTTCAATAATTTGATGTAGAATACATCTCAAATTTTAATTCAATGGGATGGAAAAATCTTTTTATAAATTATTTTAACCACATGAAAACTTTCAATAAATGTATTATCTTTTGTAAGCTAATTTTGTAGAAATTAGTACATAGCCTATGACCCAGTTTCAATTACCTAAAAAAGATACAAAGGGATGGTGTTGGAGTTTAGCGCATATGTTCATACGTTTATAGCAAAAGCTAAGTTTTAGAATCACTAATATGTGTAATTGCTTTTCTATTCATAAACAGATCGTTCATATTCTAATGTCACCATAGGAGCCACAGAGTCTTTGGAAATTTTTGTGTATGACTATATCCTTGCCCTATATTCTTTATCTGCAACATTGTTGCTTTTTCCCTTTTAAGAACTTGCTAAAAATAATTTCCAAGGGTATAATGTGGTCTCCTGCTTAGAACAGGTTAACAAAAATGGAAACTTTTATTTTCTATTTCTTAGCTTTGCCCATAGCAGTTTAGTTGCAAGTTTAGTGTCTGGGTCTTACTATTACAACAAAAATAGAAGTTTAATTATTATTTATCTTCAAAGATAATTATCGGTAGGAAAGTCATGATACTATTTAGCAATTTTCAGATCAAAGTGATATAAACATACATCATTTAACCTCATATAAGTGTAACGGCTAAAATATTATCTTAAGTGTGAGGTTAGTCTCCCTACTCTTTATGATTTTGCTCAGAATGCATGGGTAACCTAGATACTAGAAGTGAGATATACATCCATTTGAGGGAGATGAAATTATTTCCTTTGCCTTTTGTTTTGTTAGCTTTCTGCATAAAAAGAATTGCAGATATTTTGTAGATGAAAGGTTTTATTTATTTAAGGATTCTTTTGAACTCATACCATTTTTTAGCCAAAGTTATTTAGAAGGCTGTGTTTGGGGGGGCGGGGGGACGGAGACAACAGCCACACTAATTGGAGAATAGAGTCATTCTCAATAGCATTTAGTTAAAGGACAGGAACATGGACAAGACACAGGCCTTAAAGTGGAAATAAAGGCTTGCTTTGATGAATAACTATCAATGGCTTAATTGGGTATTTCATGTGCTTTGATGGGTTTTTGGTTATTTATCATATTTATGTGTTCTCTTGTTTGCATCTTCACACAAATGAAAGACTTCTGAGTAAGTGTCTTTTAAATGGGAATTCCTGTTGGACTTTGAACACCATTATCAATTGTTTTGCCCATAAATATGTAAAAATACAGCTATTATAAATAATGCTTTTACCTCTTGTTCTTAATCTCCCACTTTCTCTCATATTTTAGACTTTTGGAGCTGTAACAGCTTCTGCTTTCCAACGTCTCAGTCATTCTGCTCTGTCTTCTTCTGTTAGTGATTATATTAGCTCAACAGTATTTAACTACCAATTTCATGGTCAATTATTAATGAATGTTTCATTTTTATCTGTTGTATTACTTTGCCAACAAAACTGCTGTGAAGTTAATTACCTGGCAGTTTTTTAAAGGATAAAATTGAAAGAAATGGCTTTTGCTGTTAAATTGTCATGTAGACCCACTTTTGTCATTACAGGATAACAACAGATCCTTTTGATAACTAAGCCAAACAAGTCAGCCACTCTCTGTTGTTCAGATGGTTGATAAAATATTCACAAAACTGAAATCTGGTGGGGTCTGGAACCTATGGCTTTGCAATTTGAAAGGTATTTGATTATGTCCTTTGTAGACTGTTCATATTCTTTGAACCTGGTTGAAAAGAAATGTTTATATTTCGGCCTGCTGAGCTCCTCACATTTAAAAGAGAATAAGTGGCTTCCACAAATCAAGGTACCCCAGGCAGTAGAGGTTTTCCTCGCAGACAATGTATGAGACACTTGGCCACAGGCAGGTACCTCGAGACTGTATTGTTAAACCAGCTGAATTGTGGTGAATGCATGCTATTAACATTTTTTTCCAAACCCATACAATATACAACATCAAGAGTGAACCCTACTGTAAACTTTAAGTGAACCCTACTGTGGACTTTAAGTGAAAATTATGTCAGTGTAGGTTCATCAGTAGTAACAGAAATACCAGTCTGGTGGGATGTGTTGATAATGGGAGAGGCTGTTCATTTGTGGGGAGAGGGGATATATAAGAAATCTCTATTCCTTCTTCTCAATTTTTTTGTGAATCTAAAACTGTCCTAAAAAATAAGTCTATTAAAAAAAAAACAAATCTTAGTAAAGATTTTTGCTTTTGGTTAACTACTACCCTAACTCAAATGTTTTAAAAAGAACTTCAATATTCCTTGAGTATGAGCTTCCTGGCAAGTTGTGTCTGGCCTCTTGGCAGCTGATGGTTTCTGCAGACGCTCTTTGCATAGACGCTCATCTGGTCTGAAGTAGATGGTCAGAAATATGAAAATCAGTAGCGTTCCCTTTGTAAGGTAGTATGGGAGACTACTGAATAGATTTGGAGTAGGAGATGGAGAAATGGGGAAGTGAAAGGGGAAGAATATTCACAAATTAGCATGTATTCCTCATTCTTCTGGAAGAGGGTTTCTCAAACTTTGAGCTGGATAGTATTCATTGTAAGGGGCTGTCCCTGTGAATTGCAGAATGTTTAGCAGCATCCCTGGCCTCTACCCAATACGTGCTAATAACATCCTCCAAGTCTGACAAACAGAAATCTTCCCAGACATGGCGAAATGTTCCTTGTGGGACAAAATCGCCCCATATTAACAACAACTGTGCTAGAAGAAATATTTAGATTGGCCTCACTGAGGTTAAATCATAAAGAATCATTATATTTAGAAGCATCATTTAGGTTTTATTAGAATAGTCTACATATGAAGAACTATGCTTTCTACATGACCAATAAATAGGTGAGCTTTTCATACAAGAAAAAGTATATTTACAATTTTAAAGAATATCATCTGCTCAATGAACACTTCAGAGAGGTACATATGTGTTCATTTATGAAATCTATGGATGGATTATGTGAAAGCAATTTGTCCCTCAACCCCAGTGTATTATTTTAATTTTACCTTCTTCTGGGTCAACACATTGCCTCCCACTCTATCCCCACGTTTCAAGCTTATAGAAATTAAGACTTGATTAAAAACTGTGTGTATGGGTGTGTTTATGTGTGTGTAAATGTGGTGATATTTTGATGAATAAATTCCTTTAATAACAAGCTGCTTTATAGCAAAAATGTTTTTAAAAATAGCAACAACAAATCTTTATAAATTGAGATTCCAGGTAACATGCAATTTCCTAGAAAGGGTTATGAATCCTGCAAAGATTGTTTCCTGCTCTCCAGTAGCCCATTTTATGAATCCCTTCTCACTTTAGTAGGGACTTTTTTTCGTTTAGGTATGCAACACATTAGGTTTTTTTTTTGTGACATACCTTCCCTTACACCCTACCCTATAAAAGTAGGTAAGACTTTAGTACCCGTCATAGACACCAGTTGCCTGCCTGACTTTGAACGAGCTTCATTAAAGCAAGCACGTGCACATTAATTTTAATTATCAAAAGAAAGACCTTTCCCCCAACCCTGATTTCAGACATCGTCAAGCATATGTGGAAAAGAGAAGAGTTCTCTGCAATCAAATGTTGGTGGTTTCTTTTGAACACTTATAATTCAGAAGTCTGATTCTGAGATGAGAAATTCAATTTCCACAAATTCTTCTTGAGAATTTCTCACAAGGAAGGCAGTCAAAGGAAGAGAATAGTGGGACCTCTTAGGCTTCTCCATGTGCTTCCCTCCATGTGCAGCAAGGAGTGGTAAGATGGGGTAAGGAAGGAGACGTCCATCTTTGCTTGGTAGTTTTGGCCCAGTGGGTTCCAGTGGAAATCCCCGTGGACATGTTTGGGAAGGAGATGGTGTGGTTTGATGTGAGGATGGAGTGTGTGAAGTGGAGTAGACTAAGGTGGACAGATTGCCTTTTGGAAGATTTTGGGCATGTTAGAGGGTTAGAAACCCAGAATGGGAAAAGGACAAGTTCCAGAAAACTGAGTGTTGTCCATTGAAAGAGCATGGATGGGGCAGTCATGGTGAAATGGTTGTTCAAAGTGTTGTGATATAAATTAGGAAAGTATGTTATACTTTGGCCTTTTCTCAGGAGACGGAATAGAGACTAGCATCCTTTTGATTAATTTTTGTTTGTTGAACATACCTTAATTAATTTTTCCATGTAGAATGGAAATAATTATTTGTGTCCTATTCTAGAAGTTATTGGAGATAGAGGGACTTATGCCTATTTATCAACTGTGCCCTGGTGCAGCCCCACAGTCTATTGTCTTTCCTGAGAGAGGACAGGTGGGACACCTCTGTCACTTTCCCTAGACATTTTTTTTGTGTTTGGTTTAGGGTATCCAGTACAGTCTGTATTTTTAAGCACATTTAAAATTTTTTTAATTTTTAATATTTTCTTAACCACAGACTTCATATTATCTGATGACTATTATGATGCTTTAAACAGTGTATCAACTTCTATCACTAATAACAAACTCCCTAATAAATGGTTCCATTGAAGTACTGTCATTTTATTTTTGGATATAGCATTTTAGTTTTGATGAGCATATGACCACAAAATCTATTTCCTTTTAGTTCTAGAATTTTGGACCTGACAAATCATATCATTTTTTTCCAAGTTCCTCAAAACATCTCAAATAAAATAGACCCACAGTCTGCTTTTGTTATATGATGAATATTTTGAATCTTATTAATTTTTTCTTTAAAAATAACCTATCCTGCTTTTTCCTGGAAGAATATTTAGTTGCTTTACAGATACTTTCTTTTGCAACCATTTCCATTTGGAGGATAGATTATTAAACTTTTATAGCAAATGTATGTTTAGATACTTGAATGGACTCAATTAGTAAAAAAGTTGCATATTTTAATTTAATGAAGTTGAGTCCATTAATCCAAATAAGAAAAAAAGTGACTAATTATCTTTTATTTTGGAATTTTATGTAAACTATACCGTTGAAATATATTTTATATATATGTATATCACAAAATCAAGAAAACATTCTCTTAACGCCACTGAACTTGTGTATATATGTATTGTGTGTATGTTACTTATATGCACACACATGTGTATATATGTGTGTATATGTATATATATGTATATACATATACACACAAAGCTACTGACATTTTTGGAGTTTATAATTTAGGCTTTTATTCAGTTTGTACATATGCATATATGCATATTTACACTGCAACTCACTTTAATAATTTGCCTCATAGTAAAATACTTCTTTCTATTTTAAACAAATTTTTTTTGTCCTTTTAAAAAGGATATAAGGGAAATGACTTTTTTTGTATTTTATCCACAGAGCACATCCAAAAGCTTTAGGATTCTCACACAAAGTAGCAAGCATTTGCTCTGAAAGTAAATCCAAAGAAAAGAGGATTTATGTGAGACCAACTAACCATACAGGGAGTGAATTCCAAATTCAAGAATAAAAAAGGTTTATTAAAATATGTTAGTTCATCACTTCCAGACGGTGCTTTTGAAATAGCCAGTGGCACTCCTTCAGGTGATTTCAGACAGTGGTTCATTTTCTTTCAGTTAACAAAAATGGATTAATAAAGAAGTAATTCTGACTAATATTTAATCCCTTGATGCTGGCATGTATCAGTGTGTTATGTAACTTTGCTTCTATTTATAGTTCATATATTTGTTTTGTTACATTCAAATTATGAAAATAATTTGAGCTCATGACCATTTGAAGTGGATCCTAGCCAAGCTCAAATTGAGAATAAGCATCTTACTGTTGGCTGAGAGAGTGTGCTGGTGACCTATCAGAAAGTCTGTTAGCATACATGGATATGCCTAAGAGATTTTGTTTTAGGCTAAAGCAGGAAGAGGTTTTTTTTAATTGCAGGAGCACATGGTGCTGAGGTGGAGGAAATATGAACAATAGAGGGAGCAGACAGTCCATTTGAATTTTTGAGCCTTGATAGAACAAGGTAGAAGAAAAAGCTAAAAGAGCTTTTTTTCCTGGGAAATGTCATACTTGCCTGATACTTGTGACAGAGCACCGATCAGAGTATGTGAGAGAGACTTCTTTCCAACCTCAGACAGCGATCAGCAAAACTCTGACTCTTCAAAGACTGGCTACTTTGGTAACACGGGGAGGTATCACCTTGACATGGGCACAGACATTTCACAGGGCACATGAGGCAATGGCAGTGACTAGTGGTTTTCATGTAGGAAGGCAACCGCTAGAAAGAAAAGTTGAGAGCAGATAACATAGCAGATTTATTTTATCCTTTCAGCGACTCCCAGAAATTCCTGAGCAGGAGTTCTCCTTGGGATTAGAGTCCTTCCTCCATGAGTCAGGGACAGTGATCCAGTGAATTTTGGATGTCTGTTGTTAATATAGCTTTTCTCTCCATAGGTTGGTGAGGTCTGGAGACATTCACATTATCTTTATCTATGGAGTTTTAAAATTACTGTCATTATCCTTTAAAAAAAAAAAAACAGGGTACATCTAATTACAAACAGACAAACAAAAAACATAACGCTTGACTGATATTCACTAATACAGCTTTGTTTCCACAGTCTGGGCTCATTACGAAACTTCTGAAATGTCTCTGTGCATATTAATGAGTTTAATATTGGATGAGGAATGAGGGAGAATGTGTAGTTCAGAAGCAATTAGTCAACATTATTAAGACATAACCTATAAATTGTATCTATATTGAGAAAAATTGCATTCTCAATTTCAGAATTTAAGAACTACATATTAAATTATCAGGTGACTTATTCGATTGTAAAATTAAGATTACAATTCTACTGTTATTAGTTCTAGAATACAGCATTAAACTAAAGCACATTATTTTACTGTGCTATGTTGAAAACTGGAAGTACGTCAGCTAGACAATGGCTGTTTTTCAGCATATCCTATGCTATGTTATTTCACTTTAGAACTTAGAAAAACTTCAGAAAAACTTGGAGTACTATGGGATGTTGTGATTCAATAGTTATATATTTAATTAATTTGAGTTCATTTTTTGTACTGATTCGGGGCTGTGTAGCTGAGAAAAATTTCCGTTATTGTCCAAAAATGTATCTTGAGCTATTTATTTCATTACATTCTTTCACTAATAAAGCAACAGCACACTTTCACTTATTAGCTGATATTGAATAAGTCATTTATTTTCTTTTAGTCTCAGTTTTGTCATTTGTAAAAGGTGAATAAAAGAAGTTCTAATATTGACGTGTTAAAGAACTGAGATATGGTGGTTCCCAGTGGATCTCTGCTTTTTTTGCAACAAAGTTCTTATAAACAGCAGTCTTGTCTTTAAATGCTGGACTTTAGTCCTTTTCCTACTCAGTGTTCTAGGGTTATAATTGTATTGTCTTCACTTCTTAGTTCTATACTTAGACTTGGCTCTGTCAATGACATGGGTCAAAACATATTTATTTTTAATTCTAGTAAATCTCCAATTCCATTATTTTTCTTAGAAATTTTTCTTTAAAGTTTTTCATTTCTCTCAACTTCCTAACCACAAGTCTAGTTTGGGTTCTTATCATCTCACACGAGGATTACTGAGCAACATCTAACAGGTGTCTCTGACAGCAGATTTCCCCACTTCCACTTGATGTGCACTATATCGTTTGGATTATTTTCCTTAAAAATTACATCATTCCCCTCATCAACAAAAGAAAAGAATTTTCAGCAGGTTTATAAATATTTAAATTATATCGTGTCCTATTTTTTTCCTCGCTTTTATGGATCTTTATAACAAGAACATATCCTCCTGTCTTACTTCATATATTCACTTCAGAAAGGAGGATTTTTTGTTGTGGTTGTTTATTCTGGCCTCTCTAGAGGCCTTTGCATACACTGTTCCCCTCATCCAGCATGCTTTTCTTTCTTCCTCCCCCACCCTTCAGGGATCATTTAGATTTTCTTTGCCCTGAAGCTTCCAATCCATGTTACATGAAAACCTGCCAAATAATTATCTACAATACTCCTTTACCAGTGATTTTCATGCATACAACTAACTAATCTCTGACCTTTTTAAATATCTGGTTAAATATACATAACATAAAATTTATAATTATCATTTTTGAGTGTGTAATTCAGTAGCATTAAGTATATTCACATTGTTATGCACACATCAGCACTATCCATCTCCAGAAAGTTTTCATTATCCTCAACCGAAACTCTGTATCCATTAAACAATGACTCCTTATTCTTCCCTCCTTTAGCCCTTGGTGAATACCAGTCTACTTTCTTTATCTATGAATCTGACTTTTCTAGGTACCTCAGTAAGGGGAATCCCACAATATTTGGACTTTTGCGTCTGGCTTATCTCGTTCATCCATGTCGATGGAAAGTTGGCTATTGTGAATTATGCAGCTATAAACATTAGTGTTCAAATATCTGTTTGAGTCCCTACTTTCAGTTATTTTGTGTATATACCCAAAAGTGGAATTGTGAATCATTTTATGCTTAAATTTATTGAATAACTATTGTTCTGTCTTCCACAGTGGTTTCACCATTTTATATTCCCACCAGCAATATACAAGGGTTTAAGTTTCTCCACATCTTTGCCAACACACTTATTTTCTCCTTTTTGGATAATGGTCATCCTAATGGATTGAAGTGGTATCTCACTATGGCTTTGATTTGTATTTCCCTAATGATAGTGATGTCGATTATCTTTTGCTGTGTTATCAGTCATTTTTACATCTTCTTCGGAGAAATGTCTATTCAAGTTTTTGGCCCGTATTTATTTTCTTCCTTCCTTCCCTCCCTCCTTTCCTCCCTTTTGTGAAGACCTTTTAAATAGTATATAATCAGAACAGTTTAACAGGTTTTTGAAAACTTAAGTCATAAAGAACATGAACTAATGTACTGTGTGTATGATGTACTGGGAACCATTGAGGAAGAAAGGGCTTTTCAATGGTCTCACTTGTCCTATTGATGATAGCCATTCTTACAGGTATGAGGTAGTATCTCATTGTGGTTTTGATTTGCATTTCCCTAATAACTAGTGAAATTGAGCATATTTTCATATGTCTGTTGGAGAGTTTGTGGGGAACAAGGAACCCTAATACACTGCTAGTGGGAATGTAAATTGATACAGTCATGATAGAAAACAGTATGGAGGTTCCTCAAAAAATTAAGAATAAAATTACCATATGGCCCAGCAATCCCTCTTCTGGATATCTACCCTAAAAATTTAAAAACATTTATCTGTAAAGATATACACACCCTAGTGTTCATTGCAGCATTATTCATGGTGGCCAAGACATGGAAACAACCAAAGTGTCCTTTGATAGATGATTAGATAAAGAAGATGTGGCATATATATACACAATGGAATATTACTCATCTATAAAAAAGATGAATACTGCCATTTGGAACAACGTGGATGGATCTTGAGATTATCAAGCTAAGTGAAATAAGTCAGACAGAAAAAGTTGAGAACCATATGATGTCACTCATATGTGGGATATAAAACTGCAAGCAAAAACAAACAAGAGAAACAAACAGAGACTCATGGATATGGACAACAGTTTAACGATTACCAAAAGTAAGGGAAAGTGGGGGGAGATGGATAAAGGTAAAGGGGTCAAATATATGGTAACAGAAGAAAATTTAACTTTGGGTGGTGAATACACAGTGCAATATACTTATGATATATTATTGAATTTTACATTTGAAACCTACATAATTTTATTAACTAATGTCACCCCAATAAATTTAATTTTAAAAATCTAACTAAATTAAATTTTAAAAATCAGTGGTCTCAGATGCCTTACTCAGAGCTATTGGATATGTTATTTAAATGTTTTCTATCAGTTTTTTTTGTTTATACAGTTTTCTCTTTGGTGTCAGTGTCCCTGTGTGTAAACAATTTCCTTTCTAACTTGATATTTTAATCTGATTTTTTTTTTCTTGGAAACCAGATTATCCAATTTGTTAGTTATGCATAAATCTAGACTAAATAAGCTCCCACGAAGGCCTAAGAGACTGACCTGTGGATAAAGAGAAGAAGCTTTATTGTATGCAGTTCACGAGGTCAAATATATTGCTTACTTTTGTTTTTTACTGATGGAACTAGGTAAGATTTCTTGATGGTCTTTTTCTGTAGAAATAAGGTAGTATAAATTGCAGTATAAATTTCTTAAGTATTTTTATTATTGCATTTTATTACTATATTTATTATGTTGAATATTCAGTGGATATCTAATGAATATATTTTAGTTGCTTTGTGATAGGTTCATTCAAATTGTATCACATGTCAGTTTCCATGGTGATTTTAACCAATTTTTCATTGATTAATTGATTCTAAAATTATGGCCATTATTAAGGAGAGTTCTTGAGATTTATTTTAAGGCTTTTAAAAATATCAACTTACCAATAGGCTTTTCTGTATTAAAAATAACCCCAAAACTTAGTGGTTTAAAAAGATATTATTAGCTTATTCACTCATTTTTGGGTTGACAATTTGAGCTAGGCTGAGCTGGGCAATTCCCTGATGGTCTCACTTGAGACCATCCTATGACTGTAGCCACCTGGCAGGTAGGCTGGGATTTGGTTGGTTCCAGATGGCTTTACTTGCAGTGTGGCAGTTGGCTTGGGTGACCAAAGTTACTGGGTCATATATCTCTACTCTCTAGCAGGCTAGCCCAGACCTCTCCACAGAGTTCCAAAAGCAACAGGAAAGGGCATGCTCCGGGGTGCAAGCATTCTTCATGTCTCTGTCTCATGTTTGCTAAAGAAATCACATGGCTAAGTCCAGATTCAAGAAAAAGAGAAATAGATTCTACCTCTACATGGAAAGAGCTGCAAACTACTAAGATTATTGTTTCATTTTCAGTCTCCCACAACATTAGTATCAATTCATGGCCTTGATTTTGTTGATGTAGCATAAGTCCCATATGAAAAGAGTATTTCCAAAGTATAATATCAACATGTTCTATAGAGAGAGGTGAAATAAATACAGGATCCTGAAATGATGTGAGACTCGGGTATCTTTTTTGTTTGAATTTATAATTTAAAATATTACTCAACATATTTTTAAAAAAAATCAATTGTTTGCCTTTTTATCAGTTTCTAAGGTAAGAATGCCTAAATCACTAAATGATTTAGGCACTAAAATCACTGTGTATTAATCACATAAGACAACTGAATGCCAAAAATTTTAACATCAAATCACTCCCCAAAATAGCTTTGTCCTTGTAAATTTTAACTTCTATAGACTATCAAAGAAAAGAAAAGAAAAAAAGAGTAAAAAAGCAAATATGGAATAAAATTTTAGTCATAAATCTATTGAAGTTACCTAAGTTATTTGGAAACTAATTATGACTGTGTGCAAAGCAAATGATGTGAGAACTGAATTAATGAAGACTAGCTACCTCCCACAAGCTAATGAAGCATGCTTTATACCAATAATGCCACAGATTGGAAAATTAAACCTCTTGGTGAGAAAAAAGGAGCATCCCAAGCTAAGATTAACATGCAAGGCCAAAGGAGTTCCCAAAGGCATTCTCTGCAATTAATAGTCTTTGCTTACTTTCCTGTGATTTCTATAATTCTGTAGAATATAGAATCCCCGAAATTTCCTTATCTTTTGAACCACCTCCCCCCACCCAAAAAAATAATTCAGAGACATCATAGTTTACCTTTGCCCCACAGAGTCAATGTAGGGCAAAAGTGCTGGAGTTCAAATGTATTTTTATTTTTCAGATGTTGGCACTTAATTTCAGTGCAGTGGTAGCTCTTCTTTTTCTTCTTGTTGTCATGACTATGTAGGTGATTTTTCAACCAGGTTCTTTTTATATATCCTTTCCATCATTAACTCATGTGTGTATGTACATACTATAGTATATATATATATACATATACATATACGTAGTGCCAGAAACCACCCTAAGCAATTTCTCTGTATTTACAACACTATGGGGTAGGTACTAAAATTATCCCTACTTATAGATGAGAAAACTTGAGATAAAAATAAATTATTAAACTAGGAACACACTGCCAATTAATGATGCCATCTGGTTACAGGGCCCTCATTTTTAATTACTATGTAGTACTCTATCTCTGTATGTAAAATAGTTTGATTCACTTGGGAGAAATGGAGAAAAATTAATATATTTGGCCTAATTCAACCACTGAGATAAAATACTTTCTGGAATAATTGAATCTTAGTCTTAAAATGAGAAGATATCATCTTAGATTTTATCTCATCCACTTGTTCAAGACACAACATTTGAACTAATGCTATAGGAATTATATATAATTACATGAAAATTCATAGAAAAATACTAAGATTTTATTACCATTTGTAAAACAGAGCATGCACTATAAATCGAAAGACAAGTCTAACTCTTATCTTGCACTAGTTGGTTGTGATTGGATAAATCACTTAAAATTCCATGTTATTTCCCCATTTATAAAATAAGAACAATTTTTTTTAACCTTATCCTCTAAAACTATCACAGGAATGTTAGAAAAATAAGAATATAAATGAGTGTGCATGCTATAAATCCAAACTGGTAGCATTGCTACAAATAGAACTCGAAAATATTAAGTTTTATGTGATATGTAGTTCCTTTTAAAGGTCTCTCATGTTCAAACAGGTATTGGTATTGAGAAAAGTTGGTGGTTATTGAAATCATACATTGGCTGAGAGACTGTATGATTTGTCCTATATGCTTCTTTCCTTTATTATTTTACATTAAATTTTCTGAAACTTTCACATGTGAAGAAACCAATCAATAGTGTTTTAAAATATTTTAATACTATATATAACTATACATCCACACAGATGCATATGTTTTTATAGGAATTATATCAGGACAGAGGATATACCTTTTTTGGTTTATTTTTCATATATTATTTTTAAAATAGCACTTTGGCTTATGATATAAGTAATAGTTGATTTAATCAATAGTTTATTTTTGTGTAACTTCACTTTAAAATATAACCATGATAGGCAGGGATGGGTGGAGAGTATGATTAAGGAATTGGGTGGGTAAATATAGCCTCATTTGTCAAATTCCATGTTAGTACTATAGGTAATCATTACAACTAATAAGCAAAATATAGAACCAATAAAAGGAAATAAGTACTTACCTAGTGAGTAATTTACTGAGCTCATGCCTCTGGTGAGCGTTTTTTAGGCAGCTAGTTCTGGCTTTTCTGAATTACCCACGATTTGGCTCCATTCCAGTGACCGAATATTAAATGGAATGGAACAAGGTCCTTACCTGATAGGATAATTTTTCAGTTACTTTTGTATTTAGGTTTGTAAACAGGCCTGGCTTCCATGATGGACACTGATAGAAAATTTACTTTTGAGCAAGACTTCTCAAGAAGGAAACTTTGCTTGTGGCTTGTGTATACTTTATAAAGGGAAATGATATTAGCAGTGCTTCACAGTTTCTTATGAAAATTTAATGGAACTTATGATATAAAATAAAATATTGGATGAACTTATGACAGGTTGTCTTTAATGACAGTTCAGGATGCAAACAGCTTGTTCCAGAGACCATTTACCTAAGGCTTTTAAATTAAATTTTCTAAGTACCTTACATGTTCAACCCTACATTTAAAGCAAGTGGCATTCCACTTCGAGGAAATGAAACCACTTATGGTCGTAAAATAATACATTCAGATTGGCCTTTCGATAAAGGGTAAGTATACCAAAAATCTGAAGGGTATTACTGTAAATAAAATCTTTATTAAGAACTAAAGAGTTCACATTGATTTTAAAGGTTGTTGTCCTTTCTGGCACATGATAAAATACAATAATGATAAATTATTGTATTAAATTATTTTATTGTATTAAAATGCTTCCTAAGAAGGAGAATCCTTGAAGTAATACAGAACTATAGTCCTGCAGACAAGAAATCGAGGCCCTATGCATTTCATGAGGATAGTCTGGTCCATAAAAGTGATGGGTTATCTGTTGTAGGACTCCAAATGAGACCCAGGCATGAAGGCCAAGGCTCAGCAGTTCACCATTAGGTTTATTTGTTCCTTGGTTAAAACATTGTTCTTAACTCTGTCAAGAACTCTTTGTTCACAGAAAGTTTATACCCTAGACAACATTTGTTGCCTGTAGGGTGTTTTGGCAAACAGGGCTGGATCCAAGAAAATTGCTTAAGTTAGTAATAGATGAAATTAGTATTCCTCTCTCAATAGTTTTCTGTATCTTTTTTTTTTCCTTTTTAACCCACCTGTCTTCCCACATACTCATACACACCAATATTCTCATCTTCCCTGTTCTCTCTTATAATGGAATTAATAGAAGACTAAGCAAACCTAAGGAGTTAGTGACTCAAGATGACATCCACTCTTCCTCTTTCATCCCAGGGATACTGACCATTTAAAAGAGGAGGCACTGCTTAAAAGAGACAACAACTAATGGTGATATGCCCATTTTGCAGATTGGGGAATTGAAGTTGAGGGAGAAAAAACCATATATTCAAGATCACAAAGGAGGTCTTTGCACCTAGACTAGTTTGTTACCAACTAGGATCCTGAGCCCTGAGCTCTGTTATTTCCCCATCTCTGGCAGACAGGTTCTAGGAAATTCCTTTATGGTGACACAGGTTGTAGGAAGATGAAGCATTCCTAGTCTCCCAGAGACCCATACTTAATACCCCCAAATCGGCCTGCACACGAGAGAGCCATTCATGTGGCCCAGGCCTCTTTCAGAAGCTGCCCTGCATGTTAACTCATGGCTTTTCATGCTGGCTTCTTAAATTTGCAGCAAGACTTCATTGTCATAATTTTGACTTCTTCTCATTCTTAACATTTCATCTCATTCTGTCAGGTTTCCACTCGCCTTGGGTGACCCAGGCCCCTTTCTGCCCCTATGGTTCATTTCTCACACTCACCTGCTCATGAGACTTCAGAAGGTCTGAGGTTACAGCAAGGACAGAAACAGAGAGCAAAGAATAGTCTTTGAATTAGTTGTTTGTTCTTATTGATGAAATTAAACACTTCAGTATTCAAGTAGAAAGTATGATACGTAAGAATTTAATAACTTCAGAATCCATCTTTACCTATTTTTCTCTATACACATGTTCAGCTAAGTCTAAGGCTTTAGTTATTTTGGGCAAGTCACAGTGACCTTTAGTGAAAGTTTCTTCCACTATAGGAGGAAATATAAAGTCTTCTGTAAAAGAAATAACCTTATAAAAATGACTCAAGGCATTATTTGCTTCTTTTATGTTTACTTATGAGTAAATATAAGTAATGTATTAGTCAGCGTTCTCTAGAAAAACAGAATCAATAGGATGTATATGATGCAGAACAGGGCAAATTTCCCCGAGTTGGTTGGGGAAGACCAAGACCCGCACAGAGAGAAGAGGGTCCTTTAGCGGAGAGTGTAGAAAGAATTCAACACCCATGCCAAAGTTAGAGTCAAAAGGAAAGTTTATTAGACAAGGGGTAACACTCCACAGAGTGTGGTCTTCTCTCAGAGGCAGAGAGTGAGAGGACCCAGAGAGAGAGATATAGAAAGACAGTGAGTGGTGGGGGGAGGGGGTGTTCAGGGAATTCAGTTTATTATTTTATTTTCAT
>NW_006439920.1:0-447 GCF_000325575.1 Pteropus alecto
CAGTGAAATAAGCCAGTCACAAAAGGATGAACACTGTATGATTCCACTTGTATGAGGTCCCAAGAATAGTCAACATCACAGAGACAGAAAGTAGAATGGTGATTACCTGGGGCTGGGGGAGGGGGAATGGGAGATTAGTGTTTAATGAGACAGAGTCTCAGTTTTGCAAGATGAAAAGAGTTCCAGAGATGGATGATGCTGGTTGTTGCATGACAGTGTGAATATAGTCAATGTTACTAAACTGTACACTTAAAAATGGTTAAGGTGGTAAATTTTGTTATGTGTTTTACATCACAATTTAAAAAAAAAAGTGAAAAAAGAAAAAGATAGTAGTATCTACCTCCTGGAGTTGGTAGAAGAAAAATAAATCATGTAAAAAACTTAGCACAGTGAAGTTCCCCTCCTCCCCACTACACAGACAGACACACACACACACACACACACACA
>NW_006439921.1:0-270 GCF_000325575.1 Pteropus alecto
GTTCCTTTTTCTTCATATACTTGCCAACATTGTTTTTTGATTTATTGATGATAGCCATCCTAATTGGTATGAGTCGAAATTTCATTGTAGTTTTAATTTGCATTTCTCTGATGATTAGTGATGTTTTGCATCTTTTCACATGTCTGTTGGCCATCTGTATGTCCTCTTCATAGAAATATCCTCTGCCCATTTTTTAATTGGATTGTTTGGGGGGTTTACTGGTGTTAAATTGTATGAGTTTTTCCTTCCTTCCTTCCTTCCTTCCTTCCT
>NW_006439922.1:0-1785 GCF_000325575.1 Pteropus alecto
GGCCCGCACCCCCGGAGTCCCTCCACCCAGGATGGTGTGGCCCCCCCGGGGGCCACGAGAAGGGGAGCAGCGAGACAGGTGCCTGTGCTGGACGGGGGCGCTGCTCCAAACGGCCCGCGCCGGCTCCCTTCTCCTGCCGGCACCGCCTCTTCCGGAGGGCGTCGCAAGGCGCCACGCGGCAAGGCTGCTCGTCAGTGCCGCTTGCCAGTCGCTTTGTCACAGGTTCATCCTTCTTAACTCTTTACAGGGTACCATGACCAGGACTGTGGCTCATGAAAGGTCGCAATCCACTCTCTTCTCCGTGTCCTTTGTTCTGTCCCATGTCCACTTCTATCCACTCACATCTTTTACACTTAAAATTTATTACTTCTGTTCCGAAAAATGCAGAAATTCACCATCAGTTGGACTGCGACACCCACTGTATGTTTCCAAAGCAGCAAACGGCCAGGTGACATGCGCCTCACCCTGAATGACAGTGGAGGGGTCTCAATGACACCTGGGTGCTGGTGTCATCAACAGACACCCACAACGGAAGAAAGCCTGCCCTCGCGACCCGCTTCCCACTGAAGCGACACGCTTCCTACTGAAGCGACACGCAGCCATCCGAACCGGAGCTGTGTTCCAGACGGGGCTGGAGGAGAAACGGCGCTAGGAACATGCTGCGCAAAATGCAGGCGAAAACCCCATTTCCTGCTCAGCGTTTCCACTTTCCCGGTCGGACCCAGCGTTAAAGGTCTCCAAGCCGAGACATAAGCGTGCTGTTAAAATTCGCATCGACACAAGGGCCACTGAAGAGTCTGTCTGGGTGGACACGGGCTACGGGGCGTAGCCCACAAAGCGCTTCTTTATTCTTTGTCCTGAGCAGCGTGGGAACACTCTTCTTGAGAAAGCTGGATTCTCCCTTCGACTTGTTTGTTTCATGTGCCCGTTTAGTTCACTTGCCAAATTATAACGTGTCCATCTATCTAGAGCCTCCTCTGATTGCAGCGTTCACCTCCACCGCTAGTCCCACTGCTCGAGACTTTTCGTGTCTAGTAAAGAAATCAGCCCAGATCTCCTTTCATATGTGATACTGTGCAACGAACGTGATCATGAGGGCGCGCGGGGAACTGCAGCTACATTCATGCTGGATTCTTTGAAAGGTCGCTGACATTTTGGTGGCATTTCATTCTCACTCTGGCACACTTTCAAGTCTTCAGCTCCCACATATCCCTGACATACTGGATACCAAGGACCCGCTCCAAGCCGCAGTGGAAGCCATAAGACACGTGTTCCCTTAGGGTGCACACGGGTGCAGCTGCCGCTTCTGCTTACCGGGGAGGGCTTTGTGTCATGGTGGGGGACGGCGCTGCCACGTGCTCAGCTACTAGACTGGAGGGTCACTGTGCACACAATTGTCCCTGCCAAAAGACGTGGCAGGAAGTGAGCTTCTGGACGGCCAGGGCACCCTGGCTCTTCCTACAGGGTCCCCTTCCATTACGCGATGACCCAGGGCAGCCGCACGCCCCCACGTCTGACCCCGCCACCGTGGGGGAGCTCGTTCTAGACACCGCCTCTGAGCCGCGCACCCACCCGCTCTACCCTGCTTTGATGGGCCGGGCAGGAGCCTGCGGACACTCCTCTAGAAGCTGGTGCCCTCGGTGCAGGGAACTGGGGGTCTCCAGGAACAAGGGGCTCTGAGCCGGCAGGCAGCTGCTGGGCCAGCTGTGCACAGGACGCCCAGTGGCTCCCTGCCCGAGACTCTCCCTTGACTCGAGGGTCTCACTGGTGGTCAGTTTCCGCATG
>NW_006439923.1:0-897 GCF_000325575.1 Pteropus alecto
CCAGAAATAATGGAGTCAAGCAATCTAACAGATTGTTTTTTGATTTATTGATGGTAGCCATTATGACAGGTGTGAGGCGATATCTGATTGTGGTTTTAATTTGCATTTCTCTGATGGTTAGTGACCTTGAGCATCTTTTCATATGTCTATTAGCCATCTGTATTTCCTCTTTGGAGAAGTATCTGCTCAGGTCTTCTGCCTATTTTTTAATTGGATTGTTTGCTTTTTGTTCTTGAGTAGTATGAGTTCTTTATACATTTTAGATATTAACCCCTTATTAGATGTATCATTAGCAAATATCTTCTCCCAAATAGTCGGTAGTCTTTTTGTTTGTTGATAGATTCCTTTGCTGTACAAAGACTTTTTAGTTTGATGTAGTACCATTTGTTTATTTTTTTCTTTTGTTTCCTTTGCCTAGGGAGATATATCCAAAAGGAAATTATGGTTAGTAATATCAGAGAGTTTACTGCCTATGTTTTCTTCTAGAAATTTTATGGTTTCAGATCTTACATTTAAGTCTTTAATCCATTTTGAGTCTATTCTTGTATATGGTATAAAAAAGTGATCCAGTTTCTTTTTTTTTTGCATGTATCTGTCCAATTTTCACCACACTATTTATTGAAGAGACTGTCTTTACCCCATTGTATATACTTATTTCATTTGTCCTACATTAAGCGAGTGTATAGGTGTAGATTTATTTCTGGGCTCTCTCTTCTATTCCATTAATCAATGTATCTGTTTTTATGCCAGTACTATGCTGTTTTGATTACTGTAGGCTTGTTGTATAAAAATGCCACTGACTTTTGAGTATTTATTTTGTAATCTGCTACTTTACTGATTCAGTGATCAGTTCTAACCAGTATTTTTTGGTGGAATCTTTAGGTTTCTCTATATATA
>NW_006439924.1:0-1224 GCF_000325575.1 Pteropus alecto
TAAAATGAGTTGGGAAGTATTGCCTCCTCTTCAACATTTTGGAAGAGATTGAGGAGAATAGGTATTACATTTTCTTTGGATGTTTGGTGAAATTCACTGGTGAAGCCATCTGGTCCTGGAGTTTTTCTTTTGATATGTATTTGTTGATTGTTTCAATTTCCATACCGCTGAGAGGTCTATTTTCCAGTTCTTCTTGATTCAGTCTAGGAATAGGTTGTATTCCTAGGAAGATTGTATTTTTCTAAGTACTGGTCCGTTTCTTCTAGGATATTAAATTTGGTGTTATATGCTTTTTCATAGTATTCTTGAATGAACCCTTATATTTCTGCAATATCAGTCGTAATTTCCCCTCTTTCATCCCTGATTTTGTTTATTTGTGTCCTTTCTCTGTTTTTTTTTAGTGAGTCCAGCCAGGGGTTTTTATTATCCTCAAAGAACCAATTCCTTGTTGCATTTGTTTTTCTACTTTTTTTTGTTTGTTTGTTTTCAATTTCATTTATTTCTGCTCTAATTTTGATTATTTCTTTCCTTCTGCTGACTTTAGGCCTCATTTGGTCTTCCTTGTATAGTTTTTTTAAGATGAAGTGTTCGGTTGTTTATTTGGGCTCGTTCTTCTTTTTGGAGGTAGGCCTGTAATAATATTAACTTTCCTCTTATGACTGTTTTTGCGGTGTCCCAAAAGTGTAGACATTTTGTATTATCATTATCATTCGTTTCTATGTATCTCTAGATTTCTCTTTTTATTTCTTCGCTATCCAAGTTGTGCTTCAGTAGCATTTGTTTAATCTCTATATCTTTGTGGTTCTTCCTGCTTTCTTTTTGCAGTTGATCTCTAGTTTCAAAGCATTATGATCAGAGAATATGGTTGGTATTTCAACTCTCTTATATTTATTGGATCTATCTCTGTGTCCCAGTATGTGGTCGATTCTTGAGAACGTTCCGTGTGCACTAGAGAAAAATGTATAAGCAGCTGTTTTGGGATGGAAGGCTCTGTCAATGTCATTTATGTCCAGTTGGCCTAAGGTGTCATTTAAGGATGTTATTTCCTTATTGATTTTCTGTTTAGATGATCTGTCTACATCCAGCAGTGGAGTACAAGGTGAGCTTAGCTGGATACATTATTCTAGTCTGGTAGTAGTCTTTGATTTAATAGTTTAAATATTTGAGTCCATTCTTTTCTGGCTTGTACGATTTGTGCTGAGAAGTCCGAGGATAATCTAATGG
>NW_006439925.1:0-202 GCF_000325575.1 Pteropus alecto
GAAATATGTAAAGCAATTACTAACAGAACTAAAGCAAGAAACAGATCAAAACGCTATCATAGTAGGGCACCGTAATATCCCACTGTCGGATATGAACAGATCATCCAAACAGAAAATCAGTAAGGAAATCACATCCTTAAGAGACACATTGGACCAACTGGACAGAATTCCATCCCAAAGCAGCTGCTTATACATTCTTCTC
>NW_006439926.1:0-865 GCF_000325575.1 Pteropus alecto
CAACAACAAAAAAAACAAACAATCCAATTAAAAGATGAGCAAATTTCCAAAGAAGAAATACAAATGGCTAATAGACATATGAAAAGATCCTCAAGATCGCTAACCATCAGAGAAATGCAAATTAAAACCACAATGAGATATCACCTCACACCTGTCAGAAGGGCTATCATCAACCAACCAAAAAACAACAAGTTTTGTTGAGGATGCAGAGAAAAGCAAACCCTCATATATTGTTGGTGGGATTGCAAATTGGTACAACCAGTATGGAAAACAATATGGAGGTTTCTTAAAACATTAAAAATGGGTAGACCTTTTGACCCAGCTATTGCACTTCTGGGTATTTTTCCAAAGAAAACCAAAACAATAATTCGAAAAGATCTGTGCACTCTAATATTCATGGCAGCACAATTTATAATAGCTAAGATATGGAAGCAACTTAAATGCCTATCAACAGAGGATTGGATAAAGAAATTATAGTTCATATATACAAAGGAATATTACTCAACCATTAAAAAAAATGAAATCTTTCCATTTGCAATCACGTGGATGGACCTAGAAGTAATTATGCCAAGTGAAGTAAGTCAGAGAAAGATAAATACCATATGATTTCACTTATATGTGGAATCTAAGGAACATAAAGAACAAACTAATCAAAAAGACTCACAAATGTAGTGGACAATTTGATGTCAGACAGAGGGGTGGGTTTTGGGTGGCTGGGAGAATGGAGTGAAGGGTTAAAGAAGTACAAATTAGTAGTTGATAGTTGGTCATGGGACTGGGGAACACGGTAGAAGGAATGCAGTTAGCATTAACATGATGGCTAGATGGAAGGCCAGGGGAGGGAGGGAGCAATAGGGGGGATCAT
>NW_006439927.1:0-432 GCF_000325575.1 Pteropus alecto
TAAAAAATGAAGATAGTTTAAGAGACCTCTGAGACTATATGAAGTGTAACAGTATCTGGATCATAGGACTACCTTAAGGGGATGAGAGAGAGTAAGGGATTGAGAATCTGTTTGAAGAAATAATGACAGAAAACTTCCCTAACCAGGCAAAGGAATTAGACATACAAGTTCAGGAAGTACAAAGAATCCCCAAAAAGAGGAATTCAAATAGACCCACACCCAAAGATGAAGAGAGAATCTTAAAAGCAGTAAAAGAAAGGCAGCTAGTTACTTACAAGGGTATTCCCATAAGAATATCTGCTGATTTTTCAATGGAAACTTTGCAGGCCAGAAGGATTAGCAAGAAATATTCAAAGTTATGAAAAATAAGAATCTACAACCATGAATATCCTACCCTACAAAGCTTTCAATTAAAATGGAAGGTGAGATAAA
>NW_006439928.1:0-573 GCF_000325575.1 Pteropus alecto
TGTTTAAGCTTATAATGCCCTGTTCTTAGTAAGAGATGCACTCCTCTGCTTCCATTTGCGTGCTAGTCACCTTGCTCCTAATTATGTATTTTTCTTTTTGTCATTTGGTTTTAGTTGAGCTGACTCTTCTCAGTATTTCCTGTAGTGCAGGCCTCATAGTGGAGAATTCCCTCAATTTTTGTATGACTAGTAAGGTCTTTATTTCTCCTTCATAGCTAAAGGATAGCTTAGCTGGATACATTATTCTAGGCTGGTAGTTCCTTCCACTTAATATTTTAAATATTTGATTCCACTCCTTTCTGACTTGGAAGGTTTTTGCTGAGAAGTCCAACTATAATCTAATGGGTTTTTCTTTATAAATTACCATTTTCTTCTCTTTGGCTGTTCTGAGAATTCTGTCTTTTTCGTTGTGATAATTTTAATACAATGTTTCTTGGAGAAGGCTTTTTTGAGTTGAGATAATTGGATGTTATGATGACTTCTTGAATTCCAAGCTCCAGTTCATTCCTTAGATTTGGGAAATTCTCATCCATCTTTATCTGAAAATGCTTTCTAGTCCCTGGTCCTTTTCCT
>NW_006439929.1:0-620 GCF_000325575.1 Pteropus alecto
ATAGGCTGCCACACACACACACACACACACACAAAAGGATGAGTATTTAGACTTTGAAAGGGTAGAACAAAAACCAAGTATGATTTATCATGATTATGTGGAAGAGATTCTTACAGTTGGATAAAGAAGAAAGAGTACTCTAATTTTTAAAATATCTGTCATGTAGAATGTACTACACTGCATGTTTGACTTGAATTACCCCAGCATATTTTGAATTACCCCAGCAATCTTGTGAGAGAAGCATCATTGTTTTCATTTACACATAAAATAATGAGGATCAAGTATTTCAAATAATTTTCTCATGGTCACATAGAAAGTAAGTTGCAAAGTTGGAACTCCAAAGTCTGTGCTTATTCAACTCTCTTTTATTTGTAAGATTGCTGCAAAAAAAAAAATGTTAAAAAGTATACGCAAAAGTTCAAGCATAGTTCTTAGCACCTAGCTGAATTGTCATCCCAAAGTATTTCTCTTTCTAATCCTCCCAGCTTCACACCATAATGCTAGACATAATGCTAGAATATTTTTGGATATATCCTTGACCTTTGGAAATTAATCAAAAAATCTATGCCTTCTTATAAAGCGATTGTTGCTGCATCCATCAGATGGAAAATATTGGCCCT
>NW_006439930.1:0-694 GCF_000325575.1 Pteropus alecto
TTCTGGGGCCCCTTGGGAGGGTGTCTCATTTAGGTTAATGTCAGCTGCTGCCTTTGATTGTTCAGGGCCACCTGGTAGGAGCTACAAAGCCATCCATGAATGGTTGTTGCCTGTGCTAGACCTGGAGGCAAGTAGGAGAGACCATGCTGTGAGCTGAGGTTGGTTACCCCCAGTACCAGGCCTGGGGCGGCTCAGCAAAAGGACCAGTGCACCTCAAGGTCCAAGGCTGCCTGCCAGGTGCCTATAAATCTCAGCTGTAGGAGCCTTTGGTTGGTATGGGAGTTAGGTGGAGCGGAGCCCCAGGGAGTTGCTAGGTAAAGCAAGCAGATTTCACTTGACCAATGCAGAATGTGGTTTTGTGCCAGTGCTGAATCTGTGGCTTCCTATAAAAGTCTCAGACCAGCCACTGCCCACCTCAGGCCCACAGATCTCTGAGATCTATTCATAAAATACTATAGCTTGGGGTGTGGCTTGGGGCCTGCCATCGAAAGTCTCTCCCAGGATATGTGGGCAGTATATGGGGGGCATGAGCTGAGGGCTATTGTTTGCTATCGAATGTGAGGCCCAGGGAAAGCACAGGGTGGGGCCAGCTGCGCGGCAATGGGCCCATCGTTGGCAGTTTGTAGGTTAGGTGGGGCGGGGTGTCAAGGAGACACAGGGTGGAGTGGGCTGATCTCGTTAGGCCGATGCAGAT
>NW_006439931.1:0-619 GCF_000325575.1 Pteropus alecto
AAAACTATAAAATACCTGGGAATCGAATTAACCAATGAGTTAAGACCTATTCTTGGAAAATTATAAGTCATTAAAAAATTTGAAGAAGATACAAATAATGGAAGCATATACCATGCTCATGGATAGGAAGAATCAACATCATTAAAATGGCCCTACTACTCAAAGCAATCTATACATTCAATGCAATCCTTATCAAAATACCAATGACATTTTTCAGGGAACTAGAACAAATGACCCTAAAATTTATATGGAACCATAAAGAACTCCAAATAGCCATGCAATCTTGAGAAAGAAGAACAAAGTTAGAGGTATCACACTACCTGATATCTAACTATACTACAAGGCAACAGTAATCAAAACAGCATGGTTCTGGCATAAAAAAAAAAACAGATACATTGATCAATGGAACAGACTAAAGAGCCCAGAAATGAATCCACACCTATATATTCACTTAATATATGACAAAGGAGGCAAGAATATACAATGAGGTAAAGACAGTCTCTTCAATAAATGGTGCCAAAAATTTGGACAGATACATACAAAAAAAAAAAGAAAGAAAAAGAAAGAAACTGGACCTCCTCTTCCATTGTATACAAGAATAGACTCAAAATGGATTAAA
>NW_006439932.1:0-623 GCF_000325575.1 Pteropus alecto
CGCCACTGTTATTTAATATAACATTGGAGATCCTAACAAGTGAAATCAGCAAGAGAAAGATATAAAAGGCTCCAAATAGGAAACAAAGAAGTAGAACTGTCCCTATTTGTGGATGACATGATTCTCTATATAAAAAACCCTAAAGCCTCCACAAGAACAATAAGCAAATACAGTTAGGTCTCTGGATACAAAAATCAACATTTAAAAATCCATAGCATTGCTATACTCTAATAATGAAGCGTCAGAAAAAGAAGTGGAAAAAATAATTCCTTTTGCAAATGCAACGAAAAGAATAAAATACCTGGGAATAAATTTAATTAAACGTGTAAAGGACTTATATAATGAAAACTACAAGATCCTATTAAAAGAAATCGAAGACACAAAGAAATGGAAAGATATTCCATGTTCATGAATTGGAAGAATCAACATTGTTAAAAAGACCTTATTACTTAAAGCATTATACAGATTTAATACAATTCCCATCAAAATCCCATTGGTATTTTTTAAAGAAATAAAATAAAAAATCATCAGATTTGTATGGAAGCACAAAAGACTCAAAATTGTCAAAGCCATACTGAGAATCAAGAGCAAGGCTGGAGGCATCACTCTGCCTTACTTCAAAT
>NW_006439933.1:0-678 GCF_000325575.1 Pteropus alecto
TGAAGCCTAAAGTCAACAGAAGGAAAGAAATAAAAATTAGAGCAGAAATAAATGGAATTTAAAAGAAACAAACAAACGACAACAACAACAACAACAACAAAAACAATAGAAAAAATAAATGCAACAAAGAGCTGGTTCTTTGAGAAAGTTAATAAAATTGGCAAAACCCTGGCTAGACTCAGTAAAGAAAAAAGACAAAGGACATAAATAAAAAAAGCAGGGATGAAAGAGGGGAAATTACCACAGACACTGCAAGAATAAAAGGATCACACAAGAATACTAAGAAAAAGTATGTAACAACAAATTTAATAACCTCGAAAAAAATGGACCAGTACTTAGAAAAATACAACCTTCCTAGACTAAATCAAGAACTGGAAAATCTAAATAGACCGATCAGCAGTATGGAAATTGAAACAATTATCAAAAACCTACCAAAATGTAAAAGTCCAACCATATGTTTTCGCCAGTGAATTCTATCAAGCACTCAAAGAAGATTAATACCTATTCTTCTAAAACTCTTCCAAAAAATAGAAGAGGAGGCAATAGGTCCCAACTCATTTTATAAGGCCAATATTACCCTGATATGAAAACCTAGTAAAGAGAACACGAAAAAAGAAAACTACAGACCCATATCTCTCAAGAGCACAGGTGCAAAAATCCTAAATAAGATACTAGAGA
>NW_006439934.1:0-260 GCF_000325575.1 Pteropus alecto
TCTTTACTCCCTCCTCTTTTCTGTTTTTGTTGTCTTAAATTATCACTGTATGTGCTGAGCATTCCTTTCTAAGTTTCAGTAGCTATTATCTTCTTTTTTTGGAGTGTTTTCTTTCTTTTTTTTTTTTTTTTTTGCTCTTAATCATTAAGTAATATTTAAGCTTATAATACCCTGTTCTTAATGAGGGTTGAAGCAACATAATAGGTATACCAGGAGAAGAGAGGAAAAAGAGAACAGAGCATATTCAAACAAACAGTCAA
>NW_006439934.1:382-653 GCF_000325575.1 Pteropus alecto
GCTTACAGTGATGTTTTGTTTTGTTTTGTTTTTTGTCATTTTATTTTAGGGCAGCTTACCCCATACAGTAATTCCTGTAATGCAGGCCTTGTAGTGGAGAATTCCATCAACTATTGTCTGTCTGAAAAGGTCTTTATTTCTCCTTCATATCTAAAGGAGCGCTTTTTGCTGGATTTATTATTCGTGGCTCATAATTCCTTTCACTTAATAGTTTGAATATTTGGTTCCACCCCTTCCTTGCTTGTAAGGTTTGTGCTGAGAAGTCTGATGA
>NW_006439935.1:0-722 GCF_000325575.1 Pteropus alecto
CAAGGCATTGGGATTTCTGGAAGAAACAAATGACAAAGTCTGCTTCAACATAGATGTCACCGTGGCGCTTGGGTGTGCGTAGCTGACGATCGTCCCCCGGCAATGCCCTCTGAGCCTCTCCCACCTGTTTTAGCAGCAAAGCGCAGAATGCGCAGGGTTTAGTGGCTACCCCAATTTCTCTTTTCATTACTCCTAGATGGCCCATGAATTCCAAAGTGTCTCCACTAACCGGGCCAATGCTCTTCCTGGGCCTCTCCAGTGTGAGATCGGGTATTTTATTTCCACCTTTCATCCTCCATGTGACGGATTACATTAATCAATCTTCAAATGTTGAACCAGACTTGCATACCTGATTTATGTTTTTGGCGTCTAGGAGGCCTAGGCCAAAAATTTCCAGAGAAGGTTACCTTGTTGAAAGCAACTTCTGATAAGGACTTTTTCAAGGTGCCATCGGTTGTATCAGATGGCCAGAACTTTGGTAATAGCCAAAGGGTCTGTCATAATTTTCAGATTCAAGCACGTGTTGGCAAGGGAATCCAGGGCTGAGACAATTGCATGAAATTCAATCAGTTGTGCAGATCCTTGAGTTTCATGCTTTTTAGAAACTTTTGCTCAAGATCAATCATGCACGGTCGTGCCAATAGCATGTACAAATTCCCTTTACTTTAAATCGGATGAACCCAAAGCTCTTCCCATTAAGTAGAGGATTGCAGGAGAGGTAT
>NW_006439936.1:0-1057 GCF_000325575.1 Pteropus alecto
TGGGAGAAGTGTCTGTTCAGGTTCTCTGCACATTTATTGATTGGATCGTATTGTTGTTGTTGTTGTTGATATTGTTATGGAGTTGTTTGAGTTCTTTGTATATTTTTGATATTAGGCCCTTATCAGAGGCATTGCTTGCAAATATATTTTTATATTCTGATGGTTGTCTCTTTACCTTTTCGATGATTTCTTTTGCTGAGCAGAAGCTTTTTAGTTTGATGTAGTCCCATTCATTTCTTTTAGCTTTTACTTTCCTTGCTTTCAGGTCAAATTCATTAAATCCTCTTTAAGTCCAAAGCCCTTGAGTTTAGTTCCGATGTTTTCTTCTATGAATTTTATTGTTTCAGATCTTATATTCAGGTCATTAATCCATTTTGAATTAATTTTGGTGTGTGGTAATAGACAACAATCTAGTTTCATTGTTTTGCAGGTGGCTTTCCAGTTTTCCAAATTCCATTTATTGAAGAGGCTTTCCTTCTTCCACTGTATATTTTTGGCTTTTTTGATGAAAATTTTTTGCCCATTTAAATATGGGTTTACTTCTGGACTCTCAATTCTCTTCCACTGGTTCATGTGTCTGTTTTTCTGGCAATTGCATGCTGTTTTAATCACTGTCGCTTTGTAATATAATTTGAAGATGGCAAGAGTGATGCCTCCAGCCTCGTTCTTTTTTCTCAGGATGGCTTTGGCGATTGGGGATCTTTCATGCTTCCGTACAAATCTGATGATTTTTCATTCTATTTCTCTAAAAATTGCTGATGGATTTTTGATGGGGATTGCATTATATCTGTGTAATGCTTTAAGTAAGGAACTCATTTTAACTATGTTGATTCTTTCAATCAGGGACATGGAATACCTTTCCATTTCTATCTTCTTCGTTTTATTTTAATAGGCTGTTGTAGTTTTAATTATATAAGTCCTCCTCATGTTTTGTATTTGCTTGTTGTTTCTAGTAGTGTTCTTGTGGAGTCTTTAGGGTTTTCAATATAGAGAATCATGTCGTCCACAAATACTGACAGTTGGAGTTCTTCATTTCCTATTTGGATGCCTTTTATAT
>NW_006439937.1:0-811 GCF_000325575.1 Pteropus alecto
GTGGGGCACAGCTGGGGCCCTTGATAACTTTTGCTCTTCAAGGCAGACATTCATCCTGAAACTGAGAGCAGGGGATTAGGCGACAGCTTGCGTGTGCCTCATTTTATGCAAAGAGATTTTGTAGAATCTGTATTCTTGAAAGGAATGGTTCTTTGCCTGACAAAATGGTTCCCCATGAAATTCCTTAAACTGTAAGTACTGAAAATAAGATTTAGTTTACAAAGAATTAAAGTATACACAAACTTTTGAGGAACAAATCTCTTGTCAAAAGACACGTACACCTCTTGGGAGATTCCTAGAATCCTGGAACCAGAACAAACCTCTAGAGCGCAGCCTGGCCCTAGCCTGCAAGACTCACTCAATCAACACTTATTAACATCCACTGTATACAGAGCTCCACATCAAGACTCATAAGCACACTGTAAATTTATTACAATTGCAAAATTGGAGGGTTTACCCATTTGGGGTAAGAGGCTAGAGATATGCTGTAATATTAAGTCAGTTTTAGTTGTTGATAGGAGAAACACAGAGCTGGTAGAAGTATGTGACCTCTAGGGCAGGCTTCATGGGTGCATGACCTATGTGTCACACAGGGCCCCGTGCTCAGAAAGGCCCCATACTTGGTTTAATGCTACACCATTACCATCTTGAAATTCTTAACTTTTTAACAAGGAGCTCCAAATTTAATTTTGCACTTATGTAGTTGCAAATTATGTAGCTGATCGTGATGGCACCCATAACTGGGAAGTCCAGAGCTGTTACTGACCTAAAAAGTTCATTTATACAGTAGAATGTACTGTCTCGTTCTCCC
>NW_006439938.1:0-1507 GCF_000325575.1 Pteropus alecto
TTTCACAGCAGACAGTCCATTTCTAACATCAGCATGCTCATTAATCGTTTGCTAATTCCACCAATGAAAATCGAGTTGGCCATCTCTGTGCTGATCAGCAGATGCTGGCTGGCCCATGCGACAGGGGTGTCCTGGTGGAGGAGGGCTTGCGGTGGCCAGATCTGCAGTGAGGTTCCGGCCGACAAAATGCCGGGTGACGATGCCGGGACTGGGGAGCCAGCCACCCCCAAATGAACCCACCTGGGAGATCGTACCGCCCTCCCGACGGCGTCGCACTCTGTCCAGCAAATCGTGCAGCTCAGAAAACGCGGCCGCGATGCCGCTAGGGAGCGTTCCGGTCTGGGCCCGAGCGGTGGAACAGAGTGCAGTTTCCGGAGGAGTTCCAACTCGTGGGCGGCACAGGTTTGGGGAGAAAGTCGGAAATTCACTTGAAATGGCTATTGACGTGTAATGGTTGGGGAGGCACAGGGTCCCACAGTCCACACGCAGACTGGCGCATTGGGTGTTGGGAGCGTAGACGTTTTCATTCGATGGCTCGTGTTTTCTCAGTGAAATGGGAAGGGATGTCATCAGTTGGGGAGGGAGGAGAGAAACTGTGGTGCGTTGAGGCGTGCGCAGGAGGCGTGGATTATTAGTGTGGGAGACGAGGAAGGGGACCGACTAGGGAACAAGCCCGAGCCGTCCGCTCGAGGTCGGCGGTTACGAATTAAGGGACAGGTATCGTTTGAAACCAAGATGCAGCAGATGCAGAAAATCAAGCGATGACAAAAAGCGAGATTTTGGTGATTGAGATATTTGCACCATAGTTTGGATTTCAAAAAAAAAATGCAAAATCTCAAACTCAACATTTGAAAAATTAAACATTTTCACCCAAAACTATAGGCAGACTCCTTATCGCCAAGTTAGAGCGCTCGAGCAAGCCACACACACCCTAGAAACGGTCTGTGGGGCGGGGGGGGAAGCGACTGTGCTTTGACCGCGTTCACGATCCTCTGATCCCCCTGATTCCTTCAGCAGCGAGTCAGGACAGCGGCGATAGAGTGACCAATAAGGAGCCTCCAGAATAAAGGCGTGCGCGTTGGGCTTCCGGTGCGTCCCTTTGCTTGCATGCCTGGCTTTCGGCCACTGTGGACCACCATGCGTCATTTTCGGTTTCTGTCACATCTCACAAAGTCATCCAGGATGTGACACTGCATCATGGCTCCTTGGCGATTTACCAAGTTGTCCCCCCGTCCTCCTCCCTCACCGAGTCCGTGTCGGGCTGTTTCGGGCTCGGCACACCTGCCATTTCGTCCACACGTAAAACCACGTTCCCGCCTCAGCGTAGTTCCCGCGCTCAGTCCTTCGCTCGCTGCCACCGGTGTTTGGCGCAGTCCAGATGGTTCTTGATTTCAAGATCGCTAGTGCTTTATTTCAAGTTACGCCAAGGAGTCCCTTTGTCATTAATGCTGCACAGGTGTCACAGGAAGAGTGTGACCTGATCCCACACGGGGTGTCCCTTTAAATC
>NW_006439939.1:0-1839 GCF_000325575.1 Pteropus alecto
ACACTGAACAAAATGGGTATAGAAAGGAAATACCTGAAAATAATAAAGGTTACATGTGACAAACACTCGGCCAATATTATACCGAAAGGTAAGAAACTAAAAACCTTCTCTCTAAAATCAGGAACAAGGCAAGGCTGCCCACTATGGCCACTGTGATTCAAAATAACTTTGGAGGTCCCATGAGTGCAAGAAAAAGCTATAAAAGGCATCCAAATAGAAAACGAAGTCAAACTGTCACAATTTGCGCACGACATGATTCTCTATATAGAAAACTCTAAAGACTCCACAAGAACACTCCTAGACAATAAGCAAATACAGTAAAGTTTCTGAATACAAAATCAATGTATAAACATGCATAGCATTCCTATACTAAAATAATGAAGGATCAGAAAAAGTAGTGGAAAAGTCATACCTTTTGCAATTGCAACAAAAATAATAAAATAGCTATGAATAAATCTAATAAAACATTTGATGGGCCTATATAATGAAAACTATAAGAAGGCCCTATTAATAGAAATCGAAGAAGATATTCTGTGTTCTCCAATTGGAAGAATCAACAAAGTTAAAATGACCTTATTACCTAAAGCATTATACAGATGTCATGCAAGTCCTATCAATATCCATCCAATCAGTGTTTTATAAAGAAATGTAAAAAAAAGCATCACACTTTAATGCCACTACAAACACACCGATTTAGCAAAGCCATCTTGAGGGGGAAAAAAAAAAATTAGGCTGGAGGCATTACTCTGGCTGACGTCAAATTTGCCTGCAAAGCGGCAGTAATCAAAACAGCATGGTACTGGCAGAAAAAGAGATACACAGTCCAGGGGAACAGAATCGAAAGTCTAGAAGTAAATCCATATTCGTATGGGCAAATAATTTCAACAAAAATAGTCAAAAACGTACAGTGGAGAAAGGAAAGACTCTTCAATACATAGTGCTGAAAAAAACCTGAAAAGCAACCTGCAAAAGAATTAAACTAGAATTTGTCAATACCAAACACAATAGTTAACTCAAAATGAATGAAGGACCTACCTGAATATAAGACCTGAAACAATAACGTGCATAGAAGAAAACATAGGAACTAAACCCAAGGCCCTTGGACTGACAGAATCTTATGAATTTGACCTTCAAGGCAAGGGAATTAAAAGCAAAAATAAATAAATGGGACTACATCAAACTCAAAAGCTTCTGCTCAGCAAAATAATCCATAAACAAGGTGAAGAGACAAGCATCCGAATGGGAAAACATATTTGCATGCAATGCCTCTGATAAGGGCCTAATATCCAAATTATACAAAGGAATCATATGACTCAATAACAACAAAAGAACAAATGATCGAATCCAAACATGGGGAGAAGACTTGAATAGACACTTCTCCCTCCAGAACATACAAATGGCCAACAAATATATGCGAGATGCTAAACATCGCTAGCTATTAGGGAAATGAAAATCAAAACCACAATGAGATACCATCGCACACCTCTTAGACTAGATATAATCAACAAAACAATAATAACAAAGCTTGGAGAGCTTGTGGAGAAAAAGGAACCCTCATACACTGCTCGTGGGACTGCGAATTGGTATAGCCACTATGGAAAAGATTATGAAGGTTCCTCAAAAAACTAGGAATTGATCTCCCATATGATCCAGGAATTCATCTATTGGCTATTTACCCCAAAGACTTGAAAACCCATATTTGAAAAGATATTTGCACACCGATGTTCATAGCAGCATTACTCACACTGGCCAGGCATGGAAGCAACCGAACTGCCCCACGAAACAGGATTGGATAAAGAAGCTATGGCACATATATGCAATGAAATATTGCTAGGCCAT
>NW_006439940.1:0-633 GCF_000325575.1 Pteropus alecto
TCTTGTTTTCCTTCCAGTACCCCTATGACATCGATTTTTTTTATTTAATAGTGTCCTATAGGCTCCTTAAATTATTATTATAGTCTTGGCTTCTTTTATCTTGCCATTCTGATTGAGTGTCCTTGACTTTCCCATCCTCTATGTAGGTCATTCAATCCTCTTCTTTATTCACTTTGTTTGTTCCATTTAATATACTTTTCATCTCTGATAATGTGTTCTTTGTTTCTGACTGTTCCCTTTTAAAATTTACATTTCCATTTTTATATTTTTTATCTCTTTGTTAAAGTTCCACTGAATTCTTCTACATTTCCTCTAAGTTCATTGAGCATCTTTATAACCAGTGTTTTGAACTCTGCATCTGTTAGATTGCTTGACTCCATTATTCCTGTTCTGTTTTCTCATACAGTTCCTGCTTCTTTATCTTCCTATTTTGGCTGCCTTTCTGTGTCTTTTTCTGTGTACTAAGCAAAGCTCCTAAGTCGCCCAGTTTTATTAGCATGGCTTTGTGTAGCAGGTGTCCAATGGCACAGTCCTGAGAGGGGTTCAGCTACGCACAGTCCTGAGAAGGGTTCAGCTGCAGGCCAAGTTTAGCCCCCCAAGGGCCCCCTGTTAAGATTCAGCAAGCAATCCACA
>NW_006439941.1:0-795 GCF_000325575.1 Pteropus alecto
GCTTCTGAAATCCAAGAAAGAGTCTATTCAGCATTGTACAGAGATTGTTGTTGTTGTCAGCCAGGCAAAGTATATGCTCTGGGGAATCAGAAATGAATTAGGCTCAGTTGACTCCCTCTAGGCATTCAGAACCGACTTTTGTAAGCACAAAATAACTGAAACTTTCCACATTGGTGCCCTCTCATCTGTTCGTGCCAACTCTCTTGTTTGTCATGATGGTGAGAAAACAATGCTTCTGACAGTCCCTTCATCCTCCATCTCCATGGTCCTCAGTGGGTTGTTCTATCTCTGCTAGAATATGGCCAAGGAGTGAGAATCCACTGCCCGTGTCCTGCCTGGCAAATGATGAAGGTTCAGGCTCCTTCCCCAGGTCTGGAAGACAGGCAGAGTTAGTCGTGGGCATCCTGATGCAGTGAATGTTAGAGCAGAGGACTCGGATGTGAAGCTCACTGGACTTAAGAGGGAAACCCAAAGGGCTGAAGAAACAAGCCATTTATCTATTACTGCATAGCCTTAAGAGATCAATGCACAGAACTCACAATTAGCAAAAGTGGTCCATGTTATCCAAAACTCTGAGGACTTGCTGTTATTAACAGAAGAGGAAAAGGGGAAAGGGAATGTACTTTCAAGATTGTGGGCCCTTCCTCTTCTCAGGAGAAAGCTCGCATGTACGCCTCACGTCTAACTCTAAGTTGCAAGAATTTTATAAACCAGAATTTTTTTTCAATTAAAAAAAGCGATGTGTAACTTGTATGTCTGAAAATTCACTGAATTAATTATTCCATGTAGGGATAA
>NW_006439942.1:0-440 GCF_000325575.1 Pteropus alecto
TTTGGAAGAGTTTGAGGAGAATAGATATTAAACTTCTTTGAACGTTTGGTAGAATTCACTGACGAAGCCATCTGGTCCTGGACTTTGACTTTTTGGTAGATTTTTGATGAGTGTTTCAATTTCCATACTGCTGATAGGTCTATTTAGATTTTCCAGTTCTTGATTCAGTCTAGGAAGATTGTATTTTTCTAAGTACTGCTTATTTCTTTTAGGTTTTTGGATTTGGTATTATATAATTTTTCATGGTATTCTCATATGATCCTTTGTATTTCTGTGATGTCAATCATAATATCCTCTCTTTAATCTATTACTTTGTGTCCTTTCTCTTTTTTCTTTAGTGAGTCTAGCCAGGGGTTTATCAATTTTATTAACCTTCTCAAAGGACCAATTCTTTATTGCATTTTGTTTTTCTATTGTTATTTTTTGTTTTCAATTTCATT
>NW_006439943.1:0-853 GCF_000325575.1 Pteropus alecto
CACACCAAAATTAACTCAAAATGGATTAAGGACTCCAATAAAAGTCCTGAAAACAATAAATTGCATAGAGGAAAACATGGGAATTAAACTCAAGGACCTTGGACTTAAAGAGGATTTTATGAATTTGACCTCAAAAACAAGGGAATTAAAAGCTAAAATAGATGAATGAGACTACATCAAACTAAAAATCTTCTGCTCAGCAAAAGAAATTGCCAACAGGGTAGAGACAACCATCTGAATGGGAACATATATTTGCAAGCAATGTCTCTGATAAGGGCCTATAATCTAAAATATACAAAGAACTTATGCAACTCAATTATAACAACAAAAAACTAAACAATCCAATCAAAAAGTGGGCAGAGGACCTGAACAGACTCTTCTCCCTAGAGGACATACAAATGGCCAACAAATATAGGAAAAGATGCTCAACATCAGGAGATATTAGGAAAATGCAAATCAACACTACAGTGAGGTACCATCTTACACCTGTAAGAATAGTTATAAACAACACGACAAGTAATAAGAAATGTTGGAGAGGATGCGGAGAAAAAGGAACTCAAATTGGAACTTCAAATTGGTACAGCCACTATAGAAAACAGTATGGAGGTTCCTCAGAAAACTATGAATTGATCTACCATATGATCCAGCAATTCCTCTGCTAGGTATTTACCCTAACGACTTGAAAACTCATATCTGTAAAGATATTTGCACAGCGATGTTCATAGTGGCATTATTCACAGTGGCCAGGACATGGAAGCAACCGAAGTGTCCTACGATAGATGATTGGATAAAGAAGCTTTGGTACACATATACAATGGAATACTCAGCCATAAGAAGAGATGAAATACTGCCA
>NW_006439944.1:0-527 GCF_000325575.1 Pteropus alecto
CGGCGAAGCGGGGTTCGGCCCGGGCTGGCGGGTTGGGGACCAGGGGCTCCTCTCTCGGAGACCCGGGTGTCTGGGGCCGCGGAAGCCGAGGCCGCGCTGTGTGCGCTCCGGCCTGGACTCCCTGGTGTTACCTGTGCATTTCTTGAGCTGCTGGTGTCTCCCAGTGTGACTGCCACACGGCAAGCCCTTGGCGACACGTGGATGGGATAGACCTGTGCCGCTTCTGAGAGGCCGTGAGTGAGACGCTGAGCAGACACAGCAGTGCGTCCAAAGCTTCTAGGTCACCTTCACCCGTGAGGCGCGGACTGGGCATGTTTGTTCACGGCGTCACAGGTGTGTGGGTGTGTGGATGTGTGTATGAGTGTGTCTGTGTGTTAGGTGTGTGAGTGTGTGTGAGTGTGTGTGAGTGTGTCTGTGTGTAGGTGTGTGGGTGTGAGTGTGTGTGTGAGTGTGTGTGAGTGGTGGTGTGGGTGTGTAGGGGTGTGTGTGTGTCTGTGTGTGTTAGGTGTGTGTGTCTGTGTGTGTGT
>NW_006439945.1:0-838 GCF_000325575.1 Pteropus alecto
TTCTTCAATTTCTTTTAATAAGGTCTTGTAGTTTTGATCATACAGGTCCTTCACATGTTTCATTAGATTTATTCCTAGGTATTTTATTCTTTTTGTTGTAATTACAAAAGGAGTTATTTTTCCACTTCTTTTTCTGACACATCATTATTAGATATAGGAACGCTATGGATTTTTGAACGTTGATTTTGTATCCAGAAACTTTACTGTATTTGCGTATTATTTCTATTTGCAAAACCCTATTTGCTTAGGGTTTTCTGTATAGAGAATCATGTCACCCACAAATAGTGACAGTTTGACTTCTTCATTTCTTATTTGGATGCCTTTTATATCTTTCTCTTGCTTGATTACACTCGCAAGGACCTCCAATGTTATATTGAATAACAGTGGTGATAGTGGACAACCTTGCCTTGTTCCTGATCTTAAAGGGAAGGCTTTTAGTTTTTCACCATTAAGTATAATGTTGGTTGAGGGTTTGTCGTATATGATCTTTATTACTTTAAGGTATTTTCCTTCTATACCGATTGTGTTAAGTATTTTGATCATAAAAGGAAGCTGTATCTTGTTGAAGGCTTTTTCTGCATCTATTGGTAGGATCATATGGTTCTTATTTTTTAATTTGTTTATAAAGTATATCACGTTAATTGATTTGCATATGTTGAATCATCCCTGTGCCTCTGGGATGAAGCCCAATTGATCGTGGGGTATATAATCTTTTTAACGTGTTGCTGTATTCGGTTCGCTAGTATCTTACTTAAGATTTTTGCACCTGTGTTCACGAGAGATATCAGTCTGTAGTTTTCTTCTTTTTGTGCTATCTTTACCAGGTTTTGGTATCAGG
>NW_006439946.1:0-269 GCF_000325575.1 Pteropus alecto
AAATAATCAAAATTAAAGCAGAAATAAATGAAATTTAAAACGAAAAAGAGATAGAAAAAAAATTGCAACAAAGAACTGATTCTTTGGGAAGTTAATAAAATTGACAAACCCCTGGTTAGACTCACTAAAGAAAAAAGAGGAAGGATACAAATAAACAAAATCAGGGATGAAAGCGGGGAAAATTCTGACAGACATGTCAGAAATACAAAGGTCGTGCAAGAATACTATGAAGACATATGTAACACCAAATTTAATAACCTAGAAGAAAT
>NW_006439947.1:0-550 GCF_000325575.1 Pteropus alecto
GGTTGGTTTTTAGATTCCACCTGTAGTGAAATCATGTTATTTGTCTTTCTCCTTTGGACTTAAAATTTAACTTAGCATTATGCCCTTAAGGTCCATCCATGTTGTCACAAATGGCTGAGTAGTATTTTATTGTGTATATGTACCACGTTTTCTTTATCTATTCATCCATTGATGGACACTTAGGTTGTTTCCACATCTTGGCTATTGTAAATAATGCTGCCATGAACATAGAGGTGCGGCTATCTTTCTGAGTTAGCATTTTCATATCGTTGGATAAATACCCAGAATTGGAATTGCTAGGTCATATTATAGTTCTATTCTTAATTTTAGAGGAATCTTCATACTGTTTTCCATAGTGGCTGCATCAATTTACCATCCACCGCTGGGCAAGCACCAGCTGTGTGCATGAGTTCCTTCTCTAGACACTTTATATAACTGTATTTGTCCTTTTGTGACTGGCTTACTTCACTTAGCATAATGTCCTCAAAGTTCATCCATATAGTAGCATATGTCAGAGTTTCCTTCCTTTTTATGGCTGAATAATATTCCA
>NW_006439948.1:0-252 GCF_000325575.1 Pteropus alecto
CCTATTTGAAAAAATAATGACGGAAAACTTCCCTATCCTGACGAAGGAAATAGACATACAAGCCCACGAAGCACGGAGAACCCCAAACAAGATGAACCCAAAGAGGCTCACACCAAGGCACATTAAAACGCCAAAGGTTAAAGATGAAGAGAGAATCGTAAAAGCAACAAGAGAAAAGCAGTTAGTTACCTACAAGGGAGCTCCCATAAGACATAAAACTGTCAGCTGATTTCTCACCAGAAACTTGGTAGG
>NW_006439949.1:0-298 GCF_000325575.1 Pteropus alecto
TAGTTTTAGGTGTACAACATAGAGATTAGACATTTTTATAACTTAGAAAGTAGTCAAACCAATAAATCTAGTAGCCATCTGGCACCATGCATAGTTATTACAATATTATTGACTATAATCCTTATTCTATACTTTACACCTTCCATGACTATTTTGTGACTACGAATTTGTACTTCTTAACCCCTTTTTCACCCACCCCCTCAATCCCCTTCCCATCTGGCAACAATCAAAATGTTCTCTGTATCTAGAAGTTTGCTTCTATGTTATTTGTTTATTTTGTTCTTTAGATTCTACATGT
>NW_006439950.1:0-505 GCF_000325575.1 Pteropus alecto
GGGGGGGGGGGCAGGTGAGAGACTGGGGTGAAGGGTTGAAGAAGTACAGATTAGCAGTTGATGGTCACTGGGATGAGCAAGGCATAGGGAATGCAGTCAGCATTACTGTAATGGCTAAGTGGTAAGCCATAGAGAAAGAGCAATTAGGGGGATCATTTTATAAACCTATATATGTTTAACCAGTGTACTGTATACTTGAAACTAATAAAATTAAAAAAAATTAATGCCATTTTTGCATTTCTGTTCCCATAGACTAGGACAGCCCTCTCTGAATATGGTAGATATCCAATACGTAGTTGTTGATTTATTTTCAGAACACATCATTAGTTTATCGTTTTTATTCCAATAACAGTAAATCTATTTCCCAAAACTTCTTTATCCCATATGAAGGTGAAATTGTTTTGAGCAATTAAAACGCATTCTCGCCTATAAATGCAGCTTGTCATAAAAATTACTGCAGTGAAGTCACAATCTACTATAAAGACCAGTAACAAGCCGGTTATTT
>NW_006439951.1:0-547 GCF_000325575.1 Pteropus alecto
TAAGGCATGCGCAGAAGAAAAGGGACGACTGTATACATATATAACTATCCCTGACATATTCGTAATGGTAACCATGAGCCAAGATTCCAAACTGAAGTATATAACATAAAACAAGAAGGACCAGAGGGAAAACCCACAAAAGCCAACCAAAATAAGGAAAACAAAAGCACGACAAGGAAGCAATGGAAACACTGAGCTACCAGAAAGCAAAAGATAAAATGGCTATAAAAATGTAAATGGAATGAACTCAACAATAAAAAGATACAGAGTTGCAGAATGTACCAAAAAACAATCCCCACCCCGCCACCCCCCCCAAAAACAACCACATTCTGCCTCCAGCAGACACATCTCAGCTCCCAAGACAAATATAGACTCAAAGTGAAAGGGTGGAAAAAGCTATGTCAAGCAAATGGCATTCAGAGAAAAGTAGGAGTAGCGGTACTAATATCAGATGAAACAGACTTCAAAATAAAAAAGGTAAAGGAAGATTCAGAGGGACACCTCAGAATGACAAAGGGAATCATGCACCAAGAAGACATATCACTTA
>NW_006439952.1:0-4645 GCF_000325575.1 Pteropus alecto
TTGACCCCCTTCACCCATTTTTCTCACCTCCAACTCCAATCTCTGGCAACCACTACTCTGTTCTCTATATCTATCAGCTTGCCTTTTTAAATTTTTTTATTCCACATCTAAGGTGATATGGTATTTGTCTTTATCTGGTTTTACTTAGTATAATGCACTCAAGGTCCATCCATGTATTCATAGATGTCATGATTTCATTATATATATGCAATATATATATCTGAGATATATATGTGAGATATATATCTCTCACAATTTATTTTTCCATTGATGGACATAAGATATGTCTATATCTTAGCTATTGCAAATAGTGCTGCAATGAATATGGGGATGAATATATTTTTTTTAGTGTTTTTGTTTCCTTTGGATAAATACCCAGAAGTGTAATTTCTGCATCATATGGTAGTTTTATTTTTACTTCTTTAAGGAACCTTTATTCTGTTTCCTATAGTGGTGGCACCAATTTGCATTGCCACCAACGGTGCACAAATGTTCTTTTTTCCCCCACCCTCTTTCCAACACTTGCTATTTCTTGACTTCTTGATAATGGACATTCTAAGAGCTGTGAGGTGATATCTCATTGTCTTTTTGATTTGCATTCTCCTGATGATTAATGATGTCTAGCATCTTTTTATAGATCTGTTGTCTCCTTTGGAAAAATGTCTCTTCAGATTTCTGCTTATTTTTTAATCAAATTGCTTATTTATCAGACATATGATTTCTAAATATTTTCTCCAATGCAGAAGGTTGCCTTTTTATTTTGTCGATTGTTTCTTTTACTGTGCAGAATTTTTTAGTTTGATGTAGTCCCTTTTGCTTATTTTTTTCTTTTGTTGCTTTTACTTTGGTGTAGGATTCAAAAAAAATCATCACCAAGACCTATGTCAAGGAGCTTACCACTTATGTTTTCTTCTAGGAGTTTTACGGTTTCAGGCATTACATTTAAGTCTTTAATTCGAGTTACTTTTTGTGTATGTGTGGTGTAAGATAGTGGTCCAATTGTATTCTTTTGCATGTTGACTGTCCAGTTTTCCCAGTACCATTTATCGAAGAGACTACTCTTTTCCTGGTGTATATTCTTGACTCTACTGTCATAAATTAATTGACCATATATGTGTGGATTTACTTTTGGCCTCTCTATTTTGTTTTATCGGCCTATGTGTTTGTTTTTATGCTAAGGTCATACTGTTTTAATTACTAAAGCTTTGTGATAGAGTTTGAAATCAAGAAGTGTGATGCCTCAAGCTTTGTTCTTCTTTCTCAAATTGCTTTGGCTACCTGAGGTCTTTTGTGATTCCATACGAATTTTTGGATTATTTGTTTTATTTCTGTTAAAAGTGACATTAGAATTTTGATAGGAATTGCTTCATATCTGTATATGGCTTTGGTAATATGGAAATTTTAACAATATTAATCCTTCCAATCCATGAGTATGATATATATTTTTAATTGTATGTATTTTTTTTCCATTTCTAATAGTTTTTTTTTTTTTAATGTCTTGTAGTTTTTGTTGTATATATCTTTCAATTCCTTGGTTAAATTTAATCATAGGTGTTTGTTGTTGCTATTAAAAATAAGATAGATTTTTTTTAAATAGATATTTTGTTATTAGTGTGTCTAGCTGCAACTGATTTCTGTATGTTAATTTTATATCCTGCAACATTACTGAATTTGTTGATTAATTCTCAGAGTTGTTGGTTGAATTTTGAGCTGTTATATATACGAAATCACACCACCTGCAAATAGTACAGTTTTAACTTCTTTCTTTCTAATTTGAATGCTTTTTATTTCTTTGTTATGCCTAATTGCTCTAACTAGTACTTCTAATGCCATATTGAAAAAGAGTCATGAAAGTGGGTATTCTTGTCTTGTTACTAATCCTGAAGAAAAAGTTTTCAGCTTTTTGTTATTGAGTTAGATGTGGGCTGCTCACATATGGCTTTTATTATGTTGAGGTATATTCCTTCAAACCCACTTTGTTGAGAGGTGGTTATTATTATTATTATTGTTAGTAGTAGTAGTAGTAGTAGTAGTATAAAAGGTTGTTAAATTGTGTCAAGTGTTCTTCCTCTATCTATTGAGATGACCATATGTTTTCTATTCTTCATTTTTCACATTGACTGTTTTGTGAATATTGAACCATCCTTACTTACATTTCTGGAATAAATCCAAGTTGACCATGGTGTATCAACTTTTTAATGTATTATTAAATTTGATTTGCTAATATTTTATTGAGGGTTTTCACATCTATGTTCATCAGAGATATTGGTTGTCCTTCTCTGGTTTTGGTATCAGGGTAAGGCAAACCTCATAAAATGAGTTTAGAAGATTTCTTCCCTCTTCTGTTTTTTCTTTTTTTTTTTTTTGGAAGAGTTTGAGAGGATCAGTATTACTTCTTTTTTGAAAGTTTTGTATAATTCGCCAATAAAGCTGTCTGGTCCTTGATTTTTATTTGTTGAAAAGTTTTGGTAAGTGATTTAATATTTTTAGTAGCAATTGGTCTATTCAGACTTTTCTAATTCTTCATGATTCAGTCTTGGTAGACTGTATGTTTCTAGAAATGTATCCATTTCTTCTAGGTTGTCCAATTTGTTAGTTTACAATTATTTATAGTAGTCTCATAATTTTTTGTATTTCTGTGGTATTGGTTGTAGTATCTCCTCTTTCATGTTTTTTTTTTTTTTAAAGAAATTGTTTTTATTAAATACTTTGAAATCAATCACATTTTAGATAGTGTTTATCTGAAAACTCTCTTCTAAGAAAGACCTGTAATTAGAATTTGGTCTAAAAAGTCAAATAATAAATAGTATTATTAAACTTTTCAGTAGATTTAATTTGTTAGTTTTGGCTACATATGGTGGGAATACTATTTTTATGTGCATATAAAGAAGCATAAATCCCTAAAACTGGAATCTAAAGTTACATTTTCAAAGCTGAATTATTTCTTAATGTCATTTGGACCATGTTTCTTTGTCTCCCTATTTTGGCAGCCTCCTTGTTATTGAGTAGAGCTATCAGGTCTCCCAGTCTTTGTAGAGTGGCCATATGTAGTAGGTATTGTGGGGCTCAGTGGCACAGTCTCCTTAGTCACCTCAGCCAAGTGTGTTCCTTGTATGGGTTATGTGTGCCTTGTTGTAGTTTAGCTTGGTTGCTGTTTGCACGTCAGTGGAAGTGATTGACCCTCTGGCTTATTGGTCATGAAGACTGGCCAGTGACTACAGTGGAGGAGCTGTTTTAGAGGGGCTGACCCTATGGAGCAGGATTCACTTTAGCAGAGCCCTGGTGCATTCTAAGTCTACTCTTTGGGTGCAGCATCCTTAAATGTGGCTCCAGGAGGTGCTCCAGCTCAGATGGAAGTCAGTCATCAGGCATGCAAACCAGTGTCTCCTGGGAAGGGCTCTGCTGCAGGCCAGTTTCATCTGCAGCCTGTATCCTGCCCTGAGCCACCTAGATTGATCCACTAAGCAATCCACAGATGGCCATAATCCATGTTGAGCTTGGATGTGCCTCCAGATGCCAAGTCGTGAACTGAGGCTGACAGCCTCCAGTGCCGGTCCTGGGCTGCTCAGCAAGAGGTATGGGGCTCGCCAATGCCATATGCTTCTTGACTGGGTTTTGTGAACCTTTCAGAGATTTTAGAAAAGTCCATAGCATGAGTTAAGACAGGCCATTTGTATGGACAATCCACTAGAAGCAGCTTAGGTGAGCCCTCAGTTTGTGTGGAGCAGTGTCTCAGGGAATCACCTGGGCAGCAGGACCAGTGTTAGCCAGGTTGATGGACACTCAGATATAGCAGCTGCCTATGTCTGCTTACTGGATTGCGGAAGGACTTAAGAAAGGAACTGTGGCCTCCATCAGCACTTTCGTCTGGGAGAAAGCTGCCCCTCCAGCCCTCGTCTGAAGCCATGCAATTCAGTTCCTCCCCATATGTCCTGGCATCTTTTGAGCTGCTGTCCTAGCTCTGGATCTCAGAGCTAGTTTGTCAGTGGGTAATTCTATGCACTGGCCCATTAAGAGAAATGCCCGAGACTTCTGTGATCCTCTGTCTAACTCATCCACAAAATCCCCCTGATTTTCACATCCAGATTTTCTGGCACAGAAATACTGGGCTGGGGAGTCTGCTGTGGGATCGGGACCCCTTGCTGCTCTGGGGGGGATCTCTGTAGCTAAGATGCCCCACCTGATTTTTAGGTACCACATGCAGTGTGAGACCAGCTCGTTCCACATCTCTGCTTCTCCTACCAGCCTCAAGGTGGTATCTTCTGTATGTTCTTATTTGCAGTATTTCTGTTCAACTACATTTCAGGCAATTATCAGTGATGGTTGTTCTGTGGTTTAGTTGTAATTTTGATATGGTTGTGAGAGGAAGCAAGCTCAGCTTCTACCCACTTTGTCATCTTGACCTGAATCCTTCATAAATAAACTGTATTTTAAGTTTTGTGTTATCAAAGGCTCTAGTGTTAAAAAACATCTTCCTGATTCACTTATCATTGCAAATATTTATAGTAAAGCTGATTAAAATACTTTAGAGAATATATTTGATAAATTTAGTAGAAATAAAAAGACAATTTTATTGAAAATTATTTTCTTCATATGCCAGACTGCTTTAATATTAGTTTGTGTGTTCAAAATTGATTATTTATTG
>NW_006439953.1:0-474 GCF_000325575.1 Pteropus alecto
GAACTCATACAACTCAATAACAACAACAACAAGAATGACAAAAACACAAATGATCCAATCAAAAAATGGGCTGCAGACCTAAATGGACACTTCTCCCTAGAGGACATACAAATGGCCAACAAATATTTGAAAAGATGCTCAACATTGCTAGCTATTAGGGAAATGTAAATCAAAACCACAGTGAGATATCATCTCACACCTCTTAGAATAGCTATAATCAACAGGACAAGTAATAACAAATGTTGGAGAGGATGCGTAGAAAAAGGAACCCTCATACACAGCTGGTGGAAGTGCAAATTGGTACAGCCGTTATAAAAAATAGTACAAAGTTTCCTCAAAAAATTAAGAATTGATCTACCATACGATCCAGCAATCCCTCTACTGGATATTTACCCCAAAGTCTTGAAAACCCATATCCGAAAAGTTATTTGCGCACCACTGTCTATAGCAGCATTATTCACAGTGGCCAGGACA
>NW_006439954.1:0-464 GCF_000325575.1 Pteropus alecto
ACACACACACATATATATATATATATATACACAAACTATCCTTTTCATTTTCGTAATAATAACCACACACCGAAGATTCTGAACTGAAGTAGATAACATAAAACAAGAAGAACCAGAGGCAAAACCCACAAAAGCCAACCAAAAAAGGAAAACAGAAACACAAGGACAAGAAATCAATGAAAATACCTAACTACCAGAAAGCAAAAGATAAAATGGCTATAAGAAGACCTCATATTTCAATAATCACCCTAAATGCAAATGGAATGAACTCACCAATAAAAAGGCACAGAGTAGCAGAATGGATCAAAAAATAAAACCCAACCATATTCTGCCTCCAGAAGACACATCTCAGCTCCAAAGACAAATATAGGCTCAAAGAGAAAGGGTGTTAAATGATATTTCAAACAAATGGCATTCAGAGAGAAGTGAGAATAGTGGTACTAATATCGGACGAAATAGACTTC
>NW_006439955.1:0-467 GCF_000325575.1 Pteropus alecto
AGAAGTATATTAAATGGAATAAACAAAGGAACAAAAGGAATAAAGAAAAGGATCAAATATCCTATCTATGGGATGCAAAAACCAAAGACACTCAATCAGAATGGCAAGAGATAAGATGCCAAGACTATAAAAATAATATAAGGAGGATATGGGACACTATTAAGGGTCCAAATATCTGTCTGATTGGCATTAACTAAGAAAATCAAGATGTTAAACAGCTGTTTGAAGAAATAATGATGGGAAATTTCCCTAACTTGATGAAGGAAATGGACATAAAACCCCAGGAAATTCAGAGAATTCCAAAGATCAGAGATCCAAAGAGGCCCACACCAAGACACATCATAATTAAAATGCCAAAGTTTAAATATTAAGAAAGAATGTTAAAAGCAACAAGACAAAAACAAATGTTACCTATAAGGGAACACACATAAGGCTGATTTTTCAAAAGAAACTATGCAGGACAGAAG
>NW_006439956.1:0-618 GCF_000325575.1 Pteropus alecto
TACAATGTGAAGGAATGAGGTTATCAGAGGACAGTTAGTTCGGGGATAATACAAGAGGGAATTTGTGGATTAAAACACCACGGACAGTGACAAAATAAAAACAAGGAAAAATGTAAAAGAAATACTAAGATTACTCTGCTTCCACCATCTCGGCTGTTGATGGTTTTCCTCATTGGCTACGTCAAATCAGCGTACAGAGGTTAGTAAAGAAATCTGAAGACATGGGAAGGTTAAAGAAAATATATCACGGAGCATGACTCTAATCCCTGGTTATATAATACACTTGGTTAACCATCACTGTTTTGCTCAGGCAATCTCTAACTCACTAGTTCATAGTGAAAGGAAACAGGGATGTTCAAATTAGAATGTTACAATGGAGATAATCTGTGCTCTTATTACAAAGAATCCCTTTACCTAACCCTATAAAAATAAGGTCCCTTAACATAATGTGAGTTTCCTTTGATGATGTTAATGATCACTATTTAGAATCAGACATAAAACTAGATTGTTTTCTTTGGCAGCTACATGCCAAACATATAATAATGTCCTTTTCTGTATTTTTCCATCATCGTAATAACTTACTTAGTTTTCTCAGTGCCATCATGATGTCTTTGTTCC
>NW_006439957.1:0-400 GCF_000325575.1 Pteropus alecto
ACGCCGTCAGGCTCACACACACGCGTGCACACACTAAGGAAGCACGCCGTCAGGCTCATACACGCGCGTGCGCACAATGCGCGCACACGCACACGCATGAGGAAGCATGCCGTCAGGCTCACACACGCGTGCGCACAATGCGTGCACACGCACACGCATGAGGAAGCACGCCGTCAGGCTCACACACAAGCGTGCACACACTAAGGAAGCGCGCCGTCAGGTCACACACGCGCGTGCGCACAATGCGCGCACACGCATGAGGAAGCATGCCGTCAGGCTCACACACACACGTGCGCACAATGCGCGCACACGCACACACATGAGGAAGCACGCCGTCAGGCTCACACACACACGTGCACACACTAAGGAAGCACGCCGTCAGGCTCACACACAAGCGTGC
>NW_006439958.1:0-971 GCF_000325575.1 Pteropus alecto
TACTGTAAAGACGTGCTTGTTGCTGTGGGCCTTGGACAACCCTCGACATTCTTTCACGGAAGGCAGGCTTAGAACCCTGGGCCCACGCCACCACTTCAGTGTCTGTTAGGAAAAAAAAAAAAACAGAACTAATGCCATGACTCAAAGTCTCAGCTCAATGTCCTAGAATAGATGAGGAATTGGACCAGCAAGCCAAGTCACCACTATCACTCCTAACAGAAAGTCTGGGCTTGGAGCCAAGGTTTTAGTTCATCAAGAAAGATAATCTTACCAGAGGATAAGCTGGCCTTGCGGTTTCAGATTTCCACTATACTAATTATCAATGAGGACAGGCTTTTTGGCTGTAGGCCAGGGCTCCATTGTATTAGTGTTAGGAAGAAACTGGCTTTGTGTCGTGGGTCCAGAATCAAGCCTACATCTTTTGAAGCGAGGAGAGTACTTTTACCTGATCAGCAGTCTCCTTTCTTTTCTATAGGAGTCCACAGCTTTGATCTGTGTTCCATGTAGTGCCCATTAGTTTCTGTCACAGGTCTAGGATGTTGGTAATGTGAGTATGTCCTTAGACTAGTCTGCTCAAAATTATGCAGTGTTAAACTTGGTAGTATGGCGCAGAAGGAGTCACCAAAGATTCACGTGACCCCTCCCCGTGGGAAACTAGTGCCCATCAAGACACTGGACTGTATGAAACATATGGAGATCATGTGACAGATGAGGTTGATGCAGTGCTCCTTTTCAATGATGAGTTCATATCACTTGAGCAAATTCACATAAACACTGAGAAATATTAGTTTACTTGGAGCATAAGGGGGCTGTGACGGCCTCCTAACTGTCCTCCAATCGAATGTCATGTCCATATTACAAATCTAACTTGAAGTCAATGATATATGCAGGCAGTCGATGAACTTTAAGTCACCTCTGGTTAGGAATGTTTGTCATGAAACCTGCTTTATGGCGCTGGTGGCAGCACTTGC
>NW_006439959.1:0-452 GCF_000325575.1 Pteropus alecto
AGAAGAAAACGGCCAACTTGAATTTTATTCCTATAGTTCATACCTTGGATTATATTTTCTTTTTGGCTATTAATTGAGTTAAAAGGCTATTTTAAGATATCTCAAATAAAACCTACTCTCTAAATTTGCTTTAGATTTGTCTATGCACATGTGACAGCATCCAATAACAGGAAAATCAGAATAGAAATAATAAGAAGGAAAATATAAACAAGTGGGAAAATGGTGAGAAATAAATATTGATACAATTTGAGAAAATAATTGAAAATATCCCTAAGAAACAGGACCTTTATTTATAAAGTAAAATAGGGTTTTTTTTCTTTAAAAGATATGTAGTTTTCATTTTTAAACAATTTTCTTAAATTTATTGAGGTGACATTGGTTAATAGAATTACATAAGTTTCAAGTGTACAGTCTATGATATATCATATGTATATTGCATTGTGTGTTCACTA
>NW_006439960.1:0-324 GCF_000325575.1 Pteropus alecto
CAGGGCCAGATGGTTTTACTAGGAGTTCTACCAAATATTGAAAAATGATTTATTACCTGTCCTCAAACTTTTTTAAAAAATTGAAGAAGAGGTAATACTTCTTAACTTATTTTATGAGGCTAACATTACCCTAATACCAAAACCTGATGAAGATAACACACAAAAAAAGGAAAATATAGGCCAATATCTCTGATGAATATAGATGTATAAATCCTAAACAAAATATTAGCAAATTGAATACAGTAATACATTAAAAAGATTATACATTATGATCAAGTGGGCTTTATTCCAGAGTCACAAGGAATGGTTCAACACATGCTAATC
>NW_006439961.1:0-1131 GCF_000325575.1 Pteropus alecto
TATATGATTTCTTTCAATCATTTTATTTATAAGATGTATTAATTCTCATTCCAGTATAATATTCCATTATATAAACATATCATATTTATTTATCCAACCTACTGTTGATTGTTTTTTAGGTAATTGGAGCTATTATAAATTTCAATTTATGAATATTCTGGAATGTGTATTTTGGTGAACAAATATATGAAATTTTGTTAAGTGTGTACTTGAGAGTATAATTATAGTGTCATAAAAATGTACATATTTAGTTTTATTGGATACTTTCAGAGATTTCCAAAATGTTCCCGCAATTTATACTTCTACCAGCAGAGTTCCAATTGCTAAATATCTTAAGCTACACTTTTCCTCCCATATTTTTCACTGCAGCCATTTTGGCAGGTTTATAGTTGATATTTTAATTGATACTTCATTGATAACTAATGAAGCTGAGAATATTCTCCTATGTTTATAGTAACTGCATTTAGAGGCCTTGCAAAATTCACTAATAATTCTTATATATTTTTTGAGATCTACACAAGAATGTCAGTATAGATTAGATGTAACCTTTCTAGAGTTGCATATAAATGGAATTTGACAATTTGTATTTTTTTGTGTTTTACATTTTTCACTTGCCATTATATTAGTAAGCTTCACCAATGTTGCTGCATGTATTAATAGTTTATTCTGCTTATTGTAGAGGAGTATTAAATTTTATACATATACCACCATTTGTCAATCTATTCACCTGTTGACTGACATTCGGTTTGTTTACAATATTTTATTATTGTGAATAAAGCTGCTCTAGCTATTTTTGTACAACTATTCATAGCATATGTTTTTATTTCTTTTGGGTAAATATCCAGAAGTAAATCTGCTATGTTACATTTTAAGTATATCTTTAATTTTATAAGAAACTATTAGCTGACCAGTTCTTTTACTATTTTAAATCTCCACCAGAAATAATATCAGAATTACAATTATTCTACAACCTCAGCCATACTTGGTCAATCTTTTAAAATACATACTTTTAAAATACATACATAGTTTTCAATCTTTTTAAATTTTAGACATTCTAGTATGAAGAGTATAAGTATGAAGTGAAATGTCATTGTGGTTTTAAGTTGCTTTTCTTTGATTAGTAATGATGTC
>NW_006439962.1:0-831 GCF_000325575.1 Pteropus alecto
CTTATATCAGATAAAATAGACTTTAAAACAAAGGTATGAGACAAAAAAGGGCATTACATAAAGATAAAGGGATCGATAAAGCAAGAGGACATAACCCTAGTAAACATATATGTACCCAACATAGGAGCACCTACATACATAAAACAATAATAGACTGACATAAAATGAGAGATCAATATTAATACACTCAGAGTAGGAGACTTTAACACCACATTGACACCAAGGGACAGATCTTCCAGACAAAGAATCAACAAAGAAACAATGAGCCTAAAAGACACATTAGGCCAGATGGATTTAATAGATATTTTCATAGCATTTTATCTCGTCAGCAAAATATACATTCTTCTCAAGTGCACATAGAACATTTTCGAGGATAGACCACATGTTAGGACACAAAACAAATATCGATAAATTTAAGAAGATTGAAATCATATCAATTGTCTTCTCCGATCACAATGGTTTGAAACTAGAAATCAACTACAAAAAAAAAATCCTAGAAAATACACGAACACATGGAGGCTAAATAACATGCTGCTAAACAATTAATGGGTTATTAATGAGATCAAGGAAGAAATCAAAAGATACCTAGAGACAAATGAAAATGAAAACACGACTTAAAATCTATGAGACCCAGCGAAAACAGTTCTAAGAGGGAAATCTATAGCAAGACAGGCCTACCTCAAGAAACAAGAGAAAATTCAAACAAACAATCTAACTTTACACTTAAAAGAACTAGTAAAAGAACAGCAAACAAAGCCGAAAGTGAATAGAAAGAAGGAAATAATAAAGATCAGTACAAAAATAAATGAAATAGAGTCTAGAAAAACAATA